>NC_133820.1:22883944-23220819 GCF_047830755.1 Zonotrichia albicollis
TCCTTGTTCTGCTCTGAAACAGAAACATTTTTAGTGACACCAAGTCCAGACAGAGTGATGGAGCAGACGAGCAAACCCAAAATAACCAACCACAACTGCCAGCACCCTCTGAACATGTCAGTGTTGGTTACAGTGCCAGAACAGAGGGAGAGGTCCCTTGCAGGTGTGTCTGCAAAGGTCGTGGCTCAGCATCATTTTAGTCCCATGTCTTATGCTCTACACAACCTCTGACTTCAAAATAAAACAGAAGAAAGAGATCCATGGATCTCACTTACATCCATTTCCTTCATTATGGAACACCAGCGATTTCAAAGTCTAGGCAGTGTCCAAAATGAAATATCCATTGAGAGAAAGAAATTACTAATTATACTTCAATGGATATGGGCTGCTAGGTCTGTGTGTAACCTTGGTGCTGGAACTTCCTGACCTTTAGGTGGAAATCCATAATATGAACAATCTTAAGGGAATATCTGTAAACAAGAATTACCAAATCACTTATTTTTTTAAATTTTATTATGAAAGACCTCACTGTCTTTCCTCATAAGTGTTTAGTGCCACATGTTTAGTGCAAACATGTCTGGCAGTGCTGATCTGCAGTGTGTAAGTGAGCTGCCTGCATGCTGATGTTATCTCTGTTTCTATTGTAAGGTACTGCAGCTGTGACTCATGTTTCTGCATAAATATTTAAATCATGATTTCAACATTTTCATTTTGACAATAATGTGCCAAATGCTGCTGTGATAGTTTCAACAGTTTTTGAAAAGCAAGTGGGAATAACTGATTGGCTTTCTTTAATGAAGCTTTAATGAACTCTTCCAACAATTTCAGATGTATCAAGGATATTCTGTAAACCAGTGTCATCCTACAGTAATGACCTTTAACCATCCTGTTGCTTGTTATATTGATCTACTATCGTGTTACACTGTGTTCTGAACTGCTAAAATCCAGGTGGTTTTTTTTCTACCTTTCCCAAGTGCTTACTTCACACACTGAATAATAAAACCCTACCTGCATATTCCAATGTACAGCATAGCTCATCTGCACATCAGCTGTGACTCAGTATTTCACATCCTCATGAATAAGCAAATGACCTATTTCAAGATTAGCAAATAAAATCTTTCAGCACAATTATGTTTCATTTAATTTAATCATTAATTATATTAACATGAATTGTGCTTAGCATTGCTGAATGTTGCTTAACATTTCCAAGTTTGACAAACCCTGCCTTGTGTGCAGTTCTTTGATGATGTGATATCAGAAGTCAAACAAAAAAGTCTGGTAAGAGTCAAAGTAATGATGGCATGGTCCAAAATGTGTCACTGGGTATGGCAGCTCCTGACTTGAGCTGAAATCCAAAGCAAGACAAGGTGTAATTTGTTTTCTTTAAGGTTTATGCATTAGAGTCACAGGATAGAGGCACCATGCTGCACTTGAAGTGGTCTGCACTTTTTAGAGGACTAGAGTCCGCATAAAAACAGCTTGTGTTGGTGATACATAACTATTTCCTCGTGAGGGGACTTAAAAATACATGTCTTGAAGTTTAGCTGAGAACAAAATTATAGTTACCATCTTGTATTTTCACAGTGGCATGATTCTTGATTCTCCCCTTTTCTTCTTTTTCCTTAAAAACCTCCCCAAAATGGAAAATACCTGATGCCTCCATTATCTCTACTGTTAGATCTCTAAAAGCATTTCATTTTGCTAAAGCACTTTCTTCTGCTGAAGAGTCAGTTCTTCAGAATTGTGCAACAGAAGAATCAATTGCCCTTGAGAAATCAAGGTTGACAAGCTGCAGTGGTACATTCATTTCCCAAAAATGCTGTCCACAGGAGACTTGGAGTTAGAGTCTAGTTATAAGCTGATAGAGTTTGAAGCAGTTTACACAGTTTTTCAAGTAACCTTCCTTCATATTGAAGCAGGACCCAACTTTAGTGTTTGTGGAAGAAAGTATTTTAATACTGAAACATCATGCAGGGAAGGATATTAATATTTGTGTTATGTACCCTCTCAACTGACTCCTGGTGTTCCAGAGTGAGAAGTAATAACAAAGGGATTTCTGTGCTCATAAAAGCCAATGAGTTCATGAATCTGTATCAAACAATGAGCTCTGTGGCAACATTTTTAGCAGTGGCTCCACCTGCAAGACAACCTATGCAAGAAGGAGGGATAGCACTGAAAGCTTAGCAAAAATAAATAGCTGAAGCGACATAGCCCCCACTTCTGAAGGTGTTTATGAGTATCAAAGGAACTGTGGGGGCTGTTGAGCACATTAACTCATCCTCTTGCCAAAACAAACAGAATACAACTGCAACTGGCTGTAGTGGTGGGAGGGAAAATGCTTGTTCTAGATAGTGACAACTGATGGCCAGAGCCATCCTGTCTGTTTTCTAGTTGCACAAGACCTAGGGAGTGTGTCAGGAGATCAGGAAGCTGGAGCTGCTGGAGCCTCAGTTCTCAGCATGCTCCTAAAGAACTGAAAAGGAACTGTGCAGGAGATCCCTCCAGCTGAAGTGGATGTACTTTGAAGGATAGTCAGAGAAGGAACTCCTGGAGCAGCAGCCCATAGATCTGAAGGAAAAAAACACTACAGAAAAAAAATTATTACTCCCATACTGATGTCTTCCTGTTACAAAAAAATTAAAGGACCCATCCTTTTAGGTTTTGCTAACAGCAATTTAACTGTGATGTCTTTGGAAACACATTATCCTATGCTTGCCTTCTAGGCTCCTTTGAACCACAGTGGTGTAATTCCCTATGAAAAATAGGGTGTTAGATTAAAGCAAGCAGAAATCTGAAAAAGAGTAATTTTAATTAAACTCCCACTGCAACTGCTGAAGAGAATGTCTCTCAGGAGTAAACCAAGCAAGATAAGCAGCCCACACAGTCGGGCTGACTCTTCCAAAGCAAATACATACACAGGGTAACACAGTGACACTGCCGGCTGAAGAATGTTGAAATACAACAGTGGGTGACAGCTGGTTCGTACAAACTGAACTGGTTTTGTCCAAATAAACCAGCATGGACTTTCCCCTAGCCTTTGTTCTGAACTGGCTCAAGGCTCCAGCCTGTGCTGGGGTTCAGCTGTGGCTGATCTAACCAGCCCCACAGAGGGACCAAGGCAGGAGGGCACCTCTGTCTGGGCCAACCCTCTGTTCAGAGCAGGGTCAGAGAGATCAGGGCTGTGTCCCATCAGGTTTTGCATATCTTGGATGAGATCCTACCTTTCTGAGCAACCTGCTCCCTTGTGTGACCATCCTCAGAGTAAAACATTGTTTTCTTTTGTTTGAATGAGATTTCCTGTGCCCACTTGTGTCCTTTATCTCTTGTTCTATCACTGGGCATCACTGGGAAGGGTCTGGCTTTCAGTCCCTGTGCCAGGAATTTATATCTGAGCTCTCTCCAAGTTGAATATGCCCAGGCATCTCAGCTTCTCACCCATGACAAATGCTCTAACACCTCATCCATCTCTATGGCCTGGCACAGGTCTCCCTCTGTTATGTCTGTGTCTCTCTCATCCTGGCAGTCCCAGAGCAGGATGCCGCATTCCAGGTACCACAGAATCATGGAATGCTTTGGGCTGGAAGGGATCCTAAAGATGACATAGTTCTGGCTGCTCTGCCATGGCCAGGGACTATTTTCCACTAGACCAGGTTGCTCAAAGCCCCATCCAACATGGCACTGAACATTTCTGGGGTGGGGCACCCACGGGTTCTGTGGGCAGCAGCTGTGTCTGAGCAGGGCTGAGTGAAGGATCCCTCCCCTGCCTGCTGCTGGTGCCCTGCCTGACCCAGCCCGAGGTGCTCTTTGCCTTCTTTGTCTGGTTGCAGGAAACAAGGGTTCAACTTGGTGTCCACCAGGAGCCCCCAGGACCTGTCCTGCAGAGCTGCTTCCCAGGGTTTGCCCCTCCTGGGGTAGGACCTGGCACTTCCCCTTGCAGAGTTCCCTAAGGCCCCTGCCAGCCCTCTTCTCCACCCTGCAGAGATCCCCCAGGACAAATAATTCCAGCAGTGCTTCCCTGCCACTTCCCAGCTTTAAAGGGCTGCCACTCATTTGCCCATCTTTATCTCCACGATTGATGAGTACTGCTTCCATAAATTCCAGTAATTTATATAAAATATATATATAGCAATTAAAAAACCATACATGTACATGCAGCAATCATAGTGGGCCCAGCTACAGCTGGTAAAGGCACAGCATTCCAAGAGCTGATAAGAGATCTAGGGCTCTTTAGATGGAAAGATTAGAGCTTGGATGCTGACATGGATATTAAGAAGCTTGCTTATACTGCACAGAGTCCCAGTAACAGACATTGTATTAGCTTTTGTTGAAAAAAAAAATTATAAGCTTCTGAAACTAATTAAATTAATAAAATTGCAATCTCACAGTAGTCCAGCTTGATGAGTCATGAAATATGAGTACACTCCTGTGCAGGGCAGCTAAGGGCAAGGCTGCAATTCTGCTGTGTGAAAGGAAGACATTGGAGTCTCATGGGCAGAGGGAGAAGCCTGATATTGAGTGATAAGCGTTTGTGTGCTGATGTGAAACTTAAATTTTTGTTTCCAGGGTGTGTGTTGGTGTGTGTTTTGTTTCTGACGCACACAAGTGATTTCCATAGAGGAGACTAAAGATTTGTAAAGACTAAGGATTTGTAAAGGCAACGGATGAAGGCCATAGCCTTGGATAATCATGGAGCACTGGATGTGTAGAAGGCAGCTGGAAGCCACAAAGAGACAGAGTAAGAAGAGTAAGAATCCAGCAGGTGCACTCTTTAAATGCAGTTAAAGAACACTTTAAAACCCCATCAGATATCCCCCATGCTCCTTCTGTAAAATAACAGAAGCATCTTCTGCTGCCAGCTACCACCCAGCAATGTTTGCTATTTCATGAACATTTCTCCCCACAGCTCACAAAGGCTTTTGAATCTCTAGCAAACAGATTTGTGTTTTCCTGCTTTTTCCTGAACAAGGAGGGACTTGCGGAAATGTGATTTCTAATCCAGTCCTTGAGTCCTTGCATCACTGGAGCAGAATGCACAATTGCATGTATTTCACCTGTATTTTTGAGCAACTTAAAGCATGTCTCAGAGTGGCTGCTTTACATAAAATCAGTGTATACTTGTGCCTCTTGTTTTATATTATTTTTATAATTATTGTCACTAATATAAATATTTTAATATTAGTGACAACGTGTCTGAAAGATGATGTGCAAGAATAAACTGACACCTTCCATCAATTAATTTATGGTACTTTAATACCAAGTTAATGCATTTCTCAATTAAGAATTTATAAACTGGTAATTCATAAAAAAAAAAATAAATCACAGCTTCAGAAAAAGCTAACTTTAACAGTTTGTCCCCTCCCCGCCAACAAGCAGTTTACAATAAATTTCAACTATGTTGGTAGAAAGTTAACAGTGGTGAAACTCTTAAAAAACATTTGCAACAACAATTGAAAATAAAATAATGATTTTTACTCAGTGAAAAATTAATAGGAATTGTGTTTCCCAGTAAAAGATAAGTCAGAAAAGCAGCAAAAATTCCCTCTCCTACTTGTTAGGTACAAGCTTTGCCCTGCCACATTTATCATAGGCAAAGGCCACACTTCAGCATTATTCGTTCCCAGGTCCAGCACTTGAGTGGTTTTGGCAAGACTCAGAGGTCATATTCCGAAGTCCAGAGGTTGAGGTGTGTGCTGCCCCTGCTCCCTGTGCTCCACAGCTGCTCCATTCCTCTTCCTCAGGGCACAGTGGGATCAGAAACAGCTCAGAGTAAAGGTAAGGAATATGAGATTTTTTCTATGGGATCACATTCTTTTTTTACTCTTCACCTCTCCAATACAAACTGGAAACACCAGAAATTTTGGCTGTCACGCTTCACATGTGAGTATTTACAGGAGAGAGAGGATTTGAAGGATGCTGTTATATTTTCACTTGTATACAAAATCCCTTCTCTCTGCTGAAGTTATACATGCTACCACAGGACAAAAAAGTATTCCATCTCTATCTTCTAAGTTAAAAGTCACATTTTCAAAAGTCATTGCACTTGACAATAAAAAGGCAATGAATATGCATTTGATATTAAATATATTGTACAGACCTGAACTTCTGTGCAATTCATTGCTTCAGACATATAACATCCTTTTAAAAACTAAGCCTCTAATCAAAGAAAAACTTTGTTAAAGACAAAAACCTTTAAGAACAAATGCACACAACAAACCTCTCCCTTTAACTCCTAGTGCATTTAAACACATCTTTGAAATTCTCTGTGTTGTTCCCACATTTAACCTCGCTGCCATTCCATACTGGTCTAACATCACTACACAAGAACACCTTGTCCTTGACCTAACCAATAAGGCTGGCATTTAGGATGCTGTTGGTACAAACAGGAAAGCTGAAGATAAGATTATTACCTCACTCCTTTCATGTGGAAAACAAAGGATTTCAAAGTGGATGGGATTCAGCTGTCACCATTGTCTGTAAATTCCAGTAGCCCATTTCAGGTGCCAGTACTTAGTCTACTGAGTCAGGGTTTTGGATTGTCCCAGCATATTTTGCAACAACTTGCAGTTAAAACTATGGACAAGGAAACTGAAAGGGAGATTTTGGTCCCTGAGATATACTAAATGAAATCAAGAACTAAAGCACTGATATTTAGTTTGGAGTGGACCCTCTTTAATGAAAACTAAGTTAGCTTCAACTTTCTAAAGTTTAACAAATAGTCACTTAAGCAGGATGACAGGATATATGCAGTATTGGTCAAGGAAAGTGCACTGTCCAGAGTAGTTTGAAAAGTTATCAGTTGCTGAGTTATCAAGCAGCTGTCCTGTCAATAGCATGCTGTACTGAACTTGTCTTTCCAAGCTAGCCCAAAACCACAGGATGAAACATGGCCTTAACCAAAACACTATTTTCTCTTATCTCTTTAAAGGTACAGCTACAGAATTTAGTGTCATAAATACTTACGATGGGCCAAGTGACTTCATGTGCCACAACCAAACCCAACTTTTTAACCTTGCAACTGAGTGTTTCAGCAATACTCTGTGGACCATAGCAGCAAACTTCTCATGGCCAAACCAGAGGCAATGTGTGCTATGGTGATCCATCTTGGGCTAGTGTTCAAAAGGTTTGTACCCTGGAAGATGTTTCACACCAGTGGCAACTACAATAAAACATCTTTGGCAAACATTGGCATATGAAAAGTAATTCACAGCAGCTGGAAGAATTGTAGGATGTTTACAAAGTTCCATAGTGCATCATTAACTTTCTGAAGTATGTTGCATGAAGTACCAAACTTCTGAAAAGGACAGCTAAACATCTGCCATCATTACCTCAGAGACTGCAGAGTTTTGTCATACCACTTTCTCAGACAAAGCTAGGCCTTGTGAGATTTTAGAGGATGATGTGAGATCATCCACACAAAGGCTTCCAGTGCAGTTGGAGCTGATTTGGGTAAGGGAACAGAGTAATGAAGGGGTGAAGACTGAATTTTCAGTGCACAAGTGGGAAGTTATGCAGAGACTGGTGACAGAAGGATTCGTGAATATATTGAACCACAAAAGCAGCATAATCACGTTGGTGGTGGAATCTCTTCAGACAACAAAACAAACCGAAACAAAAAATCAGCTGCCTCCAGTGAGTCCACGAAGTAGCCTCATTTACCTTAAATAAAAAAATGTGTGTATTAGGAATACAGAACTTATTTTAAAACATTAGTAACACTCTATAACACAACTGAGCTATAAGAGGAATTCAGTAAAACCAACTCTTGTTTCCAACTACTGCAATTATAAATTAGATTTGTCTTGTGACACCAGATAAGCCAGCTCTTAAGTGTGTGGGATGTGTACAGTAGGGGGAGCAGAGACCACACTACTAAGATGGGTAAATTTTTAACAAGTAGAAGGAATGAAAGAAGGTAATTTAAGCTTATTTTCTTCTAAATATGAGTTCAACTTTCAGAAATTTGGAAAATATTATTGCAACTATCTTGCAGAATTGCACAGTGATCCCTATATATAAATTAGTATGCTATTTGGCAGTAACAATCACAACAAAAGAAACTAAAAAGGAAAACCAGAATCTTACAAAAAAAAAATAAAACCAAAAAACCACAGGGTATTTAAGCAGGGACAATATAGTTTTGCTGATCAGCACTGATGTCTCATTTTGTGAGAATAAAGTCAACTTTATACCCCAGATGCCTCTTAAGACCCCATATATAGCCAATCCCAACTATACCTCACTTGAGAGATGCCAATTTAAGCAATAAATGCCAGAAAAGTATTTATTTAAATTTGAAGCTAATAAAATATAGGATCATTTTCAGTTAACTCCTACCCAACCCCTGCAAAAACAAAACTAAAAAAAAACCAAAACCCCCAAAAATCACAAAACCAAAAATCTACAGCTATGGAATACATTGAAATCTCTCTGATGTCCACTTCCAAAACAAGTGTGAAAAACTTAAAAAAAATCTTAGCATAAGGACTCCAATTGTTATATGCACCTTGCTTCAATAGTGAAAAATACCATCCATTTCTCTCCAGCAGAAAAGAATTAAGATTATAAAATAAGGTACAAGATTATGATTTTGATGATATTATGATATTATATCATTAATAGAGTATTGTTCAGTCATCAGGTGCCACATGAAAAGGCAGCTTAGCAGTTCTGTAAATGGGGTTTTGCTATGCTAGTGCTCTCTATTCTGGCACAGCAGATTTTTCCTTCACATTTCAGTAGCTGTAAAATCATGGCCCTGCCCTAGAGAGACATGTTCAACATCAGCACTGCTGCCATGTGAGACTTCCTGCTGTTTCAGCACATGAAGGATGAATTCAATCCTCCCTAAATTCAATCCTCAAACCTTCTACTCTGACGACTGCATTGGAGTTACAGTGTTTCACTAAAATATAAAATGTAATAAACTAATTAAGTGGAATTTCTGCACTGAATTAGAAGGAACACCTGGTCAAAAAGCCTTTTAAAAGCAAAATGATATTTACCAGAGCAGTGTCTAAGTTGCTTATTTGTTCATTTATCATTGATTTTCCATATTATTTTAAGTACCATCAATGTAGTGAAGCACCTGACCTGGAATTTATATTCATATTACTTTGTTCAGCTTGTTAAAAATTTACCCACTTATTCACAGCTGGCTTTATTTTATTCTTCATAATATAGATATTTCTCACTCACAGATACATTCCAGAGTTAGTAAATAACTGAAAATCCATTTGTTCATTTTGATTTTTGCCTAGCACTTGTTTAGCTTGATTTTAGTTCTCCTACAAGCTGCAACCATCTCTTCCATGCAAGGAAAATTGAATAGTTAATTCAGGCTGAATGAGTAGAAACAAAATACAAACACATCACCACAGGAACATGCTAGAGTCCTCAATTGTCTGTTTAATTAACACCTCCTTGCTTATCCCTCCAAAACCAAAATAAAAAAAGAAAACTAAACAATCCCCAAATTTACTGAGCAGCAGCAATGCCTATACTGTAAAACAGTATCTCTGCGATGAAATTCTGAGATAAGGAATAAATGACATCATCAAACAAACTTCCTTTTCTTACTGTAAGAACATCTTTATGAAATGTCTTACTTCTGGCATAAGTAACTGTCATCTACATTAAGAGATTTCTTTTAGAATAACTTGCACATTAACAGGTTGAAGATGCATCTTCATTGCATATGCACACAGTCCCTTCCTGGTTTTGCAGTTAAGCCTTTAAGGGTCTCTTCTTTTTAGACTAAACTAATTAACTTATCCAACAAGAGCAAAATACAAGAAGAACATTTTATAGATTCAGTAGATGAAGATTTCTATCAATACAATAGTTTCAAGGGGTCCAGAAAAATCAAATGGGTGCATGAAGCCTTTCAGGGACAGAAGAAATAGTTTTCACTTAATTTAAACAAGGTCCTCAAAATAATTAAGAACAGTGCAAGAAGAAACACAGGATAAAGGATGGAACCTTATTCTATCTGCCATGAACACTGTAAAGCAGGCAATGCATAACTCTGCTAGGCTGCTCCAACCTGTATCCCTTTTATAAACTGTGCAATCTGTACAGACAAAGTCCAAGGTTTCACGTGCATCCAACACGTACAAATTAAATGGCACATGAGGATGGATTTGAGATGGCATTCCCTTGGCTCCCTTAGGCACACTATGTCTGATTCACACCCTCAAACGTTTGTGTGCATGAACAACAAAAAGCATCAGTCATTTTTGCTAGAAACAGACAGATGGAATACAAAAAACCCCAAAACTTAAAATAGTGTAGACAGTTTTTAAAGTGATCTAATTCAAATAATAACTAACCTGAGAGGTACTTTGCTCCGATTAACATTAGCATGCTACTCATAACAAAAACACTGAAAGGCAGACTAGAGAAGATACTACTGTCACCTGATGACATCCAGGGATGGTGTTTCCAGTCAAGCAAATCAAAAGAGAAATATATATATATAAATTGCAGCATATGTGTTAAATATATATGAAAAGCAAAAAGTAACAAATGTAGTGACATTGGCAGAAGAACTAAAAAAATATTTTGCATAAACCCCATAATAATTAAAAATAGGTTCTCTCTGTAAGAGTTCAAGTCCAAATTTCACTATCAGCACAATCCAGGTTCAGCCCATTTCTAGTATTCTCCAATCCCAACCTAGCCCTAAAGTATCAAAGAACTAAGGAAAATAACACTTGCCCCCCAGGTGTTAGACCAGAAAAATCACTAAATTAAGTTTTGATAAACACATCTCTTCACATAAACCGAAGAAAAACCATCTAGATTTATTTACTGCAAAGCAGAACTTTTTATCCTAGTAAGATAAGCATCAGGTTAGATTTAAGGGTACTAAATCATAAAGGTCAATACTGAAGGGAATCATATTGCTCATGCTAATTCACCTGTTTCCCTTCCCAATAGCCTTGGCAGAATTGTTTGTAAACCACAGTGTTAAGTAAAATATTTAAACCAACATATAGGATGGCAAAAGGAAAATTTTAGCTTTCAAGAATAAAGTGGCCACATGCAACTTGAGGGCTCCAACTGTGGATTATGGATTGTGAAGGGAGTTTAAATTTTGAGGATTCTTTACTTAATACTTGTCATTTTAATAGTTTTTCCAATAAAAGGGAAATTAAATATAATTGATAAAGCCCATAAATTATGTGTTATATTATTACTCAGGACTAAAAACTTATCCCAAAATAGTACTAAAATAAACATTCAAATTATAGATCACAGGAAGACTGCAGGTTTAATTAATTCAAACATGATGGATGAGAAAGCCCTCTACTAGAGAAGAAAATTCTTGTTCAGTCCCTCAGAAGTGTTTTCATACTTTCTGTATGTAAACAATAGGTCTGTGTAATTCTTTAGTTTATGATAACTCCTTGCTCTTACCCTCTATGGGTCAAATAGATTTTAATATGGATATGAATCCCTCCTTCCTACACAGCAAATAATGAAGGCAGATACAGCAAGCAAAACCACAGGATGGAACTTTTCTCCTTTGCAGCATGAGGTTATGGTATAAGAAGGTTTACAAAGTCCCTGTGCTCTAAGCATTGTGCTGTATCTCGTCTTGTAGGTGAGATTTTTTTCTTTTGCAAACCAGTGCCTTCCTGCAAAACCTGCAGCTATTCGGGAGGAAGACCCAGATTTTCCTGCTTTGTTTCCACACTGGATTTAAGTAATGACCTTTAAATCACTATAATAGTCCAGAGATGGCATGAACAGAAAAGGTCAACAAAAGCAAGATGAGCTCCCTAGGTTAACTGGCTAATTCATAACACTTGACCTGCATTAATTTTTGGTTTACCATCTGAATTGTCAGATGCCTCCCATCCCATAGACTTCATCACAGCTTTCTTCCACCTGGCATAGCGATATTCACTTTCTGAAATTAAGAAATCAGAAAACAGAAAAGCCTCTCAATGCATAGGAATACAACCACAAATATTTAAGAACCAGATCTGGCAATATGAGTTTTGCACAGCATCATTTGTTTGCACAGAAAAAGTAATATAAAATCCTTTTCTGAATACAAAAACACTCCACCCCAAACCCCACAGTTATGCATAGTAAGAAGAAATAAATAATTTTATTTAAAGAAATTTTCTTTATTATTATTTATTTATTATAAGTTATTTATTTAAAGAAATTTTCTTCATGCTCACCAATAAGAAGATTTACAAGCAGGACAAAATTAAGCAATTGATATTTATGTAGAAACACTTCAAATGCTGTCTTGAAGTAAGGGATTTTAGAATTAATTATAATCAAAATGGTAAGACAAAAATATGTACCAAAAATAAAGAAATAATTGAAAATATGAAAAAAATTTATCTTGCACAGGGATTAATTATGTCAAGTGCACACTTTCCACTTCTACAAGCACTTAAGAACTGATGAGAAAGATAGCTAGATAAAAAGCACTAATTAATATAGGCTTTTTAAAGCCAAAATTAGAGTACCTAAAACCAGTCCTATCAACATCTGTAAAAAGAATAAGTTTGCAACTCAGATAACACAAAAAGGTTTTACCCTCTGGGTTTATCTGTGGTTCAAATCGTTCCCATGTCACTGCTGTCAAATCTTCAGGATTCAGACTCCAAACTTCAACACCTTCTGCAGCTCCTGCTGCCATAGCAGCTCCTAAAGCTGTTGTTTCAGCCATTGATGGCTTTACTGAAGCAAAACACAGGGAAGACCATAATGATTTGTAATGGAAGTCCCCTTCATGACATCAGAACTAAAGACTGACATATCTATCAAGATACAACAACAAAGCAAGCTACCCAATTTGCTCTCAACAGCCATTACAAACTAATGTTTTCAGCATTAAAAAGAAAAAGCAGGAGCTGTAAATTCATCTTACCTACTGGAATACAGAGAATGTCTGATTGAAGTTGCATGAGGATTTTGTTACTGGTCATTCCTCCATCTACTTGTAACTGACTTAGTGGAATCCCACAGTCCTTGTTCATAGCATCTAGAATCTTAAATAAGAGTAATATATGTTACAATTTAATTGCACAGAAATGCTCTGATACCCTCTGAGGGTAAAACACTGATACTACAGCATTTGCTGAAGAGGGTTAAGTAGATCAATCCTCTCTCCTACATATTAAAAGGCAAAACAGATATAATGACAACACAGTTTTGTTTAACACACAGCACGTGCATTCTCTTCATTACAGAATTCCTAGTGCAGGACACCTCTCTCCTCAGGTGCTCTGGATGTATGTTATGTGCTGCTTGTGTGGCCTGAGAGGAATTTTAAGAAAAGTTGATGAGAACGTTTATCAAAGCTAACAAAGGAAGCAGCAATAATAAATGGAGTCCTTCAGTTGATCATCTTTTGTCTAGATATTTTCTCTAATTTTATGGATTAAAGAAAATTAATCCATAAAGCAGCAAATAACATACAAAAATTAATTAAAACGTTTGAACTGGCAATCTGGAAGACTCTTCAATAAGAACTGAGGAATGTTGAAATGTTTTGAAAGAGCAGCCTCTTCAAATGTTTTCAATTAGTTGTTGAAAACTGAGAATTTTACATCAAACAAGACAGAGCAAAAATAAACTGTTAGTGCAATTTTTAATAAAATTATGTTTCCTGCGTTTGGGCACAGTCTCTAGCTAAAAAATGTTGAAGTGTTTGCACAGGATAATTATCTAAGCTGGAGTATTTAATTCACTGATACCTTTCAATATGCTATTTAGAAGCTTTCCTAAAAACTTAAGACTTGCCTCAAACCATAGTTACTGGTAACACCATGGCACTGCCTCATAATCACCAATAAATACAGAACAGTGGTTTCTGTGGGGTTTTGTAAAAGCAGTCAGTTAAATGTCTCATTTACATTTTTTTTATAAGGCTAGTGCACAAGTTAGGCATTAACAAGTACAGTATGATTTTCTCTCTGTATTTTTTCAGTGTATTTAAATAAAAAAGAGGTGTGTTTTTCTCAGCTTTAAATGACAAAGCAACATGGACCACAAAAAAAGACTAAAACTACAATGCACTCTGCCCTGTTCTGTAGCTCACAAAGTACCCAGTAATACAATATTTACCAGGAATAGTCAACATGCTACTTAGAAAAGAACAAAAAAATTGTAGGCTTGCAAGATAGTCAAAATTACATGGAGATGAACTATCCAGGAGATCTTCCCAGTTTCCAGAAAGTAAGCCAGCAAGGTCCCTTACCAGAAAAATCTTTAAAGGAACATAAGGAACTGCCCAGGATAAATAAAGGTTAAAAATTACAAGGTAGAAAGCGTAAGGACAGTTTTCATGGTGGCAGCATTTGCCTATGGGCCCACACTATTCAATACACTAGAAATAAATTGGAAAACAGGATTCTTGCACGAAGTTTGCTGGCAGTACTAAACTAGTACTTATTTCTTTCACATACATCACATTTGTCTAAGGTGATATTATCTGCCTTTTTTACCATTCAGAACTTCAGCAGCATTGGAGGCTCTGGGTTTGTTTACCACTGTGCAAGAGCATGTTGGATCAGCATGCACTCAGCAGAGATTAAAATAATAAAAAGAATGCTAGAAGCCAGGAAGGGATGAAGGAACAAAACAAATCATGGTCATGCTGCTGCTATCCCTATTGTACAGAGGTGGGATGAAGAGCAAGGATCCAAGTATGCAGATTTTGCCTCATGACAGTATTGTACAGCTCTTAGAACTGAAAATTTGCTTATTTTTCCAAAATTCCTTCTGGAAGAAAAAATGTAACAAGTGTCATCTATCTGCATGAGGAAGAAGCTTTTTGGATAACAAGGTACTCAGAAGGAGTGAATGTCACAAACAGGCAAGAACTCCAGTGAAGGAGACCTCCAATGAAGGGTTTTCCTGAAGACTTCCATTTTCACTGGAATTAAAAGAAATTTGTTTTTGACAAGGCAGAACTAATGATGTATCTTTAGAAAAACATAAATATATTTTACCTGTGTCGCTAGGATTTAATCTGTTCATTTGAGAGTGTCCAGTGCCTGATTAGGCACTCCTGTCATTGTGATAAAATCAGTGACTGAAGTATGGGGAAGTGTTAGGTCTGTTCAAACAGTGAACTTCACCCTCACGCAGTCTGACAGCTTTTTCCCCCTCCATCCTACTTCCAGCCACATGCCCTGCCTTGCATTTTGACATTTGCTGAATGCCTCTGTGAGGCAGCTGAGGTCATTAATCCAGTAGAAAAATAGCCTTGCAAAAAAAGGGATAATTTTCTGCTAGAAAGTTCACTGAGTTGTCACATGAGAGGGAATGGATGGGAGGATGGACAAGGAAAGAGGAGCAGACAACAAATCAGTTCAGTTGCCTGTAACTTTACCCTGACTTCTAGTAAAAGAATTAGAAAATTAGAATGCTACTTCCAATTTCCTTCGCAACCATCTGAGGACTCAGAGGCTGTCAGCACAGCTTCAAAAGCAGAAGCCTGAGTGAAATCTCTGTCAGTCTTTTCCAATAAGCAATTTATTCTATATCACTACAGAAACAGCACACTGCTTCCCCCATCTTACACGGTTAAAGCAGGATGCTATTTTAAAAATCATTATGTTTAAATACCATCAATTTAATTCAGGTAATCAAATTAAGGCTTGACTGTTATCCTGCAAGGTCTAGGGATTTCATTTCCTCCTGTATTTGCACAGAACCCAGGGACTGCAAACACTGGTGATATAAGGATTCAATGCTCATACTGATATCAACCTCTTTAATCTGGCTGGAGGATTAATTTCCTCTGTGAGAATTTTGGTTGGCTGTTACTGAATGCCAGCTGAGGCCATGAAGGATGGAACAGGCAGGAAGTGAAGCCAGCTTTCCCTTGGTATGTTTGCTGCTGTCTTGCCTTAACTCCTTTTTGTTCTTGTGCACCAAAAGTGACATGAGCCATCTCTGTCACAGCAGACCATAAAGTGTAGTTTCCTACACCAATGAAGCTTTGTAGCTATGTCACTGGCCCTGCCATTCTAAACATTCTGTGTTTTGCCCTTCAAAATATTCAAAAATATGTTCACCTTATTTTACATGCTGGTAAAAAGCAGCATTACCACTCCAAAAAAATGTAGCACACAATTTTAGCTAAGTCCACAGGAGCAATTTTTCAACATTAGCAACAAGTAAAGACAACAATAGCATCCAAGTACAATATAAAGCATATGACTAATCTTCATTAAATTTTTTAAATCTCCTCTTTTTCTGAAGAGCTACAGTTCCTGTTATCACACTAATTTACAATGAATTTAGGACCCAATTTGTCTTTACCTCTCGTGTTTGAAAGCAGACTGCTTCTAGTGCAGCGAAGGCAATGTGGTTTTTATTTGTAAACTGAGTAAGGCCACAGATGATACTGTTGAAGAGAGAAAAAACCCAATTAGGACACTCTTCTTTATCAGACATAAACCTATACTTCACACCTAGGTCCTCTTCAAATCTCATTCAGTTCTATTGTATGAAGACTACTTTTTTAATATTAAAAAGCTTGGATTTTAAAATATAAACTAATTTTCCTGACAAAGTGTTTTCAATAGTCCAATCAATACAGTTGTCATAAATCATCCATGCACACACACAAACAGCCCCACAAATTGTAGTCTCTCTATAAGAAAAAAAAGGCTTGATTGAGGTTGATTTCTCTTTAAAAATAATAGAATTTATCAATAAAATCTTAAAGAATTCTCTAATGTTTTCAGTTCTTAAGGAAAAGCCTATATGGCTCATTGCTGTTCTCTAAATGTTTGAAGTTGTTTTCAGATCCAGTCTGATAATTCGTTGCTTCTGAACTTTCAAAGAGATTTTTGGGTATGGGAATTATGCCACACCTAACCATGATTAACTAAGCTGAATTCTGCCAATATACTCTGAAGAGCAGAGCAAATAACCATCTTTTACTCTGTTTCAACAGCTGAGGAACAGCACAGCACTACACAGAAATACTGCTGGATACATGCAAGTTCAAAGATATTAAAGGACATTTTTTGTTGTTACCATTCCAAAGATCAGTTTTTAACCATTAAAAGTTAAGTATTCTGATATGAAAAACTGTAAAAATATCTAATTCAGAGATTTTTCTTTTTCCTTAAAGAAAAAAATACATACAAGAAGCATCTGAATTCTAAAGATGGAACTACCTAAAACCTTGGGAACAAGCTAGCCTTTAAGACTTCTTTTCCCAGTCCAGGAAAGTTACTTTAATTATATGACTGCTATGGCATGTTCTGATTCCAGCAACAGTAGGCAAGCTCACAACAGCATAAAAGACAAATGAAAACCTATTGTTGGAAATATCACAGGTGGTTGAGGCTGAACTACCAGGAAAGGGGCTGTAGAAAAAGGAGTAGAAAGGAATTTTCAATAGACTGGAAAGAACACAGTATACAAGGGGAAGGAGGCCAAGTGGGAAGGAATTACATGGCCTGAAACTGAACTCAAAATACTAATCAGCACAAAGTTCTTTCTTTACTACTTTTGTTGCCTGACAGTTCACAGGAATGCAAACCTCTTCTTTTACTGTAGTGAGATAAAAACCCTTTCAAAACCTGAAATTTTTTTCCCTGCCCCACACTGGTTTTGGTTCTTTTGTTGTTTTTTTTTTTTTTTTTTTTTTTTTTTTTGAGGAGGGGGACAAGGAGAGGAGAGGAGGATCAATAGCTAGGCTAGCTAATCCTTCCTTTCCTCCCAGTAGCAGTTGCTGTTTTGATCAGGTTAAATATAGAACAGAAACACATTAGCTCACAAAAATACCACAGAGAATGATGTATCCCAACACATCAAGGCAATAAAAAGGAAAATTTCACATACCTGGAAAGAATATTTGTAAAATTATTAAATCCCCCTGCAAGTGCAGTTCAGTCAGATCCTTACCCCCTTGCACTGGGTTCCCAGTATGGTGCGTACAGTCCTGAAAACGCTGGCACAAAGTAGCAGCCATAGGAAGTTCCCACTGCTGCAGCCAGTTGTTCTAAAGCACACACAAAACACTAACTTAGCTTTTCACAACTATACCAACACTTAAATACATCACTAAAAGTGTTATCATTTAATCAAGAAAAATATTCAGGATATCTTGGGTAGCTACAAATTTAATCCAGCCATGTATACAACTAGAAAACTAATGCTGGCACTCTGTGCCTTGCTAGCCAGTTTTCCTTTTGCAACAATATAAACAGAAGATGGAGCATAAGGAGTTGTGGGAAATGCAAAATGAAAACTCAAAACTGAAACCCACAACTGTGTACTCAATATTCTGACCTAGATTTTGTGAGGTTTTCAAATGTTATCTATCATGTGGATAAAGAATGCAACCTTCAAAGCAGTCCAAAAGGTCACACTTTACTTGCATTTAAGTCAAGGCAAGCAAGTGAAAGTGGATCAAGACCAAAGGGAGTTAAGAACTAAATTCCCATTAATTTCAAATGGATTTAGAGCTCCAAATTGTCAGCTTATGTATTTAATCACAAAGCCAGCTAGAAGGAAATCTGAAATTTCTTGATATGAGAAAAATAACTGTGGATATATGAACTCCTCAATACCAAAATATTTGTAATTAAAAAAATAAAGACATTTATAATGACAAAAGAGATATTGCTAATGAACAGCTCTTTCCTATAACAAGAAAGGAGCATTTTCCTTCTGCTTTTGCAAATTTCTTTTGTTTGCATTGATCAGAGAAACACAGCAGGATAGGAAAGAAGTAGTAAAACATCTCCAAGAAGTCCTTCTAAATTGAGTCTCTCATACAGACTCCTCTTGAAAAAACGGAGTGAAGGCAGAAGGAAAGACAAGGTCAGTGAAACAGGAAGAGATGATGGAATCCCTACGTGACTTTAACAACACTGACAAAGTTAAAGGTCCTGAAACTTAAACCTCCCAAAGGTCTTGACAAACTTGTGAAGAGGTACTGTAGTCTCAACAAATGGCTAATTATGTGATTTAGTTGATGGCTAATTTAGTTTATATTCTTCTGTATGATCTTCACAGCTTTCTTTCAGAAAAACAGACTGATGCTCTAAGTTTTTGCTGACTCTTTGAAGTTTTATATTAAATTCTAATTCCAAATTTTCCTACCTTTGAATAAGACATCAATTTATTAAAAATATGTAGTTAATTTATTTCAATCCTAAATCTCATTTAATCAGTCACTTTCAATTTTTTGCCTTTGCATGCCTCTGACATTTTTTATTTTCCTAATTTTGATATGTTCCTAGTTTTTATCTTACAATCTAGTTTGTTTCAGTTCATCTGAATTAGAAAACATCAGCTACACAAAAGCTAAAGGATTACTGCATTCTCAGCTGAAACAGATTACCCTCCTCCACATCTCTTTAAGAGGCAACTTTGCAAACTGAGATCCCTAACTCAATGGATATGAAACCTACTACATGAATATTACATACACTTGCAGGGCCTCAGGTTCTCATGTTTATGACAAGAATATGTAAGTTTAGGATCAAATATATGGTGGTGTCTGTAATACAGGCTTAAATACTCTTGGCTCTGGAAACTTCAACACTGCATAAAACCAGGAGATGCTCTGTAAGTATAGTATCTTCCTGAATATCTGCTTACCAGGGAAACTACTAAAAAGTACAGATTGCAACAGAACAAAGCTGACAAAGCCTTTCCAAGACTGTGTTGATAGGCTCTATGAAATACATGTATCAACAACAATGAGCTCATGGATGCAAAGTAAATTTTTGTTGTGTTTAAACCCAGCAAAATATATGCACCTTCCAGCTTTTTACTTAAATATTTTGAGCTTTCATTCACTGATAGAGACATCATGACATTGGAAAACTTAAAAAAACTGTACAGCTCCATACTCACCAACTTCCAGTGAAGAGCTAGCAATACCCAGATTGTCCCTCAGCCAGCGAACGACAGCCCCAGCTATTGCAACAGATCCCTGAAGGAAACAAAGCCACTCCTTTAGGAGACAGCACCTGGCAGCTCTGTGCTGCTTTTAAAAAGCCTGGGGAGGAGAGGTGGCTGTGGCCTCCACCTGCAGGCTCACAGTCACAGCTCACAACCAAACCACACAGTTTCTTGGCATCTGGAAACTGCCATGTAAAAAGGGCAGCCTGTTACACAGACCCACGTAGAAAAGGTGCATATTGTATGCTTTTTTCCATGAGGGGAAGTTACAGTGACATTTCCTAAGGAGTCTTCTTGTCTTTCTAATTTATGTCTTCTGAATATATAGTTATGAGGTTCAGTAGCCTCAGACTTCTTTTCCTGACACATCAGTAGTTTTATGTTTTGATTAAAAAAAACAAGACTAATTATGTCTAGTCTAAGTACAAACATCCAGAAAGACAGAAAATATAGGCACTTGTGCATTTGCCAGCAAAATTGTTCTGTTGCCTCAGCAAATGGCCCTGAATGGCTTCACCACATCACAGATGGATGGCATGGCTCCCATCTAACCCCAAAGCCAAGTCCAGTAGACTAATTTCAAGTAAAACAGTAGCAGCTTTATATTTTCATTCCAAGCCACTGCTAGAAGGGGCAGGGGTGTTTTCTAAGCAGCTGGCTATTACAAGATACCAGTTTGATTAAAGCAAAAGGCTGAATCCACATTTTCTGTCTCTCTGCAGTGTCTCAACCAGCAGACTGTAGATTCTAGAATGGATATAGGACAAAGCACACTTAATGGCTTCTGTTGAAGCCATGTTTTCAGATAATATCATTAAAGACTTGGAGGTGAAGAAGAAGCAAAGTGCAGGTGTTTCAGCATGCAGGAATTCAAATCACTCTTAAGACAGTCTTGCTTTAAGAACAAGGGTTAAAAATAAAACAAGCCTCTCACACACCCACACAAAACAAAAATCTTAGAGTTTGCCAGGTCATGGCAAATGCAAGATTCACTTTCCTCAGGGAAGAAAAAGGAAATAAACAGCCTCCCACATCCTAATAAAGCCACAAACTATTCTCAGAGTGAAGAAAATCCTGTGATGTCTTTCACATGGAAAACACAGTCTGTCTACAAAAGCTCAGTATCAGCATTCAGTGCATGTGATTTGAGAATAATTATTATATTTCAATACTTAGCACATTAAGCAGCACAGATGGAAGAATAATAATTTTGTTGGTGCCAAATAGGTGCTCAGTTGATCTGTGATTCAGAAGTAGAGCTTTAGAACAATGAACTTCAAAGTTTAATGTAAATACAATTTTCTATATAATTTGGATACCCTTAGGCTTGTTTGGAGAATTGAGAAATTAAATTCTGTAAGTAGGCCTCTAAATGAAAGAGGTAAAAAAGCTTAATGATTAGAGGATTTTTTTCCCAGAAATTTGATTCACATTTTAAGAAGTTAGAAGTAAAATCCATTTGAACAAAATAAAAAAATTAGCTATGACTTTATTATGAGGTAATAACTGAAACATTAGTACTTTCTCCTTCTTTTTTTAAACCTTACTTAGTATTACAAAATGTATGGCTTTTTATTTATAGTACTTATTAAAGATTTGAGAGACTGAGTAACAGAAAAAATGTTGTAGCCATCTAGCTCTGAAAGTATAAATGATGCAATGAAGAAATATTTTTTATTAGATTTCATGACATAGATTTGAGACAGGAATAACCAAAACCACACAGAAGCCTTCAGGCACACAAGCATAACACAGAACTAGTTTCATTTCTGCACAGCTGAAGACACCATAAAAGTACCAGATAACAGAAGTAAATAAGAACATACATCATTACAAAAAGGAAGAAAGTACTGAACTTACCTCCAGTGCATAAAAAGCAGGTTTGTCTTTGCCCATTTTGTAAGCTAATGTGGTTAAAAGACCATGCTCAGAAAACACACACTAAATGGGGAAAGGGAAAAGAAAAGGTAAAGCATGAACAGAGGCAGAAAATACTTAAATAAAAACATTCAAATTATAATAAACAAGGGACCAAACTTTCAAATGAAATATGCAAAGTTTAAACAAAGTAAATTATCAGTGACTCTAAATAAACACCTAAGATAGAGCACTCAAATTGCTGGTGGTAATTCTTGTTTCTACAAGCTGCTGCAGATCTTTCCATCTTCCTTATAGAAAAGAATTGGGGGTCTTTAGGGGGAGATGTAAATGAGAAGGAAGCCACAGAAGTTTTGTGCTATTTATTCAACTCCAACTACAAAGAAATGATGACAGAAAATGAAGAGAAGAAATAAAACAGCCAAGACAAGGAAAAAGGCACATGGTAAAATAATATAACAATCCTGTCTGGGTGACGGGAAACATACAAGGGAAGAGCATGAAACTTGTTAAGAAAAGTTCTGTTTGGAAACTTAAGGAGATAGGAAATGGAATCTTACAGAAACACCTTAAAAAAAATTACTACTTTTGTTCTTTCAGATTTCAGTACGTGCTTTTCCCTTTGTCTGGCAATATAATTGTTGTTAATAAGTTCAAGAATGGCTAACATAGAGTTGTGTTTCAGAAGTTAAATAGATTGTGAAAAACAAAAAAGCAAACAACTCAAAAATGCAACTGACCTTCTGACCTGTGTTGCACAGCAAGAAACAACCTGTTCCGTACCTAGCATGAAAACAAAGCAAAGTTAAAACCACAATGTTTAAAGAATAACCTGTTACTGCAATCCATGAGTCCCCCGTGAAGAGTCAGGACACCACTCTTTGACCCTTGAAGGTTTTGCCACCATTAACTGATGATACAACTATCCTCAAAAAGTTGATCTGAATGCAGCCTGAAAAATCTAGTCACATGTCTTCCTCTCTCTCTTTTGTCTAACACTTAATCAAGGAGAGATATGGCTGAAAACTAAGTGTAAATTCCTCTTTGGTGGCAGTGTTTACCTACTTCAATTTAAGCTGATTATGAGATCAACTTTATAAAATAAATATTTCACAATATTAAATGGGAAATTTTAAGAAACTTTGTTCCTTTCACAAAGAGGGTTTTCTTTAGACATATCCCATTCAAAAATTTCTAAAAATGGCATGTTTCTCATTTGAAGACCAAATCATCTATGTGTGTGCATACACACTTCTACAGGAACACAGTTTAATATAAGGAGTACAAAAATATTATAAACCACTCCAACTTACTCTAAGAAGTCATTTTTGAGAAAAATATTCCTTACCTTTTTAAATCCCTCAAAACTAATACCTTAAACCAGTCCTGAGATAGCCTTCAGTTATATTTGGAAACAGAAATAGTAAAGCAATAACAGAAATGAATTAAAACAAGATAGACTAATATGTAGCCATACCTGTGAATCTCCCATACTTGAGTGTGTATGTCCCTACATGCTTAGTTAAGCACCTGGCTGTACATGGAACAGTAAGTCATTTCAGCAGACAGCTTCTCCTCCCATGATTTTTTATTATACCAGTTGCCTGATTTAACTGATCAGTTATTTTAAACAAAGGACACTAAGAGGCGGAGAAACAGGAAAAAGCAAACATAAAATTCTCCACTCTGAGTGAGATATAAAAGCAAAACTAAGCACTGCAATTGAAATGGACCTTTCCCATCAAGCAAAGTGTCATTCAAGTCTATGCAATCTAACTCACCGTACTGTATTTGCTTAACCTTAGGTCGCCATTTAAATGACACTGCAAATGTTTTAATCTGTGTTTTGAAGAATGTTAAAATGAAAAACCCCACTGTCACATAGAGATTTTCCTCACAGTGGCTGTGTTACAAAATATACCTCACAAGCCATGTAACTTTAATATCTTTACTATGTAAGAGTCAGGACATGGTTTACTTTGTGGGTCAACACACTCAAAAGGTAGATCTGTAATTAAACGTTAACTACAAAAGAGTTTGGCAGTTGCTTGAAAGAGAACATAATGCTAAATTCAAAACAGAACAGGGTGTTTATCTTATTACTTTCCTAATAACTTACGTGTTTTTTGCTTGTCCATCTTGAAAGCACATTTGCCCAACAAGAGCAGCATGCTGGTCACCCAAGCACTGAAAGTGAAAGATTTTTTTCCTTTAGCAAATGTCCTCACATGAATTTCATATTTGTCTATAACTCTAATTTATTAGTAGCACATGGATAATTGAAAGCAAGGAAAAACCTACAGAGGAAAGCTATGCTTTTTATTACTCTTCCCTGTAAAAGCTGCAAATGAGATGTGTTGTGCTACTTATGGTGAGCAATTTATAGAAATAAAACTAAAATTTACTATCTTTACACATTATTGGAAAAAACTGAGAATTTGCTCAGCATTTCTGGATTATGTATATACTTTTTTATATATATGAAGCAGAGCTTGCTTCCATTTTGTAATGTTAGTCATTTACTTAGAGATACCAAGTTTCCAGCTAAAGCTCTCACTTGTATTTCCACAGCCAGACCTTAATAATAATGGATCAAGCCAAACAGTGATTCATCTACAAAAGTTTACTTCCTGTTCAACTGGAAGAAAAAAACTAAAAACTTAATTCATAGCAGGATTCACTCATCCTTAAAGCTTTTTCCTGTGAAGCTATGTTCATGCTTCTAGCCTCTATGTTCAGTTCTAGGCTGTCATGCCAAAAGCTATGTTGAAGTAGGACTTACCCCAGAAATTGGTACACCTGTCAAAGCTCCAGATTCCTGTTTTGCAAAAAGTGAAAGAAAAACTCAGAGTTAGCTTTCCATGACTAGAATTGAAGGCAATGAAAAATAAGCTAAACTTCTAATGCTCAAAGGAAAACAAGGAAGGGTCATGAAAGCAACACGGCTTAGTTCAGGCGTACACTTTGTTTCAGCTTAATGCAGCTCATGTCTAAATCACTAAGAAATGAAGAGCAGGAAGTTTTACAAATATAGTTCATGTGACCTCAAAAGTTCTTAGTATAAGTTTTCTTGAAATAACACTACACAGAAAATCCAGTTCAGTGTAATCTGTGCAGTAAATGCCAAGTGTAAAATGCAAAAGTGCAAAATGGTAAAGTGATCAGGAAAAAAACATGGCTATGGTGACATCCTAAGCAAAGGCAGATGTCTGATGTTAAGATACAGCATTTTAAGTCTCAAGTAGGATTTCTTACAAACACTACCAGAGTTTTTCATTTACATTCCCGTTACAGAATCATAAAATCATTTAAATTGGAAAAGACCTCTTAGATTATCAGGTCCAACTGTTAACCCTTCACTGCCAAGTCCATCACTAATCCATGTCCATAAGTGCCACATCTATACATCTTTTAAGTACCTCCAGGGATGGTGACTCCACCACTTCTCTTGGCAGCCTGTTCCAATATTTGACAAGCTGTGAAGGCCCTTGTTTTATCACTTGTTACGTAGGAGAAGAGATTGACCCCCCCCGGCTACAGTCTCCTGTCAGGCAGTTATGGAGTGGTAAGGTCCCCTTCTGAGCCTCCTTTTCTCCAGGCCAAACACCCTCAGCTCCCTCAGCTGCTCCTCATCAGTCCTGTGCTCCAGACCCTTCCCCAGCTCTGCTGCCCTGCTCTGCACTCACTCCAGCCCCTCAATGCCTTTCCTGTAGTGAGAGGCCCAAAACTGGACACAGGATTTGAGGTGTGGCCTCACCAGTGCTGAGCACAGGGGGACAATCCCTGCCTTGGTCCTGCTGCCACACTATTGCTGATCCAGGCCAGGTGCCATTGGCCTTCCTGGCCCCCTGGGCACATCTGGATCATGTCCTGTTGCTGCTGACCAGCACTCCCAGCTCCTTTTCCTCCAGGCACCTTTCCAGCCACTCTTCCCCCAGCCTGCAGCTCTGCCTGGGGTTGTTGTGACCCAAGGGCAGGACCTGGCACTTGTTGAACCTCACAGAACTGGTCTCAGCCCATCACTCCAGCCTGTCCAGATCCCTCCACAGACCCTTCCTGCCCTCCCAGCAGATCAACATTCTGCCCTACTCAGTGTCACGTGCTAACTTAATGAGAGTATCCTGAAAATTTTAATTATTTAACTATTTCCTGACAATTTCTACTTGTTTCCTTAAATTGGTTTTTTGTGCAGTTGTGAAAATGAATTTTCAGTAAAGCCATGCAAGTGTATTTCCAATCTGAATTAATTCACATTTTAATTAACTGTATTTAAGGTAACTGTGTTTATAAACACACTAAAAAGATCTACATGAATCTGATGTTTAGCTACCACAGGATTAATATTTTTAGAGAGAATGGACACTTTTTCTCATTTATAAAATGCTATAGCTAACATTTATTAGCTAGTAGCTGTATTTTTTATCTCACTATAAAATAAATATTCAACAGTGTGGAAATTAGGACAAACACATACACTGAGATCATGTTTTAGAAATAATTTTGGCATGAACTTATTTCTTTTATCTAATTTTTTTTATCTCAGATTTGGAAACACACATCAAATTTATTGGCCTAGGAGTGCACTTTTTCTAATCCTTAAACCAATGAAAATGCACAGCATCTGAGCAGAATGAGTAAGGTGGTCAGCCTAATGGAAGCCTCTACTCACCCGGCTAGGACAGATTTTCTACAGCCAGCAAAAGGAAGAAAAAGAAAAAAAAATGGAAAGGGGAAGAGAAACAGAAGTTCACATTTAAAGTGAAGAGCAATTCTGTTCTGGTGGTTAGGCAGTATCTTTTTCCATTTACCTTGCTCATTCATCTTAATACAACTCACTCTTATCCAACCTTCACATAAATAAACATCAACAATGAATTCTAATGGCATCTCCATTAACACATTAGCAAAAATATTTCAGGGAAGTTAGAATTCTATTTTAAAAAAATCCATCTTGTAACTTGTGTTCACTCAAAATACATGTATTCTTATTTAGAATAGCTCAAATTACCAGAAAAAAGAATGCAAAATCCCAACATCCAGTTTATCCAATCTTGAAGTTTATTAATTAGATGCCACTGTGTCAGAAGAACCGGTGCTGCATTAAAGTACGCAAATGCTCAACTTCCTATAACATTATATAATAGTAGGTAATAGCTTACTAATCATAAACCAAAAAATACTGGTCAAGAAAAAACCATTAATCCTAATCTATAGAATCTGTCAAATCCAAATGGATACAGCTATATTTTTATAAGATGAATTTCACACAAATATTGGAAAACATACCATCACACCATAAATCTCAGAGGAGCTTCGTATGTTTGGAAGTATCTCCATAGGAATTTCAAAGAACCTGAATACAACAAAAAATAATGTAAATTATGTAGTCAGTGCTAAATCAGAAAGCATAAAGGAACTTTTGTTTCTAGTTTTTAATCTACATGTTTTTCCACTTGCTACAGTGGACCCTGAATTTTGGAGGAAAACAGCATATATTTCCATCTTTGAAGACCTATCCAACTCTTTTGTATAGAAATTCATGCCTCTTCCAACAGTATGTTAATAACACACTTATTAGTAAATTGAAGTCTCAAATAGAGATGCTATCATTCCAGCTGCTGTACAAATTTGATTAAGTAATAAAAACACTATTAAATCACAGTATTCTGAGTTGGAAGGGACCCACAAGGATCTGAAGTGATTGGCCCATACAGGGATGGAACCCACAACCTGGGCATTATTAGCATCATGCTTTAATCAACTGAGCTAAACTCTTTCCATGAACCAGGCCTCCACCTACAGAAAGATTCTGCTACTTTTATTTAATCCAGACCATTATAAACTGGACATCTGGAGAACAATGAATCTAAGTCATTAATGTCAACAGCAAATAGAACAGTACTGATGATCTTAGTTTAGATAAGAGATTCTTACCTTTAAACTAGTTAGAAACTATTTACATTATAGTATTACTGAAAAACTGAGCTTACTTGCAGAGCTCAGGATCCCATTCCAAGGAATGAATGTTGAACAACATTGTTCTACTGGCATTGGTGACATCTGTACAGTGAATGCCTCCATTTATTCCACCTGTCAAACACTAAACAAAAAAATCACAGCATTTGTCAAGGAGAAATACAGGCTTACTCCAACAAATTACAAAAACATTTCAAAATCACAAAGTTTTCACCTTGGGATTAGGAACTCTGGTATTTCATCTTGCAAGGAACCTCATTGGAATTTCTTTAGTAGTTTTTATTGATTGATTTTTATCACTGTGTCATCAGTGGGCATCAAGTATCACATGCATGGAGATTTACATGATATGGGAATTCACTGTAAGAAGAGTGACAACAAACTCATAAATACACACCCATATCAGCCATGAATCAATAGTCCCAAACATAGCTCTTCCATCCTCAACTGCTTTCTTAATCTCTTCCACATTATCCAAAAGCCACCGAAGTTTCACTGCACTAAAGTAAGTGCTAAGTGGAAGACCGGTCTTAGACTGTAAAATTAAAAAAAAATAATTTAAACATCATGCAAGTATCTTTTCCATAAATACTGTAGTTATATGTAAAAATGGTGATAGTAAGGGAAAAAGAAAACACACAAAACTCAGAAAAATTCCACGAACTTCTGCAATTATTTAAATAAGTACTAAGCATACAACACACAAGTCTGAAAACATCAAAATCAAATGACCAGTGCAAAACTAGATAAAGATCAAAGCTGATCTAAATGCAGTTCAAAGATCATCTACGTGGAAAAAGTTGTTTGCAGAAGGCCTGTCTTATCTAGGACATCTCCATATGACTAGACAATAAGTAACAACAACAAAAATGGGCAGGACAACACAGGAAAGATGAAAATTGCATTCTACTAGAACTTGAAAATCAAGTAAGTTTATGCACTTTTTGACATCTGTTTCCTGCCTGGAGGAAACATATAATATAAAAGTACATAATATTTATTCTATTAGTAAAGGACAACATTAATCAAACAATTGTGACACTTCTTTACAAGCATTTAGTTTTCAATTTGTTATACATAGGCTCACAAAAAAAGAATGATCTTGCTCTTTATGAATGATCTTCCTTGTTCTCAGATTGGATGCAATTAATTTCAATATTAAGGCACGAGAATAGATAATACATTTCATACCAGTAAATTATTTCCCTTTTTTTTCCTACTTGACTTTAATTTTTGTGTGTAATGTTTATTTTATATTGGCTAGATAGCATAGGATTATGTCTCACTTCCATAGTGAGATATTAAATAAGTGTTAAACATTTATTTTAAGGAAATGAAAAATTTTCTAGTCTCAGATTGGTGTCTTGTGCTCATTTTTTATTATTTGAAAAGCTAAGAAGGGACTAAAAACTACTAGTAACTTGGTTTAGGAGAATTTTAAACATATATATCCAAAACAGTATAGATTGCAGCAGGTACCATTAAAATGTTCTGGAATGTCTCCTACCTTTAAAAAAGATTTGTTGTGTCCAGGAATTCTTTTAAGAAGACGTTCAACTGTTGACTGGGTTCTCAGGTCAAGCCACACTAAAACCATGAATAAAATTAATTGATCATGTGATTTAATACACAAAAAGTGACATGTTCAGCCTGCTTCTATGAAACCACAGCTCTTGCCAATGAATTCCTGTCTATTTTTATCTTTTCATGTAGTTGAAAGAATATTGTATTGCCATTGTATTTTACAGGCACTGTTGTAAAAATTAAAATGGTTGGATAAATCAATTTGATTTAAAAGAACAAATTATTTGAGAAAGAAGAAGGATTTTCCAGAAGCAGGGTATTTACTTTATCAGAATATAAGCAAGTGACTAATGCAGCAGATGACTGTGATTAAACTAAGAGATTAAAACAAATAGCAGGTTGATTATTTACTATTTCTATGTAAACTTTCTACTAAAAGACTGTGTTGTAGTTATCAAGGTGTAGCTGGGTTTAAGATAAAGTTGTTAACTACAATTTATTTGACTATAGACAAGTCCTGGTTTTACAGTCATACTATGTCAAACTATATCTGGCACTTGACCTAAAAAACCAACTCCAGACAATTACCATTTTTCAGCTGACAATATCTGAAAAGCTAAGCAAGTTAAAAACAAAACTCTGAGTATTAATAAGTATTCATTAAGTCATCAATAATTAAACCTACTTAACAGGATTTTCCTTTAAAGTGTAATCACCAGCATCCTGAAAACTTCAAAGAAAGTGATTGGGTGCAAGTCAGAGCATTTTGTGCCAGGAACCCCTCAGGAACATAGTGGGGTTTTTTGAAAACCAATAAAGTGATTTATTAAGTAACAATTTTTATGGAATGAGTTTTTTTAAACTGCACTGGTATGTATGCTAACACACATCTTACAACACAGACATCAAAAAATCCAAGAAATTACTAGGCTAGGCCACAACCAGATTTGCACAGGAAACTACAAAAGCATTTTTTCCACAACATGATCATTTTATGATATTACATATTCAGAAAGCATAGTTACCAATAGCATTATAAAGAGGTTCTCCAGTTGTCTTGTCCCAAACCACTGTTGTTTCTCTCTGATTGGTGACTCCAATGGCTTCAGAACAAAACAGAAAGTATCCTTTTCAGAAGGTTTGTTTTCCCCTTTTGGGGGGGTGAGGGAGGGAACGGAGAGGTGGAGAGGAGGGAGGAACAGGTAAGCAGAAGAGCAAAGTAAATGGGAAATAAAAAGCTTCCAATTTTTTCAAGGCATAATCCAGAAATATTACTTCTACGAGTTCATCTTTGCTGATTAACCTATATGCTCTAAACCTCTTTCTTTTTCAGCCACAAACTGAGACAGCAACAACACTGACAGGGGAAAACAGCTTTCCTAAATTAAAGTCCTAAACTTAATTTCAGAATTTCTTCATCACTCGTCTCAGTGATTTTACAAGATTAGGTTAAGTCCGTTTGTAGATTCTGCATTGCTAATACACACACTTATTTTCTCATTATTCCTCCCCAAAAAACTACTTTCAAATACAATTTAACATTTTGTTTGAGGCAGGCACATGCTGCCACCTTTCTATTTATTCATTTAAAAACTATGGTATCTGAATTGCTCAACCATAGCATGTTAAAGCCCTCTACCCATAAGTACCTCTTATGTTAGCGATGTCTATGTTCAGTTCTTTCATTTTCTCACAGGTCCTTTCCACACATTCATGGACAGAGTCTAATATTTCCTTTGGATCTTGTTCCACCCATCTTTAACAAACAGTAAACACCAGTTAATAAAAATGTACATAAAAAGAAAAAATAATACTAGTCTGAAAAACAAGCTGACGATTTTAATACAAATATAGCTACAAAACATGTTTTACATAGTTACAAAGAGTTTTGTTTTGTTCTATACAGAGGGCATTAGCAGCAACTGGTAGGTCATTTAGGAACAGACAAACAAACAAACAAAACCTCAGAAAACAAAGGAAGATATTTCTACACCAAGGTGAAGACTGTGATTCAAATGTAAAAATGACCAATTTTATTACCTTAAATGAGATGTTAAAGTCTCATTTAAACTTTAGTTTTAAACTTCAATGTTTAGACGTGAAAGTTTAGATGTGAAATATGTAAATGAGTGACCAGAGCCAAACACCAAGTACTTTTAGTTCTGTAACTCAGGCACGTTCTGCACACCCAGTGGGAGCTGTTTCATGCCATTTTTTCTGCCCAGGCTTTTATAGCAGCTGCTGTGCTACTAAGAATTATTAATCAGCTTCAGTTTTGATGACTCATAGATAAAAATTCATAAGCTCTACCAAACTCTACACAAATGAAAATAAAAAAATATCATACCCTTCTTTAGGGAATTCTTGCTTTAGTTCCACTTGGTGGTGACTCAAGAGCTCTGCTGTTCCTGCATTAAACACCTGCAAATAAATCACACAATTGAATTTTCTACGAACACAGAAGTTTATACAACAATAATTAACATTTATTATTTTGAACAAACGCAGTGCTGTGACAACAGATAGTAATTTGCTATCATCAACCCCAATATCTATATAACGAGGATTCAGAGATACACACTTTTAAAATTAAGGTAGGCAAAGATTATTTTGGCAAACTTTGCTGTCACTCTGTCAATTTTAACAGCTTTTTTTTCCTTAATGGGTTGGAAAAGAATCAGATTTTTTTCTTGTGGTGGTTATAGAAGTTAAACTCCTGATGCATACTAGAATATTACTCAGTAAAATACCCACTGTTGTTGAGTATAGCATTTCTTTACCTGTTGCTGTGCCACTCTACTGCCAGAGTTATCTGCGTGTTTTCTTGGGTTAGCACATTTTAGGAAGAGTGAACATCTATGACAAAATCTATAGGACATCTATGTGAATAGATCTATGTGAATCTATGAGAAAATCTATGACAAAATCTATCAAACTAAAGAACAAGAAAGTACCTAAGCAAAACCCATTTTGTTTCAAGACAAACTACAAGTACAGAGCTCATGAACAATCTGACAAGAAAGGAATGCCACTGCAGCAACACAACCCGTCAAAAAAGAGAACATGCAGAAAAGTAACTTAAATTTGGATACTCTACAACAAGAACCAGCAGAGCAGAGAATCATGAGGACTCTGAATGGGTGTTCTCAAGGAATCCCAAGTTAGAGGCTGTGCCTTGCAGTAGAAGTTCATGGAGAAAGCACAACAAGCCTCATTAACCAGCAGTGACTGTTCCCAAAAGGAATCTCTGCCGAGGCCAAGCTGAGGGAACATTTACCGGTGGAACGTTCAACTGAAGTGAACAGAGAGTGAGCCCGAGGGCCTGGCTGGGCAGTGGGGCAATCCTGGGGGAAGGGCTCTTTGTCCACAGCACCACACAGAATCTTTTGTGTGAAGAACCTTCTGGGACCTAGAAAGTAGAATCCAGCAGCAGGTTCAGGTGAACTGCAGAACATGTCAGTAGGACACCATCCTCCTTTTCCTGGCAAGCAGAGCTGAGCCAACTTGGAAACCACTCACATGCTGAAGAAACAAAATTCAGTTATATCCATCCTCCCTCTAGGATACAACTGAATCTATTCTATACTTGTAATGCTCTCTTCTCATACCACAGATTTTAGGGGTTTCTTTTAAAGTTTTTAATCCATAAACTCTTGGTATCATCTACACAGTACACTTTACCCTGAAACTATTAGAACAACCCTGACAAAAAGGAGATGAAGTTCTGATTCTCCAGTTTCTTTGGAACCTTAAAGAGCATCTTCAGAGTGAAACTGTGATGTTTAGAAACATTTGACTTATATATTAGAACTGCAGAATAATTCAGGCTGAAAGGGACCTTGAGAGATCTCTAGTACAACCTCCTGCTCAAAGCAGGATCAGCAATGAGATTAGATCAGGTTGCTCAAGAACTTTTCTAAGCAAGTCTTGAAAACCTCCAAGGATGAAAACAGCACAAACTCTGGAAAACATTGAAAGCTTCACCGCCCAGAAAAAAAGTCTTTAAAAGGTACATGACCATTCTTTTCTGCTATCAGCTCAAAAGATTACATAGAAAGAGCACCACTGAATTATTGGTACTTTATTTACTTATCTGTGTTTCATCTATCAGCTCAGGCTTGACAGGAGTCTATCCTATTAAAGAGAAAGCTCTGTCAGGACTACACATTAGGAAGCAACTTGCATAATGGGATATGGATCTCAAAATGCTACACAAGACACTTAATGGAGAGGTTGTTTTGCATGTAGGCATTAAGATTTCTTTACTTGAAATTGCCTTCCTGCCAAAAGCATATTCAAATTTACTAGGTTTTTAGAATAAAGACAGATAGAAGACTTTATTTTACCTGTACGTTAATAAGTTATGTATCTGACATACTAGTAATGTTAAATATCATGTGGTAATCATTCACCACTAATCATTCAGTATTTCTTGAAACAGAAGGTAATGCAAAGGATTCCTACTGGTAGCAGGAAGCACAGATTCCATTAGATAAAGTCATCAAGTGAATGTGGAGTGTGTGGCTTGCAGACACAGCAATAAGCTGTGACAGGAATACATTTTCAATGGAAGCAATAACACTATGAATGCACAGATTTTTTCACATCCATAGAGAAGAACTAGGCAAACACTTTGCTAATCCATCACAAACAAACCTGCAAGCTTCTGACATTCTCAACAAAAGCAACAGACACTCCCTATTATGCAGGGCAAGGGATTAAAAAGTTTCACTGGGAGCAATCCCTGTTTGAGGCCACGTTGGACAGGGCCCTGTGCACCCTGGTCTAATGGAAGCTGTTCTGCCCATGGTGGGGGGGGTGGAACCAGGTAATATTTATGGCCCCTTCTGACCCAAAGCATTCCATGATTCTATGACTTCTACACTGATAGACAGAATTCTGATATGTGGAAAGATTTTCAATCCTTTCATATTCATTTACAACTGATTCAAGTTTATGCTCCTGACCTCTCAGTTGTGTTTGGGGAAAGCCAAAGTCATTTTTGCCCTAATTTTATCAGCAGAAATGAAGAATTGTCTAGGCTATTTGGACTTGTACAGCTGTCTTGAACAGAGATGAAAGTGAAAGCCACCAGATGTGTATCAAATTCTCTAGTGAGAGATTAAAGAAAAGGAATAAATAACATCCTCCCTCTACTCCCAACAGATAATCAGAGCTTGAGCCTTGAGTCTCAGGAGTGCAGAGAAGAAAGGCCTACAAAGGTGTCCTGTATGTGAACAAGCAGAGAGGTCACTTAATTGAAGCTTTTTATAGGGTCTTTAATATAATCACATCACATAAAGGGGTATAGTTACACATTATTACATTTTATTGTGTATTACATTTATGTTTTGTTGTCTTAGTGGAAAAAAATATCAATGAGTTGTAACAATTTTCAAGGAATGAACAGAAATAGGAGGCTCATGGAAGTGATGAAAGAAGCTGCACAGCTGAAAAGACAATAATGAAAACAGATTTTAGAAGTGACTTTTCACATCTCTCAAGCTTTGTCATGTAACTCTGCCTGCAGAAAAGCTATTTCTGTTATGCTGTGCTGTATCATCATGAGTTTCTGGCAAGCAGGAACAGTCATGGCTTTGCAGGCAAACAAGTTCAGAGCTGGAGTTCTGAAATTGCATCAAAATCAACCTAGCTGGGGCAAGGATAAGAGACAAACAATCATTTCCCTGTCCAGTATTTAACTGGGAGTAGCACAGTCAGAATTTATGAGTAAGTCCAAGTTTAACAAGCCTCCTAGAAATTACCCCTCTTGAAAGGCTCGTGATGAACAGATTTTCCTCACCATCTAGGAGGTGCTTACAATTATGGGATTTAAAAGTAAAACTACACTGTATTTTAAGTGATAAGAGCTAGGGGGAAAAATGTATTTACAGTATTTTTAACCCTTCTTGCTAGTTATATAATCAAGTTTTTCCCAAAAGTTCATGTTACTTCAGAAGAGGGGTAAAATGAATGCCCCTCTGAAGAGAAAGCTCAATGGATATGAATGTCTTCCTTACCTAAAATCAGGTTTTGTTTATTGAAAGAATGCTTGCAGTGTGATATAGCTTTATTTGATTGTTTCTTCTGGAGACAAAGTATAGGAAAAAAGAAATATTTTGCAAAGGTAGAAAAAAAACCTGTCCTGTGTCTGACTGACAAACTTATAACTTAAAGTACTGTATAGGTACTTCACTTCTTTCAATTCTTGCTGTTCCTGGATAAAATGACAGAAACACTGTCCAGCAAATACCTTTCAAGAGATCAAACAATGGTTCAGCTGGCCATTAGCTCCTAATCCTAAGACTTTTCACAAAAGAAGTTATAGTGTATGATTTTTATGATTCTTGAATAATACAAGATGGAACACAAGAGATGAAAGCATTTGATGAAAATATTCCATGAAACATCTTGGCCAGAATTCAGTCATCTGGGTACACTTATTTAGCCTATCCAATTTATGTTCCTGCTTGATATTTTCAAGAAAATGAGCCTTAAGCAATTGTCTTATGAGCACTGTGCTCTCCCTGGTAACTCTGAATCTGTTACCCATGTTCAACCCAGCTTAACAGAAAAGTTACAATCTCAAAAATAATTGTAGTTCATTTTGCAAAATTAGCTAATAAAGGTAAAGATCCAAAATAGGGCTGTGGAGGATGAAGCTACAGCATAAAAGTACCACTGTATGTGTGCTGTGTGAGAGGCAAGGCTAAAGGAGGAGTGACAGTAACGGAAATGCACCTGAATTCTGGTGCTCCTTCAGCCTCTGTGCTCATACAGCCTCCTCATTCACAAGCAGGAGAGACAAAACTTGTGTCTGCACACAGGATAATTCACTCTGAATTTGAGGTCACCTAGCCTGACTCACTGCTCAGGTAAGCCTGAATTTACAACCAGGCTGTTCAGGGCCTTTTTCAGTCAGGCACTGAATATCTGCAAAGATGGACATTCCACACACCTTTCTCAGTCCCTGATCTGGAGCCCTCATAATGAAACATTGCTTCTTTACATCTATTGGAGATCCCACTTGCTGCAGCTTGTATTCACTGCCCACAGTCTTTTCCTGTGCAAGTCTGAGAAAAGGCCAGTTCTGTGTTCTGCACAAACTGTGGTTACATAGCTGAGGACACCCCTTAAGCCTCTTTGGTGAAGAAAGAACCCCTGATCTCCCAACCCTCCTTCCATGGCCCTGTGCTGCAGATGGATTTCATCCATCTCTGGCTGGATGAAATCCAGTTCTTCCAGCTCTCATCCTCTGCAGCGTCCAGCATCAGACCCAGTGTTCCAGATGCTGCTTCCTAAGTGCTGCACAGATGGCAACAATTGCTGTCTGAACTTTTCTTAATGTGCACCACCACCAGGATGCATTGCTCACACGTGTCCAACTTGAGGTCCAGCAGGAGTGTGAATTTTTTCACTAAGCAGCTTCTTAGCATTCTGTCTCGAGTGCTAAACTTTGTTTAACTGTATGAATATTCTGGCAGGCCCCTTGTCCAACTGGAATTTCAGTCAGCTGGCCACCCCCATGAGAGAGAACATCCCAACCCATCCCCATGGCTGCCCAGGAAAATCCTGTGGGGTATCAGCCCTCACTACTGACTGCTATGGACACCACTGGTAAATCTGCCACCTGTAATTGTAAATTTACACTCTGGACTGCTGACACTGCTCTTTGGCCCCATTGGACCAGACAGCTTTTCACCCAGGAGAACTCTTTACCTGCTCAAAATCAAGTTTTCCATTTAAAAAGTTAGATAGCAGTTGCACTGAACTACTGAATACACAAGTGTGAAAAGTAAGCAGCAGGTTGATTTTGACTTGTGACTTGGTGAAGACAAAAACTGGAAACACTACATTAAAAAAAAAACCCTAGAGACATCACTAAGAAATGTAACAAAAACAACTAAAAGCAAAAGATCAACAGAGCCAAGAAAATAATTTAGGCACAGACAACAATACATTACATTCTGGCTTAAAACATTTCAAGGCAAAATCTCTATTCCAACTGCAGCAATCCCTTTCCAGCCCAGAATTCTCCATTTACAGGTGTTATCTGAATGACTGAGATGAGCTGTAACAGATCTCTGCACATTTTGTCCACTTCTCTCCCTCTCCCCTGTGTTCTGATTTAACTCAGTGATCATGCATCTTATTTGCTCAAGCCCATATAACTTTATTATCATAATGTAAGTTTATTATCATAATGGCATGATCACACTGCCAAGTTTACAACAGTGCTGTATGTTGACATGAACTGAGAGACACTGGGACGGATACAAGAATTTAAAAGTGGCAGACACAACATACGTCTTGAAAAAATTAGGAAGCAATTGAAACCTCTTGTAGGCAGGCAAAATCTTCCCAATAGAAACCACTGGTGAATGTGTGTAGTGTAAGAAATTCCTCCTAAGAGGAACTTGTACAAACACTTGTAAAAAGAGCTTAAGTTTTACTTCTAGTAGTTTTACCCTTTGAGGATAAGAAAAAAGATATCTTTTTATATACATAAAAGCAGACACAATTTATCTTACTGCATTACAGGGACCTTCTTCAAGTTTGTTCCCAAAAAGGACTCCTGACTGGCACCCAAGACAGCCCACTGGTGTCATTTGTCAGTCTGGAGTTTCTCTCCGCCCCCAGAGCTGTGTTTTCTCATTTGACAATCGCATGAAGGTCGTGATATTGAGTAATAATGGTAGCACAGGTCAAGAAGATATTCTAGTCTCCTGCTTCATGAAGGAACATGTCACACAGGGGAAGCATTAAAGAAAAAAAAAAAGGCAGCAAGGGCAGACTAAAACATTCATCTTCCCAATTCATACTTTGACAACACATTTGACAACATTTTATACCTAGTAAATATCTCTGTTTCATGGAGGAAATTGTCATAGGGCTTTAATTAACTCAAACTACCATGACTTAACTGACTAGGGGACAGTACATTTGCAGAGATTTGTAAACCAGAAGTATCTACAGTAAGTTTCATATATAACATTAGTTACAGCCTATTGCATAATACAGAAATAACCAGATCCTTCAACTAAAGGGTCAAATATATGATTAATATATTAATTCTCCTATCCTTAAACTTACCTTTCTCTAGTGTTTAAACAAATCACAAGGTGTGCAGGTTCAGCCACCTGAATAGCTACAGTGCCCAAGATGCACTGACACGAGGGCTGGAGCTGCAGCAGTCCCTCCAGCAGGCCCCGGGCAGATTTTAGCGGGGAACACAGCGGAGTCATCGCATTGTCTGAACACCAGCTAATCACATCACCGAACTCGCACGGATCTATTTCCCCAGTGCCTCAGGACCTCGTCCATTTGATTCCATTCGGGGCGAGGTACCCGACAGATTGAAAGCCTGACAGATTGCAAGTGCAGCCTGCCCAGAGCAGCGGGATCCCGCAGTGCCCTGGGGCAGCGGCAGAGCCGCCGGGGCCGGGCTCGCTCCGGGACCGCTCCCCTCGGGACGGGCGCTGCTCCCCGCGCCGCGGCGGGAACGCGACTGAGGGACAGCGGCGGATCCGGCAGCCCCGGGCCGAGCGGCGCCGCTTCTCCGGGAGACAGGAGGCTGCAGCCGGGCAACACAGCACAGCCCAGCCCTGCGGGCCCGTTCCCCTGCCCTTCCCCAAGGGCACGGCAGAGGCCCCCGCCGGGATGGAGGGGAGCGAAGGCGCGGAAGCCTTGGCTCCCCTCAGGCCGCGGGGGCGCCGCCCGCCCCCGGTGCCGGCCCGATCGCCGCGCTGTGCTCACCAGGAAGCGGGTGGAGCTGGTGCCCTGATCGATGGCTCCCACCAGCGGCCCCAGCGACGCAGCCATGGGGCCCCCTCAGCGCCCACTGCGCTCCCGTAACGGCCGCACCGGCAGCTCACGGCCGGCGGCGCGTGGCTGCCGGGGTGAAGCCGGCGGGGGGGGGCGGGGCGGGGGGCGCTGCCTCGCGCATTGTCAGCCCGCAGCCAATCAGAGCCCGGGGCGCGGCGGGGGCGGAGCGCTGGGGGCGGGGCCCGGCTCGCGGAGGGGCGCGAGAGGGGCGTGTCACGTGACGAGCGGCGCGCGGCGCTCCCCCTTCCTCGCCCCGCCCCGGAGCCCCTGAGGCGGCGGCGGGAGGGGAGGCGGGAGAGCCCCGCGGGTGCTGAGGGCAGCGCTGATGGCTCTGAGGGCAGCGGCGGCCGCTCTGAGGGTAGCCCGGGTCGCTGAGGGAGAGCAGCAGCCCCTTTTTCGGGTCACTTGTGACTTGAGGCGGCGTTCCACGGAGCGAAACGTCCGCTCGTTTTCGGGGAGAGAGGGAAAGAAACCCCCCGCTCTCTGAGGCGGGACCCCGCTGAGGAGGTGCCAAGCCTGGATATCCCTATAAGTCTTTTGTTCAGAGCGAATGCTGCCGAGGAACTGTGCAAGGCTGAGTGATCATGGATGACCGAGATGTGTTCTATGTATTTATGATACATCCCCAAAGCGGCTTCTTTTATCTTTTGAATATTTACACTGCGTCATGCAGAGATACTCATTGGCTTGAAAGAAATGGAATCTCGGTCTTCCTTCCTTACTCCTTGTGGTACTCCTGGAACTTGTGCTTCCAGAAAAACCGCTGGTGTTGTAAGAGCCGGGCCGGAATTGCAAAAGCCACCAATGCTGACTGAAGGGCCTGAAAAGTTTCTAGTGACACACAGTGCCAGTAAACCAGCTCCCACAGACACCATTAAAAAGATTTGCCTTTGCCATTAATTCACATTACTAGTAGTTGTCCAAACTTGGGGTGTTTTGCTCCAATTGCTCCATGATGAGCAAAATCTGTTTGCTGCCACTTGGGAAAGCTTTGCGAGATACCTTACCCAGCTCTTTCAATTTTTTGTTTGTTAGTGCTTCAGGTGGCATGGAGGAGCCTTGGATAGGGCGTGAACAGCACTTACTGCTCATGTGTAATAGCAGGGGATTTCATTGCAGCCCTTAACTACAGCATCTGAAATGAGACAAATACAGCCTTGTGGTAAGATCCACATCCCACATCCACATTTTCAAAACTGACAGTGAAAGTAGCATGTGGGCCACTTGCCAAATATTATCAAAGATTTTCCATTATTCTTAAATCTTATCACGGAGACTGGTATTTCTTTTTTTTTTTTTTTTCTTGGAACCTAGCTATAGTTTAGTGGTCATCTTGCTCAAGAGCTTGTTGCAGCCCTTAGAGAAAGATCCACAGAGTTTATCCTAGAAGGTCATAATGATCCCTCTCTTTGTCAGAGATCTCCCCTCTACTTCCTCACTTGTCACAGGGAGCTTCTACTCTAAAGCCAAGAACTGCAGTTCATCAGGAAAACTTGCCCAAGGCTACATCTTCTCCATGTAGATTAGGAATTAATCCCATGGGATTTTAGTTAAATCTGAATTAATTAGTATAATTCCTAGGAAAAGTGTGAGGTTTGTGTTATTTCTCTTTTAAAAGCTGCAGTATTGCGTTCTGTGTGTATTTTAGCTCAAGATAGGGTGTGACAATTTCAGCAAAGGTTGAGGTCTCTGAGATCCAGGAAGGGAGGAAGCAATATCATGACAGACATTTATGCAAAACATGAAATGCCACTGTACTGTTAAGAATTACTGAGTTACAGAAATTCTCTAGAAGGTCCCATTTCCTCAGGTGTTCTTTAGCAATTCCTGTGAATGTTTATAGAGCAGGAACAGGAGAGGTGACAGCAATAATCTGTGATATTTCCTTAACCCTCAACAGACAAGCAAGACCGGCAGAAGGGGGAAATAATTTGGTCCAAAACCAGAAAATATTGACTCAGGGAGAATAGTTTATTCTTCCTAGTTCATTCAACAGTGTGCTCTTGCTTCCTTCACATTCCTATTCACTGTTTGAGTGGAACATTTTTTGCTTGTAGTATTTATGATGCAATAGTGTTTGCAAGCAGGGATAGAGGGTGCTGTCCCAGGGAAGCCTGCAGGGGAAGGAAGGGTGGAGCTCTGGCCGTACCTTTACAGTAAGATGGTGTGAGGCCACGTTCGGCTGAGACGCTTCTGAAGGAATCAGCTTCCTTTAAAGGAGGGACTGTGGATATCCGTGTGGACTAATTTCTTCTGCTTCTGGCTCAGATCTCACTGAGGCAAGTCTACACAGTGCAAATCAAGTTGTTTGCTGTTCTGCTCTCCTGCTGAAGAACTTGCAAAATGGGAAAAAAACCCCAAAATAAAGTTCAAGTGCTAGTTGAGAGCCTTGTATATATTATTCTTGACAGAAGGAGAGATTTTGGAATTTAGATAGACTTGCTGTAACAATTTCTAGCCTGGTAGAAATAATGGAGGCTCTCATTGATTTCAGAGGACTTAATTATAAGAAAGTTGAATTCAGTTCCTCAAAATGTAACATTTATAAAGTTGCTGGTTATTGTCAACTGCCCACACAATGCAGATTCCTGTAAATGCTGCTCTTGTTCCACATGGAGCTTTTTGACCTCTTGTTCTGTAAACTACTCAAATTGAAGGTTTTTCCATCTTTGAATACAGCCCCACTGCTTTTTTTAAAAAATATTTTTAAGGTAGTGGACACATTGGAAGACTTTAATTAAGCACATAAATATTTGTGGTGCCTTTTTCAGAGCCACCATAATTTAGTTTCTACAGAACTAGTTTCAATAGCACATAAACCCAGTTGTTTGCTTTTGGTTCAGGTTTTCTTAGTTTCAGTTTGATTTTTGTGTTTAATCTCAGCAGAGTTAAGTTGGCAATTCCGTTCTGCTCTTCTTGGCTGATTCTTTTTTAGTGACCTCAAGCTAAGGACAAAATGTGACTGTGTCAGGCTACTCCAAGCATGTGATACAGTGTGAATTAAAGAGTGGGTGCCAGAGGTCCGTGTCTTTCCCTTCTGCTTCTCGGTGCCAGAGAGGGCTCGGCCGTCAAACCCTGCACTTCCTTACAGATGAGGGATCCTTGGGCTCCCCCAGCAGGGACAGAGGGCACGGATTTGGAACTGGGCTGGAACAGGTGGAGTTGTGACGTGTCCAGGGCACCGGGGTAACGAGTCACGCTGCCCCTTGCACCCTTTTGCCTACTGGGAAGATGAGTGGTATGTGTGAGGGTGCCTGTGCCTGCACAAGTGGATAAACTCTTGCTCTGGAGCAGGGAGCCAGCACAAACAGATTGTGACCTTGGCTGCCAGTGCCCTCACATTTCTATAGGTCATCTGCAGCACCCTTTGTGTGCTGGAAACCTTTCTGTAAATCCCGAGGAGGGCAGGATTGCAGAGACCCATTCTGTGTTCTGTCTCCTACATTTGTTTTGGCACACACCAAACAGTACATGACAATACCCTGTCACCATTTGGCAGGAACCATTTTATTGTGAATCCATGACTGCAGTGATGCAATGAATGTTTCACAGGGTATGTTTTACTTCTGACCTGGTATTAGACAATAGTTTTCCCTGAATGACAATTTATATTTAGAATCACTCTCACAATGTTCAAACCCTGAGTAATCATTGTTGCAGTTGCTGCCTTTCTGGTGGACAATAAAATAAATAAATAATAAAAATGAATTCACATTTTGAAGACAGCTAATACTAAATCCTTTGAAAAGCAGTTATTAAGCCAGTAAGTCTTTACAAGAGTCAGAGAATCACACAATGGCTTAGGTTGGAAAGGATATCAAAGATCATCTAGTGATAATTCACTGCCCATTACCAGGGACACCTTTCACTAGAGCAGGTTGCTTAAAGCCCTATTATTCAAATCAAAATGGGGAAATCAGAAAAAACACCCTACAAGAATTTTATATTGATAAAAGTAAATATTCTTGGGAATTAAAATGAATAATTCAGAGAATATAAATATTCATTAGTGGTATAGTTACTATTCCATGCTTCAAAATCCTTAACTGAGATACTTGGTCTTCTAGCTTCCATATAAAATCATGGCAACTTACTGCAAAATTTACCCCTGAAACTATATACTGCATTGAAGACACACATTAAAAATGAGTTAGCTTTCTACTGTTTTCATAACAACTGTACTTTGCTAGTTTGTTTTTTTTTTTTTAATCAAAAGAGCTAATCTAATTAGTGCTCCATAAGATGATGATAAGGCCAATTCTCATGGGCTCATTCTGTACTTTAGCCTTAAGTTAGCAGAGGCAAGGCAACTGCTGGTCATAAAGGGCATCTTTTCACATCCTTTTTTTTTTGCACTGCACAGTGGATATTTCCAAAAATAGGCTTTTGTGAAATTGCTGCATATGATAATAGGATTGTATATTGCTCCAAATACTGATATTTGATAGTTTTGCTTCTACATCCTAGTTGGAAGTTGAAAATTTAGCGATGTACACTCCAGACTCTGGTTTTCGTATGTGGTGAAGATATGATTAAAACCAAGAAGCAGCAGTGGAACTCCATGAAGACTCTGAGACTCTTGCTACAATGGGTTTAAATTCTGTTAATCTTGCACAAACCTGAGCTCAATTCTACACAAACCTGAGCTCTTGCATCATGCAGAAGAGCTAAAGCAAAGGAATAGAATGTAAAGTTTCAAGTGGGAGATGCCATATGTCTGTAGGGAGTACAGAAGGACAGTTTTTATTAAAGCACGCTGTCAAATATATGTTATGCTAAGGAAAATACTTGCTTAGTAAAGAAAATATATCCATTCTTTTTGGTTTTCTGTTTCAGTTTGGTGATGGCATACTGAATTACTGTGCAACACCCTCAGATAATAATTGAGAATTCAGCACCAATTATTATAAAGTGATCTAGTCATTTACTCTAGCTGATTAGATGCCCTCAGGAACTGTACATTTATCTATGAACATCAAAGGGTTTTTATGTATCATCTCTACGAAACCTCTTGTGAAAATGTAATGCCTATGGCATTTTTTTACAGATACGGAGGTGGGCCCAGCTAAATTACAGGCCAATGGTCATGTAGGAAGCGCTTAGCACAGCAGAGGTAAAGCACAGCTTTCTCTGAGGTCCAAAGGCATTGCTTTCCTTGGCCACTGCCTTCCTCAGGAATCAGTAACTGCATTCCTGTTGCCCTCAGAGAGGACAGGACAGAATAAACGTTAATAACTGGCAGAGGCAGGATTCCACAGGGTAAGTAGATCTAGCCTCACACAGATTCTAAAGGATGATGTTTTTACCACTACCATCCTGATCCTGGCCATGTAGTTTCTGCTTGTTGTGCAAGGGGTCTGGTTTTTACTGGATCCTTTCTTGAGTCCTCTGAGCTCATTAATATGGCAGAAAACATACCCAGACAAAATAAAAGTGGATTGTTCTCTGCCAAGAAGCTGAATTGACTCACTTGCTGTAATGAGTGCCAGAGCTGGTGGAAAAGCAGAGCTTACCACAGCAAGGAGCATGGGAAAGGTTAAGAATAAGTAGGAGATGATGTGGAGGAGACTGGGGACAGCATGAAATATTCAGCAGCTGCAACCTCTTAGATTGCCTCAGCTGCTGACAGACCTTCAGCCTCCATATCATCAAACCAAATGTTAGCCATCTATTAGGAAATTGTGGAGATGTCAATGGTGCATTATTATCATGAAGACTAGACTGTACTGTCTGCTTTTGAGAACAGCTTTAATACATTGATGTTTTCAATTTTACATCACAAAACACGTGTATCTCTCATAAAACTGATGGGAGAGCTCAGCTACACTGAGGTCTTCTGGATTTTTTTTATGCTACACTTATACCAGAAGGCAAAATGGTGTTAGTTACCTTCAGGTGGAGTTCTGGGGGACTCACAGGTAATGTACAGGCAGCTGCTGAGAGAGATGTGTTTGCTTGGCCCTGGGAAGAGAAAATGTAGGGGACATCTCACTGCTGCCTATAACTTTACCTAGTGGAGAGTATAGAGGAGATGGATCTCCTGGAATATCAGTGAGCATCTTGTTGTATGTAAATCACCCAGGTTTTGTATGCTTTTGTTATATTGCTGTTTTATCGTTCATTTTCTTATCTCATTGCTGTTCCCAGTAAATCTTTACCTGTAATCTCTGTCTTTTGTCTCTCTTGCTGGAGTGGGGGAGGGAAGTGTCTTGTGGTTTACTTTACAGTGGGAATACTAAATTGAGGAATAGTATTCCTAACCCATAACAGCTGGGAAATACACCTCATCAAGAACACTGAAATGAACACCAGCCTTGTCGAGCTTCATAAAAGATACCTTGCTGTGTTTTATTGACAACTGAATTGCATTTGAAATTACAGAGAGATATTACATATATTTCTTTCTGTGGTTGCCAAAGCAGAACCTCAAAGCTGCCGTCATGGAGTAAAAACCCTGCTCTAGAAAGAAGAAACTCTCAGATGTAATCCACTAAAATAAACTCCCAGCAAAACACAGAGAAGAAGATAACTAAGCTATCAATGAAACTGCCCAAGAGAAAAAGGTTCTTTAGTAGTGGAGGATAACTGAGTTTGTGAGATAAACTCAAAAGTATCCTGGGGAAGGTATGAGAAAGCCGTGACATATCTAGTAGATATCATTAAGGCAGAAAGCCCTGTCACCCAAAGAGAAAGTGGATATGATCTTCATAGACTGAATTTGATTTATTGTTTGCTTTCTGAGCATCTGCTGAGACCACATATTTTAAGCAATACTTAGGAAAGCTGATCTAAGAATGCACTTTCCTGGTGCTCTGGTGGAGGAGCATGACACACAAAAAGAAGACGCTTTTCTGAAACTGTGAGCAGCTCAGCTCTTCTTGCTCCAGTCCTGGAAGGTGAGGATGAACTCCAGACCTTACTGTCCTGATCCAGCACAGACACCAGGCCTGTGTCATTCCTGGAAACCCAAGGTAATGCTGGGCTCAGCACCTGCCTCTGTGAGACCCAGCTGGTTTACAGCCAGACCTGCTGGGCAGGATGCTGGAGCAGAGGTGAAGATAAGGATTCTTTCCCTGGGATGACTGTAAGGTAACTCTTCAGTGGGAGCATTGCAGGCAGGCTGAGTGCTCACATTTGCATTCTGGATTCTAAAGCACAGACACTTGTGCAGCAGGAGGTATTTCTTACAGGTTTATATTTGTAGATGGCTCCACCTCTGCTGTCACTTATGGCTATTTCAGTAGGTTATTGTGGAGTTCTATACTTGGTCAAATTTCTATTGAATTTATACATTGTCTGACAGCAGGTTCCTGTTTGTCTTTAATATACCTGAAAACATATTTTCCTGCCCGGGTTTCCTGAGGTGAGCTTCTGATAACTGTGTCTCAGAGCCTTTGCCATTTCAATCTACCTATCAGTGGTTTGTTAATAGAATGTGTGTCAATCTTCATATTACAACTCCTTATCAACTTCTAATTGCAGTAATGCTCCTGGTCCATTATCAGGAGAGCTTACTCATAGCATTTGGTTCTTTCCAGTTTACAGTGCTCTTCTGCAGGAACAGAAGCTTCTTAGGGGCAGAGTGAGAGCTGGGGTGGAAACTGTTCCAGCTGCCTTATTTCTGAGTCATCCCTGTGAGTACATTGACTTCTAGAAGCTGCACTGGTTCTTCTATGCAGTTTAATAAGACTCTAATGAATACAAAAGAATTATTTGCCCATATAGACTCCTTATTGAGGATATTAGGACAAAATATAATAGGAGCATAGATAAAATCATAAGGCTACATATTCAGGTGAAGAATGTCAGTGTAACACTGGTAAAATTCATCTATTTATTGCAGAAATAAAAAAATTAACTTTGTAACAACATAAGTTTCCTGTTATTCCAAGATAAATGTATATCTGGCTGTTCATTCTGTATGAAATTATATTTTTGGTATAATAATACAAAGAAATTAAATTACTAACTTTAGCCTCTTTTATACATTTGTTTCTATAGAGACTCAGCCTGAGGCAACACACAGTGTTTCATATGCTATGTATGTAGTTTATTCTTTCTGTTCTATGGAGAAATAATTATCTAGCCAACAAGCAAGACACTGCACAATGAGTGCACCACAGCTAAATGCTTCAAAAATACTTTAGGAAAATTCTTGCTCCCCCTGCAGTCAAAGAAAGCTTTTGCAGTGAATTTAAGAAGGCAAGGAGATGTGCCTCTCTCCTGTGGACGCCCTAAAATGGGCTTGATGTGTGTGTTTGCTTTGCTTTAGCACTGCTTACTTAAGAAATAAAAAAGACTAAAATTTTAACATAAAAATGAGTTTCTTTCTTTGCGTACTGTTTTGTTTGCTGTACTTTTGTAAGCAACGTGAAAACAGTGAATAGAAAAGACTGACATCCATGGTGCATTTTCTACAGACTTCTCAGATGATGGAGCACCCAAGTCTGCTGAAACAAAAGAGATCTGAGGGTATTAGAAATCTTGGAGGCATATAAAACATAGGGAAATACACTTCTATTTATTCACAATAAATGCATGATGTGAACTTTGAAAATAAATAGTATGTACACTAAATAATTGTAGTTAATACACACAGATATAGATATATACATAGGTATAGATATAATATATATGATTGAGTAATGTCTTCTTATATATATATATGTAATAAAAACAGAGATCAAGTTTTGTATAATAGAGTAATTCCAGATATTACATTAAAATAACATCACAATATAAATCAAATATCATAACGTAGTAAGTGGCTTTTTGATACTTCAATGCCATTATTTTAGTAAAATAATTTAGGTTGGGAGCTAACTTAGAAAGTCACCTCATCACCCTATTCTGAGGTTGAAAACATCATCTGTTTTTGTCCTAGACATTCAGTTATGCTATGCCCTAAATTGCAGATGACACAACATCCAAATGAAAGGGGTTTTTTTTGATATATTCTCCAAAAAGACTGATTCCTATTTTCTTTTTGCATCTTCCTCTTTAAAATTTTGTAATAATTAGAAGCCTGATATAAAACACAGAGCTCTTCTGTGACTGAAATGCTATTTTCCTTATACACATCAGTAGAAGGTTTAACTTTTCCGTAATTTTGACAACTGAGACAGTGTATGTAAAATAAGTGGTCCCAGCTAACAAAGCACATTTCTCCTGGGAGCTTTGTGGCCAGGAGAGGGAGGATTTAAGAATAGCACACTATCTTTTTGCTGTGAGAAAAGCCCTCATCAGGTAAACTTTAAACAATCAGCCTCCCAAGGAAATCTGATACGTAATCACTCCCTAAGGAAGAGGCTGTTGTGGAAGAAAGGTGAGAAGGTGCTTTCCTTGAATGTGGTGTGGCCTTTTACACATAAAGCAGCAGATGGGTGGATGCTGTGCTTTTCCCACAGTTGCTCTACCCCTCATTTGTTGGTTCAAGTTCCCAGGCTGTCTTGATTATAGGGAATTTTACCAGTTGTGAAAAGTTCATTCTGCACTTTCATGAGCAATGCTCAGTTCATTCACCTCAGAAGACAAAGAATGAGGAACTGGGCTGTGTTCTGCAATAGAAACAGTTCAAAGGTGGAGTGTTCATTTCTTACCAAATCTTATACATTCTTATCTCTTAATTCAAATGTTAACAGGTTCAAATGCTCCTTCTGACCTTTGTGCCTTTAAACATGCACAGTGTCACCTGAGGCAGGTCAGTCCAATAATATTCTGTGCTTTTGGGCCTGAGGGCTGGAGAATTAAGGAATAAAAAAAAAGTAAAAAAAGTAAAAGGATTATTCTTTCCAGTCTTCAGGTAAAACGAGTTCAAAATTCTCAAGTGCTTTAATAAGAATGTATTTTTTAGAGGACAGGACAAAGCTCCTTCCCTCCTGCTCTACAAAGATACCCGATGCTTATTGCATTGAGAAACATTCCACCATGTAAGAGGTATGTCCTGATCATAAGTAATTGAATTAAACACTTAAACCAGCAAAAGGGGTGACTTTGTTTCTCCTCCCCTGCCCTCCATAGCTGCCAGGGCAGGGAGCCAGGGTGCTGGTAGTTTGTCCTTTTCCCTGGGTGCTCTAAGAACCCACAGAGTTAATGGGAAGTGCCCATCCATGGCTGTGCAGGGCTGCTCAGTCCTGCTCAGTTCATCCCAGAGGTCACACTGCTGGGCAGCAAAGCCAACAACTGAATGGCCAAAATTGTCTCCTCTCTGTCCTCTCCCTAACCACAACTGACAGGCAGCAAGGCAGCGACCAAGCAGCCCCTGCTCTTTAGGAGCTTGTGCTCCACACTGAGGGTGGAGCTGGGGCTGCAGAGAAGCTGTGGGATGTAACTGGGGAGATGTGCAGATATGGTATCCAGAGTCCAGGCTTCTCTTTAGAATGACTTAAGTGATTTAAACACTTCAGTAGAAAAAAAGCCCAACCCTTCAGGGTGTCACTGACGTATTTTATGAAAATCCTTTCACTAGGATTTTTCAGCTGAGAAGCCTCAGAAAAGAAATGTAAACAATGACTATCTGATGGCTGTGGAATGTGGTCTGGAGATGGTTTACCAACAGGTGCATCTTTGATTGGTCTCATGTGAATTGTTTTTACTTGATGACCAGTCCTGGTCCCAGCTGTGTCAGGACTCTGGTCAGTCACAGGTTTTTTATTATCATTTCCTTGCTAGCCTTCTGATGTCTCCTTTCTCTTTCTTTAGTATAGTTTCAGTACGCCATTTTCTTTTAATATAATATATATCATAAAATAATAAATCAGCCTTCTGAAACATGGAGTCAAGATTCTCATCTCTTCCCTCATCCTGGGAACCCTCAAACACCATCACAGCAGGGTAGTCATCAGAGATCAGGACCACTGACCTTAGCACCTGTATTTTAGAGTTCCTCAGGGCTACCAGATAACATTGTCAGTAATGTGCCCTTTTTTCTCTCCAGTCTGTGGGTGCTAAATAGCCAGCTTTAACAGCAAGCAGCCTTAATCCTGCATTTTGCCAAAGCATCATAATACGGGGTTCAAAGTACTGTTCTAGTAAAAGGCTAGATACAAATTTCCATGGAAATTGATTGCATCATGTATCACACATGGGTGAGTCAAGGATATTGTGAAATTTTTCCCATTTACTGGTAATAGTAAATCCATAGCAAAATGTGAATTATGCTCTGTAAGTGCTCCTTATCATGGTATCTGGTATGTATAATTATTTTATTGACCTCTTGTGTTATTTTACTTTGCCCTGTCTGACTTAGCACGAATGGCTCTTGAGTTTGATGATGATACAGATATCTGATAGATCACTATAATTTTTAGATTACAATTTCTGTGCTGTAAATAATGATGTTTGTGCAGCTTGATGTAAAGTGAGGTTAAAAAAAAAGAAGAAATCGCACAATTACTAAACATCTTTAATTTCTGACTATTTATTTAATTCTTCCCTTTACCAGTAGCTTTATCAAGTCATTAAAGATGCCAACTGCCTGAGATGAAAATAAATATAAACAATTGATTGAAGGGAAAAAACGGAAATTACCAATTTTACTTGACATTACAGCCTTACATTTTTTCAACATTTCTGTAATACCCAGAAAGATACAAACATTCTTTATTACTGATTTAGGAGTAATCCACATTGTTCTGATCTATGTTTCCTGCCTCTTACTGGTTTTCAGAAATTTCTCTGCTCTTTTGGGATTCTTGATGCCAGCATTCATACCTTTCATCATGGAAATGTATATGGCCTATGGCCACAGTCTTTGGTGTTTTGCTTAGTAGTTACTGAAATCACTTGAATTTTTTCACCTTTTGTATAGTCAAATCCAAGAGATTGTCTTGTTTCCCTGGAAGTGTTATGTAAACCCATGCTTGCTATTAAATGATTTTGCCAGTTAAGAAAATTAGTCATGTAATATTTATAGATGTCATTCAGAAGCAGAGGATTTTGGCAGTGTTGCCAATACAGCCCCAATTCTCAAATATCAAATGTTGCTTTGAGGAAAAACTTTCTTTACCTTTAGTTTCCATTTTCTTCCTTTGTGGTTATTCTGCTACCTCTTTGTCTAGTTTTATATCCAGCTTTTGTCTATTGTATCATTGTGCTTACTCTCACACATATTAGTGTATTTCATTGTATTGTTTTCACACATCAATGCTCTTTTATGCTGCAGTAGCAGCAAACATTTGCAGAGAAATCTTTGTTGACTGTTGTACCAAATGCTGTATTTTCTGCCTCCTTCCTATTTAGGATCACAGACCAGCTGAGGCAGGAGGGCACCTGTGAAGATCATCTAGTCCAAATTTCTGCTCAAAGACGAGTCTGTGAGAGCAGGTTGCTCAGGATGGGTGTTCATTTGGTTTTGAGTATCTTCAAGGCTGGGGTAGAGTGGAAGGATCAGCTCTCTCAAACTGTAGACAATGTTCTGCCTGATGCAGCACAGGATAATATTGATCTTCTTTCTACAATGACACATTGCTGGCTCTTAATTTAAATTCTTAAATGCTCTTATTTCTAAATCTTTGTATTGTTTCTGTCCCAGTCTTTCTGAATATGTATATATATCTTCCCTAAATACCACACCAAATGTACACTTTTCCATCTTAAAGTAAATATGTTTGTTTTCTTCAGAAACCACACTGGATCCATTTTTCTGAAGTTGTTTTCCTCTTATTCATGTAACTAAATAACCTTTCCCTACCAGTCTTCCTTGCAAAATCTCAGTTGCAGCCTCCATCTGAAAAAGCTTCCCTGGTTCTCCATGCCTGTCTAATTGCTCAATTTCATATTTTTCTGCCCTTTTCCTGTAACTGTCTCTTTCAAAAAAATCAACTCAATGACCCTTTGCTTTCAATCTGCTTTTCAGAAAGTTTCCTGTTAAAACATTCCTCCCTCTCACTTCCTTTGGCAGGTCTTATGCCCCTGGATAATGCTCAACAGCAGCAAACTGTGCTGAACATCATCTCTTAGCAAATGGAACTAGTGATTTGTCCACTAGTGATCCAGACCCTCACATTTTCTACTTTTCCTGTTTTTCTTCACTCATGGCATGGTTGCCCGGGATTACCTAACTCAAAAAAAAACCCAAAAAACAACAAACCCTGTGGGCAGTGATGGCTTCTGCTTTGCATTGATTAAAGTGCAGGAGGGTTTTCTATCATTATTTTGTTAAAAGTACTCAGCAGATCAATTGCTTATTCTGTTGCTACTCTCTGACAAAATTTTCAAATGAATGTTACTGACACAGAATTTAGAACAGCTGTAAAAGTTGACTGCTGGGAAGATGGAAGACTAAGAAAGTGAGGAATGTAGAAATCAGCATCAAATTAAGAGCCAATACTTGAGGGAAAAAAAACCCATGAAAATCACCCAATTATCATGGGATGGCTCTACCTTGAAATTACAGGCATGTGCCAATGCAACTAAAGAAAACAGACTGCTGTAATACTTCTTGGATTTCTGCAATTTTTTGTGGTATTTTGATACACTAACAAAAAAAAATCCTTTCATAGTGGCCTGACTGCCTTCAATTTTATTGTTACACAGATGTGTAGTAAAAAAAAAAACGAAAAGAGAAAGCCCTTATCTGTTGCTCAGTCCTGTTTTACAGATAGCAGCTCTTTGCCTGATTGTAAAGCCTGACCACTAGTGGATAGTTGTCCCTGAACCAAGAAATACATTAGCAGCTGGATGCATTATTTATTTTTAACAAAGACCCAATGCAAGCATTGTATCATGTGTCAGCATTCTGTACAGGTAGGCAGTCTTTCAGATAATCTTTATTGTTCTTGGAAATGACATTTGACAATTTTATAATATAATTAACCAGTTCCTCCTTAGGAATATCCTGTTTTATCCCAGAGGGTGTGTGCAGCCTCAGTGGGAATCTGGCAGAAAGCCAGGAAGAACACTGCAAGTACTGTAGTGCACTTGTCCTGCAGAGATGAATGGTCTTCCTTGTCCTCAAGGTGCAGCCAGGTGAAAGAACAAGCTCCTCCTCTCATCAGCTGGGATTTGCTGAGGCTTAGAGTTTATTAGATCTAGAGACCTGCTGAGAAGGGAATCATGAGCTCATCCAGAGGCAAGAAAGCAGGAAAAGATTCTTGTGAAAAGAAAGTCAAGTTCTGTCAAAATTGGTAAAAAACACTTCAGCTCTGCTGCCCTCTCCCTAGGATGATGTGGGCTGCTGGAATCTCTGCTTTAGACACTGCGTCTGTAAAAGCACTCCTTCAATAAAAGGTGGAGCAAAAATACTTCCTTCCATTGGACTACTGATAAAACTAACCTGTAGAATAGTTTTATCAGTAGTCCAATGGTTTCCAAAGGTTTAACACCTTTCTATCTGATAAGTACGATGCAATTAGCTTCTATTTAATTAAGTGAGCATATGTGAATGATCATTTCAGACTTATGAAGCCAAGAATGCAGTGTAACATCCCTGCACATTTCCTGATCTGCCATAGTCGGGAACTCAAGTCCTTTTTTATTCTGCAGGAGATGCTTGTGTTCAGGGATTTGGGGTAGCTGTTTTGTTTGTGTGATACCTGAAACACTAATTTTCATCATTTCTGTTTGCTATGCACACTCAGGTTTTTAAAATGTTTATTTTACGTTGCTGAAATGATTTATGTTAATTTCAACAATTTAAAGAAGTTTTCAGTGTATGAAAACCATTAAATAAATCTAAAACTGAGATAAACCACCAAACCTTCAGTGTATAAGGACATAATTAGAAAATTTAAATACTTGCAGAGAAATGATACATCTTGAGCAAAAATCACATCCCCCCCCCCTCCAAAAAAAGTAATTGCTAAACTTCCTGTCAAAAAATTGACTTTTGAAAGAATGATGGGCCTACCATAAACTCTGTGAAAGGATCAGAACTAATGTGTGCATCCTGGGAAGCTTAAAAAGTGACCCCAGAGGACTGTCTAACAAGACCTGGAGGTGCAAACATGAGAGTTATAGGTGCTGATAAAGCCTTTTGCTGAGCTGGGGAATAATATGCTTCATTGCTTGAGAGTAGTCGTGGTTTGCACTCTGCACAGTATGCTGAGAATTTGGCTCCTCTCTGCTGCTGACTGAAGTGCATCAGACCCTGGGGTATTTCAGCCAGCAGCACAGAGCAAGCCATGCACAGTATCTGTGGTGTGCACCAGGATTTCAGTAAATAAATTTCTATGTTTCTGCTCACTGTAGACCACCTTTTATCCATGTTGTTATTTGTTGTTATTCATGTTGTTATACTCCACTAAAAAGTAGGTGGCATTTAGATGTTGATATTCTTGGTTGGTTTAAAATCATCCATTTCTAAGTTATCATGGTACTAGTTGGGAGACAAAAAAAAAAATAAGAGAATACAAAAAAGAGAAGTTTTTGGCTTCTGGCCAGATACAGACAATGGAAAGAGAGCAGCTTGCCCAGCTTGCTGCCTTCTGATGCTTTACAGGATGATTCACGCTCTGCAGGGCTTAAAGGCTTATATGCCCATGTGTGGTTATGCATGGAAGCCTCAGGATAGTCTCTGCCATCAGTGGGATCACTTGTACAATAATGTACTTTGTTCAGGATACATCATTTGTGACCATTTGTGACCATTACAACAAAAGGATATGGGCAGAACAGTTTGATTACTAAAGGTAAATAAGAGGCTATGAATGAAGAGAGGTTGAGACTGAAGGGAAAGATTTCTGAACTGTGGCAAGATCAATCTCCTAATTCATGTAAACTAGTGAGAGAAGAAAAGAACATGAACTGAAAAGACTTCACTAATTGGCTACTTGTTACTACAAAAATCAGTGCTGGGAACATAATGTAGATCAGCTTCAATATGCTATATCCAATACTGTTATCTCCTCCCAGAGCAAACTCCCCTTGGCCTTGGAGATTTTATCAGAGGATGCAATGTTCTTGCATATAATTTTCTCATATCAAAGGCCTTACTTTTGTTTCCTTGATTTGTACATAGATCAAACCTGTAGCAATGTCTGCTTATAACTAAATATGTCATCCACAGAAGAGAAAAGGAATTTAACACAGGAAAAAATTGCATATTTAATGGAATAGAAGGAGCATGAGAAGCAGTAAATGTTCCCTATTATTACCCTGCTTGTTAATGAAAAGATTTAGTGGTCGCTTTTGTATGATGAAACAATTGCTTCATTTTGAAGTATCATACTCTGGGTGCAGAGCTTGATGGATATAACTATATGGAAGGTGCTGTGCTCCTTGAGTTCCTGAGTTAAGGCTCTGGGCCCCAAGGACAGCCAAACTTCTCATTGCTGTGTGGGCAATCACTGGCCATGGACAGCTGGAAACAGTAAATATGGCTGGGCACCAAAACTCCTTCACCTTTTCTAGAATGGGAGGGCTCTCTGTGTATCCATGGTCTTTTTTTCCTCCTTGGAAATGCATGGCCAAGAGAACGATGTCACAACCACTTTTTTTTCTCCACACAGCAAGTAAAGGGCTGGAGTAACTAGTCCAGGAGACTCCCTTTGGCCTGAGATATGTCAAAACCAGACTTGCCTGGCACTCATTTGTAAGATAGGAACCCTCACAATTTTCCTAGAAAATTGTACTGATCTGTTTTCTACTACCAGCAGTAAAGGCAGATGAAAAATAACTGTGATGATGAAGGTTCTTCCCTGTTTAAAGACTGCTGATTTACTCAAATTGATTGTACTGGTGCAATGAATGCATTGAAAACTGGGTTTTCAATTCAAATCAAGTTAAACTTCCTGGAAAGCTTGAAATATCTGACTTTGCTGCTGTAAGGAATGTAAATCATTCATTATTGTTTTTATGATGGAGTACTGGGTAACACGCTTATCTCCTTCCCATAAAATCTTTCCTTCCAAAGATCAGAAGGTTTGAAAATATCCACTTTGTCCTATTGCACAAATAGGACCTACTTATAAACTAGGTCATAATGCTAAGGTGGTTTCTTTAACCTTTTAAATTTCAAAATTTGTGGGTAAAGGTACAGACATGCCAATTAAGAATAGAGCTAAAATAGTTTGATAACCAGAGACAGCTTACTGTGTACATTCCTGCCTGAATATATGTACAGGCAAATTCATTTATTTTATGCACTTATTCCTACTATTGAATTTTAAAAAAAAGCTGTGGAATATTGTCTTATCAAAAGTTCCCAATTTATCACTTCTAGAATATAAACATTTCACCTGCAAATGACAGGCAGCTGTCTTTGCACACTCTGACCCAACAGGCCCAGCCTAAGCAGCGGCCAACCAAAGCAGAGTGAGGGCAAACAACTGGCACATTTGTCTTGAAGATAAACTCTTGAACTGAAATAAAAAACTAAGGATCAGAATTGCTTAGGATTAAAATTAAAGGAATTTCCTCAAAGAAATTCTTTATGAGTAGAATAATGTGGTAGAGAAGGAGACATGGTAATTTACTTGAAATGTTTTTCTTTTTTTTTTTTTTGGAGGGGGAAGGGCATAGGGTTACACAGTCTTGATATATTGGGTTTGCTGTAGTGAATTACACTGACAAAAATAATTTGGCATGGCCTCACAATCTGAGCTACATTTACAGATGAAGAGACTGACTGAAAAATTCCCTGAGGCGCTGAAGCTTCCTTCTCTCTCACATCTGTTTCACTGGGCATGGGAGGCACAGCTCACGTGGGGATCTCTGCAAAAGGGGTCAGGTGCTGGTGTGTTGTACCCAGCCCATTCAGATCTGGATCTGCCCCTCAGAGTGCTGCACTCAGTACAGTTTATAAGCCACATGGCAAAAATTCATACAGGACAGTGCTTGTTAGCTGAGGAAAACTCTTCCAAGGTTAGGAGTGAATGTGGAAAAGGTCATTAGAATAAGTGGGTGTCCTGAGAGCCTAGACTGTCAGGATGTTAATGTGCAATTTCAGTACCACAACAAATTACAGTTTTATATCTCACTTTCATAGGTACTGTGCAGAAATGCAGACAATGTTTGAGTTCTTCTAGAGAACTGAAAACATTCCACATGCTTAACAAAAAAAGTCAGTTATTTTATGCAAATCTGGGTGTCTGAAGATAAGTTTTAAATCCATACTGAAATAAATCTATGCTAGTAGATTGATTTTACAGCACTTCTGGATAGCTGTGCTATTGTGGCAGTAGAAGCACTTTAAAATATCTGTCCATTTGTATCTTCCTGGGTTTGTATGGATTTAGATTATTAAAAAAATATTTTGAAAACTCTCTGAGGACCATTAGAGAAATGCTTTTTTATACTACCAAAGATTTTTCCCAACAGTTAGAAATATTGAGCTTTGGTGAATATAGAACTCTTTGGATCTACAGAAGAGGCAAAACCTCACAGAGATTTATTTCTTACTTTCCTTGATGCATTTCATCCAGGTAAGGAAATATGGGAAGTGTTGGGCCGGTATAAATGTGACAAGGCCTGAGATTGGTCCATAGTACAAATGAGAGATCAGAGAAAAAATTACAATAATGTTAATATTAATGTTAATGTTAAGCATAAAAGAGTTGGTCTGTTACGACAGTAGCTTTGTTTCCACAGTGTCTTGGTTTGAAAAGACAAGTGTCTGCTAAGGAAGGCAGCAGCCTTCCCTGAACTGGAAACTGTAAACACCCTCTCTCCAAATTCTTGTAAATTTGAAATTAAGGGGGGCTCTCAGGCAAAAATATGGGAGCAGGAGTAACAGTTCTTTAATAGGGAAGAAAATAAATTAAAGAAAATATTAATAAACAATGCAGTAATACAAAACAACACAGACAGAGTCAGAATATGACCTGACACCCTGTGGGTCAGGGTGTTGGTAGCAGTCCAATTGGAATGGTGGCTGCAGCCCTCCAGGAGAGTCGGGCGTGGTTCTGTTGGAGCAGTGATCCTGTAGAAGGGTGTAGTCTTCTGTTGAAGATTGCAATGCAATGCGAGTTGTTTTCAATTACCATCTGTATGGCAGATTACCTTTGTCAAGTAGGCAGTTTGCTTTATCTCTCTCTTTGAGGGACCACATTCACACCTCCCTCGGAGGGGACTTTGCTGATAACAGACTATTGAATGTCACTGCATGACTGATAAGAACTATAACATCCCATTGTGAGATGCTCTGCCCAGGGGGAGGAGCCAAGCATTGCTACCTAGATATAATCCAGAGGTTTTTGAGACAACGGCACGGCTTTCTCCATGGGATTCCCCGGAGGAACAGCAGCTGTTTCTTCTTCCACTGGATTTTCAGAGGAAGAATACATCCTTCTCTACAGATCCCCCTCGCTCCAACAGAACCACACATGATATTCCAGGAGGGCTGCAGCCACATTTCCAATGGGACTGCCACCAACACCCCACAGGGTGTCAGGTTGGGTTCTGACTCTGTCAGTGTTTTTCTAGTGTACTGCATTGTTTATTTTATCCTTTATTATTTTTTCTTTTCCCTATTAAAGAACTGTTATTTCCTTCTCCCATATTTTTTGCCTGAGAGCCCCTTAATTTAAAATTTATAGCAATTCAGAGCGGTGGGGAAAGTTTTTCAGGGGAAGCTCCTGCTTTCCTTAGCAGACTCCTGTCTTTCCAAACCAAGACATCTTCCTGTGAAGATCCAGTGGAAAAGGCAGCTCTTCCTTGGGGAATCCAGTGGAAAGGCTGTTCCCAAAATCTCAGATTATATCCAGTTAGGAATGCTTGGTTCCTCTCTCTGGGCAGAAGTTCTCCCAATGGGATGATGTAATTTTATCAGTCATGCAGTGAGATCAATGGCCCATTAAGAGAAGATATCTCCCCAGAGGGAAGATTGATTTGTGGAAGAGATAAAGAAAACTGCCCAATTAACAGAAGATAACTGCCACAGCTCTAAGAGATGGTAAATAGAATACATATTGCCATGCAATCTAGGACACACAGGGAGAACATTTACAGCAAAGATATCTGATGAGACTTGCATTAAACTGCCAGTGTTGTCCAGTTTTTGTGCTGGTCCAGTTTTAGATGCTGTTGGCCCCAGCATGGCATATGACTGGGTACAATATCACTCGTTAAACTGCTGTATGAATTAGCTACAAATATGTAGGTAGGGACAGAATGACGCTTGTACTTTTTTCATGCCTATGTCTAAGAAGACTTTGGAAGAAGTCTTTGATATTAGCCCCAGTCACATGTTGCATCATAGCGAATATTTAGGAAAATGACATTAACAGAAGTATTGTTTCTGGCTGGCAGAGTTGGAGGCTTCTGAGAAAAACACATGGTACTGAATGAGGAAGTAAAAATTCAGTGAGAATTAAAATATATTGCTAATATATTTCTCTTATTATTGCAATGTGTGGATGCACAATGATGCCTTTTAAAGCAAATTCTGTCTATCCTGTTGGGATCAATTCAAACAGTCCAGTTATTTTTTTCAAACAGTATTTGTCTTCTGCCCATAAGGAATATTCCAACACCAATCTCAAAGCCATATTCACTGTTCCCACACCTCACACTTGCTGGATGAATTCCTGCTTGCCCCAGGTATTTTCCTCCACTGCCCCTCCCGAGACAAACTTCTTGGGTATGGTACCAAGTGCTAAAACAGACGAGGCCTAACTTTCAGATCTAACTTTTGACCTGACAAGTGTTGTCAAGTATGCCAAAGCAAAACCCGAGAAAGCTGTGCTGTGCTGCTTGGTGGAAAGTTATATGTACAAGGGTCTGCAGACAACAAAGTAGGCCTGCTGTGCAAGAGTGAGGTGTGTTTCTGCTTTGGCCCCTCACTCTTCCAACCTATTTGGCCTGACAATCTTGATCTATCAAGATGTCTTGCCATGTCAGCTAGAAGGAGAGTGATGGCTGAAATGGGGTGCACTGTGAGCTGCCAACAGATGAACAGTTTCTCTAAGATTGTTCTGAGCATTTGACTCACCAGGGCTTTTTCTTCTTACAACAGTCCATCTGCCTGGACTGAGAGTTTTGCAATCAGCTATTTTAACAGTACACAGTTTCACAATGAAGTTTTATTTGGACATAAAAGAGGAAGCAAGTTCAGCGTGTTGCAGTTCAGTCAGTTATAAAACCCCCTCATCTCCTAAGGGACTTTCTTTCTATACTTCTTTGGTATAGAGGATTAGAAGTAAAACAGATGTTATCTTCGAGGTGTAATTAAAAAGGAAATAAAAACAGAACGTTGCATTTTGGGGTAGGACAGACTCAGAGGAAGCTTCAAACTAGTTAGAAGACATCAATTTTTCTGTACCTGGCCAGCTGCTGTATCTTTGGAGGTAAGAACTAAAATATACTGCACATTCTATAAATGTATGAAACAGTTTCCCTTGCTTATCAAAGTGGCTTGGTTCTGTTTGTGTGGCACCACAGCTGATGGCTGGTAGAATGAGAATGCACATTTTTCTGTTTTGAATGCACGTGTGTTTGTAGAGTCTCAGCTTCTGCCCACAGACACTTACTGCTGCCTTAAAAGTGAGGAGAACATTTCTAAGGTGCCATCTTCACAGCCATGACCAACTGAAGTTGCAATGAGACTTCAAAATGAAAACAAAAATTTTCCTCTGATACTTCTAAAGATTTTCATAAAATCAGATTAAACAGGTTTTTCAGAATATTTTTAAAGTGAGCCTTACTAGCTGTGTTGCTTTTATCATAATTAAGATATTGTTATTGAATTTTCTGTGCATGTTACTATACTGTCTAAGTAATGTCCTTCAACTGGAGTACTCTATTTGTAGATTATAAATAAAAATAGGCACCAAAATAGGTGAAAATGGGCATCATATTAAAAAAAAAAGTTCATAAGAAGAAAGATGAGATTTCTCTGAGAACATGATGATGTTAAAAATATAAACAAAGAAATGCATTTTTTCCAATTCTCAGTGAATTTCCTGGTTTGCTGCAAATTCACAGCTCGACAAGGGTATACATGCCCAACATGCCTCCTCCACTCCTTCAGTCCTTCTGGGAAACATTCTCCTCCTTTTCTGTCTTTCTTGCTTTACCATTTATTCTTTTAATTTCTAGAAAGAGTATTCTCTTCTGTAAGAGTTCATGTCGATTTATTGCCTCTTTACTTCAAATGCTTAGATTCAAAATGTTGCAGTACACGTAGTTCAGTCATAACAGCTAACAACCTATTAAAATTAACACAGATATCCAGAGACATGAAATTATTTCCATACCAGGAAGAAAATGATAAAAGCACAGGGTAGAAATCTTATGTAGTCAAGTCCTCCTTATGAATGTGGAGCCTGATTCTTTCCTGCCTCAGATTTCATGCTGTTGTTTACAGCTGTGGGTATGAGATGTAAAATGCTATCCAACCAGATTGATGGGGTCCTAAACCAACTTTGTACAGGCCTAGATGATGAAGAAAAGTATGGAAAATTATGACCTAGGCTTGGTCTGTATGATGCTTCAAGGAACTTGAACTGAGTGGAAAACAAACTTGGGTGGAAAACTTTGAGAGCTCAAGAAGCTTTATTGTTTCATTACAGTTTTCATTGTATTTTTATGGAAGTATGTCCCCCCAACTCGAAGATACAACAACACTCAAAAATACACTGAGAATGTATTTGTTTCTAAATTAAAGAAGCTGAAGGCTCCTGAAACTCATTGCCATCCATTTAGCATGATCAAAAATTGGTAGGTGTTTGTATAACAAGAGCATTCAACAGTATAGTAGACTTCTTGGGGAAGATGTCTCCTCTCTTGCTTTCTTTAGCATGTCCTTATCAGATATCCTCATACTCTTGATATCCAGGATTATTATTCTTTCAAACCTACTTGTTCCCCTCAAACCAGCCCACATTCCCCCATGGGTGAAGTACTCCAACTTTTCTGCATCTCTTCAACTGTTGATGTGTGAATAAAGAAGATGCATGGGGCTTATGCTTTCTCCTGTGGGAAGAACAAAAGATCAGAGTCAAGAGAGACATGGGGAGGGGACAAGAGTGGTTTGGCTCAAGAGGCTGCTTAAAGAGCCTCTTGGTGCATCTCCCGGGCCCCAGATCTTCCAGAGCAGCAGCAGCAGGGAGGGGAAATGACAAATGTAGTGGGCAGCATTCAGATACTTGTGCAAAACCACCCTCTGGCTATTCATCTTCTGCTCTGCTGTGGGCAAAGTGAGCCACTCCTACATCAAAGAGCAGCCACTGCTATTGTAGAATTATAGTCAGAGAGAAGCATAAGTTGAAAAGGACCTTGAAATATCATGTGGTCCAACATTTCATAGGAAAGGAAGCCTAGATGAGATTATGTAGTGTCACTCTTGCACCAAGAATGACACAGGAACAGGTGGGAAGCAATATTGTAGAAAGAGCAAAGAAAGCTTTATTCAAGAGAACTGCTTGGTTTATATAGAGCGATACGATAGATTCTATTTGACTGGCTAACTAACAAAAACATCTTCCTCACACACTGTCCTTGAGAAGAACAGACAGATGAAGTAGAAAAACACCACCTGCAGATTGTTTATACTTAACAAGTTATCACATCCTTACAACTCCCTAAAAATTCTCACAAGCTGCTGTGAGAAACATTTGTCGTTTCTCTCTCTCTGTCCCATGGCATCCACAATGTAGAACTTTGTCCAATCCCACCTTGAAAACCTCCAGCGAAGGGGACTCCCCACGTCTCTGGTGAGGTTGTTCCAGTCATTGATTGTTCTCACTGTAAAAATTTTCTTCTCTTCCCTCTTATCCCTGGGAGCACTGGGGTCATGTTTTAGCAGAGAACGTGGTGGCACTGGGTTAATGGTTGGATTTAATGATCTTAGAGGCCTTTTCCAACCTATGTGATTCTGTGATTCTATTCCATGCAACTTGTGCTCATTGCTACTTGTTTTCTCCATGTGCCACTTGTGAAGAGAGACCCTCTGTCTTCTTTGCAGCTGCAGACACTGGAATACTATGATGAGATGTCTCCTTCCCACATCTTCTTTTCTCCAGGGAGAAGAGTCCTAACTCCTTCAAACTTTCCTCACAAGGCAGCTCTTCCAACCCTTTGATCATCTTCTTGGCCCTCCATTCAACTGTCTCCAGTCTGTCTACATCTTGTTTGAATTTTTTGGGACCAGATCTGGATGCTCCAGAGCAGCCTGACAAATGCTGAGTGGGAAGATCCTGTCTCTATCTCAGCCAGCTGTGCCCCCAGGGTGCAGCCCAGGATCTGATTTTCCTCACTGCTGCAGCCCTGCTCTGCTGGCTCAGGGTCCCCTTGTTGTGCTCCAGGTCCCTCTCAGCAAGGCTGCCCAGGCACACAGATCCTGTGCTGGGCTCTTTGGTTGTGCCATCCAGTGCAGAAGCTGCCACTTGCCTTTGTTATCCAGATGCTGTTATTGCTGGCCCACCTTCCAGTCTGTGCAGGTCCTTCTGTAAAATGTGTCCATCTCACCACACAATTGGGTGTCATTAGCATTACCTTTACCCAAGCCAAATGAGGTCCAGATAACAAAAATCTGTAGGTTTCAGGCATTAAGGAGAGGCTCTGCTTACCCATGTGCACAGCTCATTATACTGCCTTCTTCACTGTCCTGGTTTCTCCACGCTGGCTGCATTGAGGCCTCCTGGGAGCTGTTCCACACCAGCCCCAGGGGAAGGTGAGATATGGGTCCTGCAATACTTGTAAGCTTGCTCTACAGACTATCCTGCTTGCCAGGAGTCTTGCATGTGTGTCTGGCAATCTGAGCAGGATCCCACACCTCTCTGAGGGGATTTGTCTGTATCTCCACAAACTGGAAAAATGTCTCATAATAGAGGGAAAATATCAGACAGATCCATGGGATTTGAGTTCCCTCAAGACAGGGAGAATGTCATTGGGGACCCTATCTAGTAAATCAGCTAGAACTCAATGTATACCCTGTGATAAGAGCCGAGCTCCAGTCCCCTGCAGCACAACTTTAATGCCATTCAGAGCCCGGGTCAGGGATCTGAAAGCCAGACATATGCAACACAAGCTTGTCTCTTCTATGAGTTTCCATCCCCTCCTTTTGCAATGCAGAAGAACGTCCCTTTCCCCACTGAGCTGTGATCCCAGTGGGCATGATGTTCTTTCCATTCTCTCTAGCAACTTTTCATCTTGCTTAGGTTTTTGAACAGGACACAATTTATCATATCTCTGTGCACACTTCTCAGGCTTTCTGTAAGTGTTTGCTTATCCTGAGCCAAGAATGCCCATTCTGTTTTCCTGCTCTCAGACTGTAATTTGAGTTCTTGATGCAAACATTGGCACTGTCTACAAGCACTACAACCTAACAAATTTGCAGCCACACACTGGTAATACCCCAGGATTCTCCACGTGACCTTAAACCTTCATCCTGCCTTCAGGCTTTTCTTCTGCTGAAGAACTAAACAAAAACCTCGAGCAAGACATAGGAGTTTTTAAGGTCATCTGACAGTAATAAAGACTATGTCAGATAGAAAAGACAGTGTAAATCAGGCAATCTTCTCCCTCTATCTCCACTGGGCTTAAGTCAGTGACCATTGCCAGGACAGTAGAAAAACTAGGAAAATTCTTTTTGTTCATCTTACACACAAAATGTGTCAGATCAGAATTGTAAAAGGGATTGGTTTTCCTTGTGCAACAAAAAGTTATGCAATTTTTTTCAGGCAGATGTAAGTGAAATCTGGATTTAAGGAGCATGAAACCCAAATATTGAAAGACTTCACATATAATCTCTGTGCCTTTGGAATCCAGGTGTGCATGGAGAGGGGATTAAGAGAAGAGGCACGGGAAAGCAGAATTAATGAAAACTGCAATCCTTATCAGATTTAAAACGCAAAAATTAAAGGTGACACAGTTGCACGACAGTTGGAGTGATGGGATAATAACTTGTCAGGTATATATTACATTAAGTACTAGGACAAGAAACACCAGAGATACATACACCTCCCTTTTGCATTCATGCTCTCAGCACTCCTATCAAAACTTCTGTCAGATTTCCTTGCAGAGCTGGGAAGAGCCAGATCAGTGTGGCAGCCTTTGCCGGCTTCAGAGGCCAATCTTGTAACTCATTCAGCAGAACACACAACTCTGGGCACAATGAGACCCTAATATTTTTTGAATTTGCCAATTCTTTTGTTTCCACTCCTGCTCAGTGTGCTCCAACACTCTTAAAATATGCATTGCAGAATGCATTGCAAAGAAATGAAACTGATGGTTTCATTTCCCTCCTGTAGCACCTTATGGCAGAAACAACTCACATCTGGGGAGCAGGAAAGACCAAAGTGTCACATGCTGCCTGAGCACAACTGCCCTTGCCCATGTTGGTTGAGCAGTGGACAGGCTGTATGTTACATTTCCACTCATTTCTCCAAATCCACATTAAAAATAACATAAAAATGAGTGTATAACAGTTCCAGATTCAAACTAGCCATGGTTAGTGGTGACTTTGCCATAAGGACTTCTGGGCCATGGATGGAGGAGGGAAGGGAATCCTTTGCAAAATGGGAACAGAAGCATAAGACAGAGTTGATAACCTGAGCAGCTCTAACATTTGGTTAAGATTTCTATGGGGGCACCTTAATTACAGCTAAAAGCCAAAGCAAAACAACAGCAGCATACTACAAGAACTGCCAAGCCCCAAACATGATTTTCCCCCCTTCTGTGTAAATAGGTCACTTTTACTAATTGTTACTGCCTGTGGGAAATCTCACACAACTGGCAGCAACAAAGAATCCAGGGTCACCAAAGCAAGTGTTTGGACACATCTAATTCCCATTAATATTTCTGCCTGAAGGAAGGTTATTTTCTCTTCACCTCTCTCTTCTACCTTCTTCATGGTGTGGAAATGATTCCCTCCCCTCAAGGAAAGTCTTGTCTCACACTGTGTCCTCCCTAACATTTATGCAAAGTCTATCTCCATGCTTATTCAGGATTTAGCCAACAATTATTAGTGCAGCATTTTGCATTAGCAACAGTGACACATCAAAACTTTACTAAGAAATGAGACTACCTTCACTCTTGGAAAAGACTATTTGAAGTATATAATGAAAAATATTTTAATAATTTTAATTTTAATTTATTTTTAATTTAAATCTACTTTCTCTTTGATGGACCAAACAATTTCTTTAGAACGTCTTTCCCGTTGACTGCATCCTTGACATCTGTTAAGAAAAAAGACAGAGGTGGATTTAAAACAATTTTTTTGGTAGTGCAGCTGCCAAAGCTTGGGCAGAACATTTACTGATGTGCAGCATGTGTGTCCTTGCTGGCAAATCCTGTCTTTAATTACTAACATTTCTATGCAGCTTTTGGGTCAGAGCTGCCTGCTCAGAGAGTGGAGAGAGTTAGTGACTGCTGGAACCCAACTGTGTCTTTGCATGCAATGAAAACTGATTCCAGAGCAGTGGTATGGCTAATCCCACAGTGAAAGAGCAAGCTGGAGTACTTCTGAAATGTGCACTTTCCCGTGCATTGCACTGAAATCTGTCTCCTCAAAAGTACCCTGCAGATATCTATGTCTAGGATCTAGTTTAAGATCCTTTTATAGCAACTGGAGAGTGATAAGCAAATCTAGGACACAATTCATTTCATTTTGATTTAGGTGTCTAAACCAGGCCAGATGAATCATGCCTCCAAAGTGTTTTGCTTTTTCCACTGACATTTTCACGTATAAAAGGTAGAGACAATTAATTCCATCCTGATTGCAATGCAGAAGTGCAAAGTGCAAATTTAATGGTCTGAGATATTTAATAAAAAAGGAACCACACCTACAGTTGTTGATTAGTCTGGAACAGAAGGGGTGATACTCTCAATATGAATCTCAAATCACCAAAGTTCAGAGGCAGCTGGCAAACCACACATAACAAAAGTTGCTTCAAATCATATGAGACAAAGGGGGAAACCCCTGACTTAAAAGCATATAAGAAAAAGGGGGAAACCCCTTGTTTCTTAATGAACTCCAGGGCAAAATTAGATTTTAGTGTAAGATATTACAGCAGCTATTCCACAACAAAAGACTTCTTGTCCCTCTCTCTTGCCATTGAATGCATTGGATGTGCAATAAATGGTGTTATACAAGATATGCTTTGGTGAGATTCAGCACAACAGGGACACTGGCTGCTCACTTCACTCACTGACTCAAGTGCTCAGTAAGGCAGAGACAGGACAGGAGACACTCCTGTTCATGTCCACATTGGAGCCATCTCTTTGCAACTAGTTGCAGACTGGCGAGTGCAATCACAGCTCAGAGAGTTTAAAATGAACTTTTTGTAATTAACTTCTTCTTATCATTTTTGTGTCTGCTGGTGGTTCCTTTCCCTTGGAGAAGGATGCTGTCAGAAGGTTACCTTCACAGAATCACCTATCTTTGGGAAGACCTGAAACCTGCGCTCTACGAGAGTTTGCCTGATGAAGGGGTGTATGAAATGAGCTCCATTAGTTATTCTTCCCCAGGTGAAGCACAAGGAAAAAGCCTCCTTCAGAGATGCAGATCTGCTGGCAAGCACCTTTCCTCAGTCTGCTCTAGAGGCAGCAAGCACAGCAGAAGGCAGAAGGACAATCTCCCACAACCTGTGCAGCACCCAACACCCACAGGGCAGCCACCGCCAGCTACGCACGCCTGTGAGGAACTGACCAAAAAAGTCACCTACCTGGTTCCACCTTCCTGCAAGAGCATTTGCAAGAACTACAACGATTTGCATATAGCTGGGGACTATGTGGTGCCAATTAGCTCAGTCACCACAGATTTTGCTTGTGATAGTGGCATAGGCCCGTTCTTGGAGTCCTCAGAGATCCCTCCGGCCATGGAGTCTGTGAAGGCTCCCCCCACGAGTGACACCACGCGCAGGCCGGGCCAGGGCCACTCCTCGTGCTGGCGCCTGGCCAGCCTGGGGCCCCACCTGCAGCCCCTCTCTGACTCTGCCCTCAACGACTACCTGGAGCAGAAGCTGCTGGAACTGTACAAGCAGTACATCATGGACAGCACAGCCAACAGGGCATCCCCCACCCAGATCCTGGCCTCGGAGCTCATCATGACCAATGTGGACCAAATCAGCATGCAGATATCACGGGAGAGGAACATGGAGACTGTCAAGGCCAAGGACATCGTCATTAGCCGCTTCCTACAAATAGCCAGTGGGAAGGTTTCCTCAGAAATGAGCACGCCTACTCTGCATATTTCTCAATATAGTCACATTAATGCTTAGTGTATGAATGTTAGAAAGTTTTTATGTTCTTCAAAGTCGGTTTTTGGTTTAAGATACTTTCTGCTTAATAAAAATTCATTTACCATCCACCATTTAAATAAAACCTTTCAGTACATATTAAATAAGTAAAACTACCTGCACTTCTGTGCTGTGCAGCTCCTACTGTGGACCAGCAAGTTATTTTTTTCTTATAAGTTTTTTTAATGAACCTCAGACATTAAAAAAAGTTTCACAGAAAAAATGACTAAGATCATATGAAACTCTTCCAGGTGCTCAGGTGTTTGCTTTCTCCCTAACATACTTGAAGATTCACTTCAAATTTCCTCTCTCTGGCATCTGCCATCCTACCTCTGGGTCTGTGCTTATGCAGGCTTACACTCATGTGAGGACAAGCAAGCACGGTGATGGCACAGCCACAGAAATAAAGAATTTAGGATGCCATCCAGTTCACCTCCCTGCCCTTGAGGGCTTTACGTGAGGACATCCCCCACAGAAGGTTTTATAATTTGTTCTTAAAGATATTAAGGGATAGACAGTTAACAGCTCTTTCCATGCTAACCCTAATTATTTAATTGGTGTCTTCCTGTTCAAGAGCTACCATCCCTTTTTGCGAAGCACAAGCTCTGTTTCCAAACAGTGTGTGTAAACCTGTGTGCTTTGCACTGTTTTGAACCCTCACAATGAGCACTGGGGACCTGTGATTGCAGACAGACCTCACCTTGGCCAGGTGCTTACACACCTGACACCGTGCAGGGCTCATGTGGGGACAGCAGTAGTAATAAAGGGAGAAGAGGAAGGAGAATTGACCTTTGTTATGAGAATTGAACATTGAAGGCAAAGGGCTACTCCAACGCCCGTTGGATTAATGTGAACAGTGCCCTGGAGTGCAGAAGAAAAGCTGAAATGGAGCATTTGACACTGTGACTGAACACTTCCTTTGTTAGGATTCTTGTATCATAGGTCAAGGTCATTTGAACTTGATGCATTTCTAAAAGAAGGTCTTATTTTGTAAAATTTCAGGAAGTCTTAACAAAGAAGAAAAAAAAAGCAATAACCAGAGCTGCCTTATGGCAAGGGTTGGTACCTACTCTGAGTGTTCATAATGTATATTGACAATGCCAACTGGTTAAAGTTCTGAGTATCAGTATAACATAAATACTAATTTATACTAAATATTCATAATATCATTTCATGTTATTGTTTCCACAGTGTTGTTTTGGCCTTTGTGTGCTCTTCCCCCCTGATTTATTTATTTATGTATTTTATTTAAGGCAGGTTTTTATGTATATTTCAAAAACGAATGTAAGGTGATAAACATGTCAGTTTATTCTGTTGCTGCTGTTTTTCCAGAGATTACTGGGATAGCCCAGCATATTTTCCTGCATGTGCAGATATTAAAAAAAATTTGCCGTGAGAACCTGTGATGCTTAAATCCAGAGGGTGTACCTCTGTAGCCATAACAGCCTCCCAAATACTATTATTCAGCAATTCAAGACAGATAATTTCTGTCATGCAATATTTCTTGACTGTGATCAAATGCTATTTACAAGTAATAAAAAAAATCTATTTTAGGGGAAAATGACAATCATGGTAATGCATAGACACACATATATTCTGCATGCAACATCCATTACCAACAACCTGGAAAAATGACTTCCAAAGGAGAGCAAAAGCATGGAAATGTAACAGCTTTTATATCCTACAGATACAGATTCAGCCTTTTCAAAACACGAGGCTTTTGTTCATGCCTATTGACATTCACATCACTGAGTTTCAGTTGCAAAGATGGAGTGGAAAGCAACTTGCAGAGTTGAATGCATAAATCAATACCCTTGCTGAAAGATCTGACTCTCCATCAGAGGCCACAATCGATTCTTGCACTCAGCTCTCCCCACTTCACAGAGCTCGTCCTGCACAAACAGAGCAGCATTTTATCATCTCTTACTCAGAAATCCCAGTCTTCGTTCCCCCCAGACATGTGGGCAGCACCTGGCCACCATGTCCTCTTTCTCAGAACAGAAGCAGCAAAGAGGGAGGGCAGCTGGAGAGCAGGGGCCAAGGGCTCTGCCCAAACCCGGGTGGAAACCTGCCACCTCCCACAGCTGCTGTGCCAGGGGCTGCAGCCAGAGCCACGGGCTGTGCTCAGAGAACAGCAGTGCAGAAGAACAACAACTCTTAAATGTACACAAACAGGCTCGTGCATACAAACGGCATGTTTGATATTTATCAATCAACTACAAACCATTCCATTCTCAGGCAGCTTTCTTCCAAGCAAATCATACTTACAGCAGTCATACTGACTTTCAAAAAAAATCTTCTTTTGTATTGTTGGACTGACATTACTAACTTTATTTTATAAGAAGGTCATAATCATTGCAGAAGCTGATTTATTCTGGAAAGACAGCATCAGCCACTGATGCACTTATTTTCTTTTCTCTGCCTAAATATAAATGCCCATTTCACTTTGAGCCCTGTAGTGTGCCTGTGGGATCCCAGGATTTGAATCCTGGGATGCAGGGCACCCGGGACCACCCTTGGGGGGCCCGGGAGTCCTGGAATGTTGCCAGAAGTGTCTGGTGGCAGGACTTTGACCCTACACGGGAGACGACACCTTTATGAAGATAAGAGGGCCTCATCGGGGTGAAGGGTGGAAAGATTAGCTAATTAGAGGGTAAGAAACAGGGTTTAGGATTTATGTACAGGGGGGTTTAGAGGAGCAAGATGGAGGAATTGGGGTGTGTCCTGCCCTCCTTCTTCTTCCTCCTCTCCTCCATCTTCTTTGGCCACGGTGGCATTTTGGATTGGTTATTACTAAGAGTACACCGAGTTATAAGAATAGATGGTATTGGGGAAAAATGATAAATATTGTACACGTCACAATGGGTAAAAAGATAGGTGCCTGCCCCGGAGGGCAGAGAGACAGTGTGCCCATGGCTGACTGCTGAGCGGATCTTTGTTAGGCTGAAAGAACATCTTTTAGATAAACAATTAATAAACATAAAACCAGAAAGAAGAACTGAAGCCTCTTCTCGTCCTTCGACCCGGGCTGCCCCAAGGCCATCCCCGGGCTTTCCAGGCCCCTCAAACAGCCGAGATAAACCGGACATGTGCCTGTTTCTCAAATGAATTGCATACCAGCCACGTGCCATTGTCTGAATCAGCTCTTGGATTTCAGGCAGTTTTTACATAAACAACCATTTCTTCCTTTCCACTCAGATGAAAGTGCATTCATATCTCTGTCCTTCTTCCATTTAAACCTAATCTTCCTCTGCACAGGTGCCTCTCTAGGTGTGCCTGTTTCCTGCTGAAAGCACTTGGATAGCAATTAGGCTGCTATTAGCATGACTCAGGTTGTTATCTAAAGGGATTATCGTTTTCTCTCTCCTCTCTCTCTCCTCCACCTCCTCTTCTGCCTCAGGGTCAAGAATTTAAAGAGAGAGATCCCAATTTTTTAGTAGCTCTTAAATAATTAATTTTTAGTCAGAGGTGCCTAATTTCTTGACATGATCTTGTCAAAATGCTGATAGGAACCCCGATGTCTGGGGAGTGTGTGTTGGAGAGGAGAGTTAGAATTCTGCCCTCACAATATATCCTAACAGTATGGCTATTTTAATATGATTAACATAACTTAAGAAGGCAAAGAAAATTGTGATGAACATTTCAGTAACTCTTTGTTTGAAATTTTGACCAGCTGTCAAGAAGCTGTTCTCAGAAGGAGAGTTTATAGCCACCTTCAGCACACTCCAGCAGCTTCCTTAGGCATTTCTTGCAGAACATATTACTCATTGCTGACAATGTATTACAGCAGCTTGGAATATTATTGTTTATAGATGTTGTGACTGTGCCTCCAATAGTCTGAACCCATCACTGTGGCAGATGAACATTATTCGTGGACTCCAGGAAGGCTGGATGTGTAGTGTGACAAGAAAAGCCCTTGGCAGAGGGAGAAAAGAGAGGTAAAGGCCTTTGTCAAATCTGCTGGAACCTGTAGGTCCTGCCTTTGATTTTAACCCCTTTGCTGGCCTTATTTCTTGTCTGTACCAAGAAACACTGGAGGGAAGAAAAATGGATATAAAGTGAAGACTGGGCTTTGTGCTGAATGTGAAAGTGAGCATTTCATGCTCTGATTGTTAGGTTCAGATGAAGGCAAAAAGCCAAGCATCTAAAACTGAAATAAATGAAGTTCTACAGTGCTGACTCCAGCCAGGCACACTGCTGGTATTTCACCTTGGGGGAGCTGGGACCTCCCAGCACCCCAAGGTTCTTCTCATTCCCCTTCTACTGTCCTTTTAAAAATTGAAACAGTGGGGATTTATTTAGGACTATCCCTTCCCTGATCTTCCTCCTACCACAGGTTTCTCCCTGAGATAGGACCTGCTGGGATGTAACCAGCTGCCAGTATAAATGGTTTGGGCAGGAGGGGGTAAAAGGGACTGCAGGTTTTGCTGCCTTGATTATCAGACTTGCTGTAACTTACCTTGCTGCTATGGACAGTACGGGCTGGGAGACATCCCTTGTTCTCCCAGATTCAGGAGGGATAATTATCAATTTAGGGAGATCAATCACCATGTTGCAGTGACATCTCACTGCATTCTTTAAACCAATACTGACACATGAAAGGACTGCTACCCTTTTGGTAACTGGAGAAGTTACTGACTTGCCACACACCTCATTAAATGCAACTTGTGTGTCCAGCACAGCTGGTGTGTGTCTGCTTGGCACCTCTCTGCTCTCAGCAACCCCCTCTCTGACAGACTCACACAGTGGCTATGGACAGTGCTCACAAGGGACACGAATTTCTCTATCTGCATTAATTACATAGAGTGCTGTAGGGGGATAGAATATAAGTAAGTAAAGGTATTATAGAAAGTAATCTTACCCCCTAAAGAGTTGCAGCTGGGTTAATTATTGAAGATTAGGAGCAGGCCTGACTTTAACAGGCTGCAGATGTAGCCAATAAGAAGAGTGTTATAAAAGATTGGATTGGCTGGTTGAAAGGAAGCTGGAGTTAGTTGGCTACTGTGAGGACAAGGAAGAGTCTGTGCTTAGAGGAGATGCCTATGAGACACATCAAGGAGGTATGAAACTCTAGCAATATAGAACCTTTGCAATATAATGATAATATAACTCTTGCAATGTAATGACAACAATATAACGACAATAAGAGTGTGAGCACAACAGCAGCCAAAATCAATGTATTGGCATCCAAATTGACAGGGCTGGTCTCTAGCTGGGGGGGCCATACCAGCTAACATGGACTGAGACCTACTCACCAATCTGTGTTGTGCTGGATAAAACCATCACTGTCTTTGAAGGGCATTTGCAGTTTAGAAATATGTAGCAGAATATGACTAACATGTAAAGGAACAGAAGTTTAGGTCAAACCAGAATTATTCTGTGCACCTACAGCATTATTTCTGCTTCTGCTGCACTGGGAAGAGCTGGTTTGCTGCCTCTCAGGCATTTCTGCTGACAGGATTAAGATGGCTTTTCAGAACATTAGGCAGGTTTTCTAAGGGCTGAAGGGAACAATGCTCCCGAGGCTCATTCTCAGACCTTCTTACATCTCTTTCAGGGCAAGTGTCGAATGAACTACCTTGCTTGAAGTGGAAATCCCCTCTAGCAGTATTAACAGTGCCTCATTTTGTTAAAATCTGGTTATTACTGAACTCTGTGCTGCTGTCCTTCACAATGTGATGCTCCAGTTTTAGCTTTCCACACAGCCAGTCACTGAGGGTTCCTGCATTTCTGCCACGTCAAAACCTCCAGGACTGCCCCAGCATTTCCCTCCTGCCATGCAACCCTGCATTTGGTGGTTTTGCAAGCTGTGCTCTCTAACACAGCTCTCTTGTCCCCTATAATCCCCGCTCACAGAAGATGATCCTGGCTCCCCTAACAGTCAGAACAACCAGTCTGATGGCAGAGTGCGATCCTGAACATCTGGAAGGAACCACTGACAAAGGGAGATGGGGAGACAGAGGCTGATGATGGCCTGAGTTCCTGAGAGAGAAGCGAGGGACTCCTGTGAAGATGGAGGAAGCCCTTGCAGAGCTGAGTTTGTGAAACACACTGGGAGATGTTGGGCAGCTGAGGAAAGAGGTTTCACAACCTCCCCAGGGAAGACAAGCCTGAGGGATGGCAGCATTTCCAGCCACTCCCTGCATGGAATTAGTGTCTCTGGACTGTAAAGAGCAATCTTCCCAGCTCCACCCATGGCATTTTACAATCATAAAGAGTTGTAGGGTCCCACATGGGGTTTTGTTCCTTCCCTTTGCAGCCACACCTGGGCAGGACACTCCAGGGGCCTCTGGCCACAGCAGTGCCCACCAGCTCTACTGGACACAGTGTTTCAGCCTCCACCCCTGTCCTGGGGGTGACAGTGGGGCCTGGGGGCTGCAGCAGCTGCTGATGCTGCTCCTGGACCATCAGCAACTCCACAACCTTCCTCCAGACTCCACACTGGCTGTCTCAGCTCTATTTCCCTCCTTTACTGAACTTTGCTTGCTAAACACAAAATGGGATAGGAAACCTTTCTTAAGAACAAGCAATGGGAATGGGAAAGACAGGAATTACAGTCAGGCCTTCTAGTGGATTTTTTTACAAACTAATTTTTCTGTAACCAGAGCTAGACTATGAGAATATTATCATAGTTTGTATGATGACTGACTTTGTTATTTTCATTGATGCAGTTGTCTAATGTTCATCTTTATGCACAAGCTCCCTTGACTGAAAATGGATCCTGTTTGGAGGGTGGAGATGGAACAGGATAGAAACCAACCAGTAATAATCTGATCAGTGCCATTTTAACACAGGTGACATATTCCTATGCATTTCTACATAGAAACCATATCAAAAGAAAAAAAGAAAGATCTTACTGAAGGTAGGCTCACCAATTTTAAGAAAGAGAGGTTAGAGGTTTTCAGTGACAGCATTTTAAATCAATTAATCTCAGGGTTTAGGTGACCTATTTAGCAAAAGCCAGCCAAAGTGTCACTTCAGAAGACCAGTGCTTGACTAAAGTATACATTCAAAGCCATAAAAGTGTGCAACTCAAATTGCTATTAAGACATTCAATTTTATATAAATATTCACAGTTCATTATAGGCAGATGTGACATTTGGATTGGGTACAGTGGTAGAAGGGAATATTAGTAGAAAAAAGAACTAGTTAATTATTTTTAATTCACAGAACTAATTTTTGCTTCAAATTATGTTCTTCAAACCCATAGTATCAAATTTACAGTTTTATCTTCAATGAGGCTACCAGCTGTTTGTATACAATTTGTTTATCGTCTTATCTTAGTGACTCTGATCTGCGAGCTCTTAATTTGATTTCCTTTCCTTTGGTCTTGCTATTTTGTTCTTCTGTTACTTTGTCCTTTGGATGCATCCCTTTGGTGCAGGTGACTTGCAATGTGCTCTCCTTTGGCATAAGGATGTCACAGGGATGTTACACAACTGAATCAATGGTGATGTACAGAGCAGATCTAAGGTAGCTTTTTTCCCCTTCATCCTACTTTTAGTTCAGGCCTTGACCAGCTAAACTTAGATAAGAAGCTAGAGGTTTAGTCATTGCAAATACTATTAAAATGAATATATTACAACAACATAAGCTTTTTCAAACAAGCAGAGTTTTTTATTTATTTTAGCCTATGACCTATTGCAAAAAAAAAATAAAAAAATCCAGACTGAACACAGAGTCCAGAGCACTCATGTAGAAAACAGAAGGTCTATTAATAAGTGTACTTTTGAAGACTAGAGCAAAGCACAATGGTGTCTGATAGAATCCCATTCATTAAATCAATTTGAAATTATTAAAATACTAGATTCATCCCTTTTTAAAAGAACACATTGCCTTTCAGTCAGGAACATGATTATTTACTAATTATTTCATCATATTTCTAATTATGTAATGATAAATTAATCTGATGTCAGCTGCCATTGCATGCACTATAAAGGTTATTGAACCATTGATGTATAGAAATATGCAATTGAAGATCAAAGGCAGTAGTAAGAAGATAAACCAGTTTGAGATTGCATTTTGTTTGCATGCCAGTTGTCATGTACTGTGAAATGAAGTTCATCAGTGGCCTGTTTCCTTATTCTGCTCACATGAACAACAGCATATGAGAAAATTCCATTAATTGTATTTTTATCTAATGAAGTCACACAGCCTCTGATCCTTGACTGTTAGATGTGATTAACATATTTAAAAAAAACAGTAAAGTAAAAGAGGAGGAAAAAAGTATGATCTTTCAAATACAAATTTAAAAATAATATTTAAAAGCCAAGTTTTGTTATAGGCAAGTTGTATCATCTTGGCTCCAATTAAATGGCACTTTTCTTTGCAAGTCATGACCTCAGTGGAGTCATTAAACACAGTATTAGTCAGTTTAAGTAACGTACCAGATGCAAGCCTTTAATACAAAGAAGGAAAATTTATCCAAAATATATGAACAGTAATTTCAGTGATGTGACTGGGAGAGAAGCTTTCTGTTAGATGTACCAAATTCGATTGATGTTTTCACAATGAGACATTCCAATCTCACAAGCTTGGAGGTAGTGTGTTTCCATGCATGATTTGTTATTGCTATTATTTATTTATTTGTCTTGCTTTTGATAGATGGAATAAGGTAAGGCTGTAAGGAGATATAACACTTCATTTTTATTCATGTTTGATGATATGATGGCAAGATTGTAGGGGAGGAATTAAGAGAGAAGAATGATGTGCTCAAAATGAGGAACTAGTAAAACTATTTCTGTAGAAGGGTGGGGAAGGCAGGACTGAATTAGTCAAGGATGCTGTAGTGCTTGAGAATGCAGAAGCTGAGAACTTGGACAAGAGCCATCTGTGACTGTGGATGGACAAGCAACAGATTTGTATTTGACATGTGGAATAAACTAAAGGGAAAAGGACAACTGAAAATGTAGCCATTGTGAAACCAAGTAGAATCAAAGGACTTTTTATATTGTTGTTTAGGCAGAATAGAAAAAAACATCTTTGCACTGTGAAGGTAAAGATAAAAAAGAATTAAAAGAATTCATGAGAAATGCAAAAGAAAATATACTGGAGACATGAAGACATGGAGACAATCAGAGGACATTGAATTTAAAAGGAAGTGCAAAATTTTACAAGAAGAATGAGGGCATGAAAAGGTAAAATGTAATGTAATCAAAAGGTTAAAATGTAATTTTAATTTGACATGATCAACGGTTATTTTACCAAGAAAAATCATGAAGAGGGAAATAGGAAAAAGTGTGATGTCAGGTAAAAGAGGTGAAAGGATCCAGAGCTGTGGTCAACGGAGTTGCAAAAGTCATTTGTCTAGGAAGACTTAGAAGTCATGGCTTCAGGGAAAACCAACAATTATGTTCATAGAAGAAAGGAAAGGGAATAGAAAGAAGGTATTTTAGGATGAAAAAAATGTCATTGAACTGGAAGGACGGGTGGCCATATAAAATTATGCAGTACTGTTGGCTAGGGACAAGTGGGAAAGAAGCAGAGGAAATGACAAGATTGTAAGTCACAAAGAGATCAGAAGAGGCCAGTGTTTGCTGAAAACAGCCCTGGAGAGCTGAGTGGGGCTGCCCCATGTGTGGTGAAATGTACAGCACAGGGCTTGTGTCAACACCTGCCTCAGGAATTGGAGGCAGAGACCAAAGAGAGAAAGTGGGAATGTAGAATGAAATTGGGGAAAAAACCTTATGGGTTCAGATCACAGGAATTAGGAGGTATGATGAGAGAAAACCTTAAAAAATTGCATTTAGATGAGAAAAAAGAGAGCAAAGAAAGAGAAAACAGAAGTGATGAATAAAAAAGAAACCTGAGACTCCCAGGAAGTGATTTGATCCAGGATGCACAATGACAAATTTGCAAGGAAAGGCAGTTACTTGAGTGTTGGAATAAATCAGCCAAGACTCCATTTTCTCAATGCAGAAAGCCAATTCTTCATTCACAAAGCTCATATTTGTAGGAAATATCAGAAGGCAATGTGTTAAACCTAACTGGTTGGCAATACAGTGAAATTCAGTTCATTGTTCAGAAAGGGCTATTGTAAATATTTATCAAACTTTCTACCTCTAGATATGTTTACAGTTTTCCTTTGTGGGGTCTCATGAGACAAATCTTATTATTTACACAGGTGCATTTGTTTTTCACTCTCAGAATTGTTGTGTTAAACAATTTCTAATTCTCAAAATAGCTCCACAAGGGAACTTGCAAATTTATTGTAAGCTGCACTTAGAAGAAATGATATGCCAGCTTTGGCAATTTTAGCAGAGAAAGGCCTGATTTCATAAGGTCTTTCTTTCCTAATTATTCTACCTGTCTACAACATCTCACCCTTTTCATTAACTTAAAAAAGGCTCATATGTTCTGATGTTAAAACAGCTCACTCTTGTGAGGGTTTTATCTCCTTAAGGTTATCACTGGTTATCTATTAGTTATGAGATATGATATGTAAAAGATTACAATCAACAAAACTTATCAAATTCTATCATGTCATTGACACAGGGTTTCACAGCATGAGAAAACTAAAAGAATAATGCCCAATGTCTCCTAGGGAAATGGAAATAAATGACCATTGCTTTGAAGTCCACATAGTTGAGACTCAGGAGAAAGTTCATTAGCTGGAAATGCTGATCTTTGACATCACTGGATGTCCTCCTGGATCCTGGAACAGGGAATAAGGAGCCTTCCCGGAAGAAAGTTAGTAGGAACACTATACCATGATGATGACATAAGGCTTTTGTTGGCAAATTGCCCCTGTAGTTTGCAGACACAGTTATGTCTTGGCAGTCCTACTTCTGTTCCTGTTCTGGCCACAAAGGCTGCATAGTGAATAGGTTACTTCTCTTTGCACTGGGCTTCATTTTCTTGGAGGCAATCAGTGATTGATTGAATGAGCAGGTGACTGCTTTGAACCTGCTGATGCTAAAGCATAAGCACACCCTCTCTTCAAGCCAATGAATCAATTAGGCTTTGCTGTACCACACCCAATTGGGATTTAGATTTGATGATCTTTCTTCCAAATTTCTAATGCAAATATTGCATTACTCAAAATGATTTGTTGCCTAAATTTCTAATGTACATATTACATTACTTGGATGTTCTTAAGGCACTAATTTCCCCTTCTTTTCATTTTCTTAAAATGAGATACATGTCTTTGGTTATGAAAATGAAGAAACATAAAGGCAAAACAATACATGTAATGAACAAGAAACTGACAGCAATCAGGGATAAGTCAGGTACAACAATTAAGAATATTTCAAATAACACATTTGAAATTAGGTAATTAGGAATCTCTGAAATACTGTAACATCATCCCAGAGTCTGCAAACAGCTGACAAACCTCGATTTAATGAGGGCTTGGATAATTATTTCCAGATAATAATTCACAAGCTAACTCTGAAATTAGGTTCAGCTGTCATATATAAAGGGTCAGATTGCCAAGTGATCTGAATCCGGTTTTGATGCAGATAACACCTGGGTTTATTGGCAGATTCTCCATCCAGGTAGAGCCAAAGCCTGGCCACTGCCCAGGCTGCAACTGGGAGGGAGTTCCCTAAACACATTTTAAAACAGGGCTCCTAAGAATAGCAGTTATGAGTAAAGTCCTTGGGTTTAAAGACTAATCAAACCATCTAGTACCTGGATCCCTCCAAAGTTTCCTTCAGGATAGAGATGCTTCAAACACAGCAAACTGCTGGAATGCTTCTGTAATAATAACTGGGGAAAACCACCAGATTAGCAGTTCAGAGGAAGCTTTCAACGAAGCTCAGATATCTTTTCTTGGAAGTCTGAAAAAAAATTATGAGACAGCATTGGGTCAAACCATAGAGCCAGTGAGGGACTAGCCAGAGATCTAACCTGGTCCAAGAGATACCTAAGCAGCTAGAGAACAAAAAAGAAGGATGCTGAAATGACATGTGTCTCTTAGATAACTACACAAAGAGATGTTAAAGCATATTAAGAAGCTGGCTATAAATACAGTAATAACATCTTATGAATAATGCCTATAACAAAATCAGTAAATTCACATCATGTAATCGATATATCAGCAGTGACCATCTCAGGAATTTGAGATTACACATTTCTAAACAGTCATGTATCTATGGCAGTAAATTGAAACAAAGGAAGACATTAAAACAGCTTACAATTAGTAACAGGCATAATGTAGAATCATAACAGACTCTTCCATTTATGGAAGATAAAACAGCAGAGATTGTAATGAGCAGTTGAATCTTTGACAAAATCAAGGGTGAACACACTGTCTTTATGCACAAACAGGTGTTTGTCAGTGTTTCATCACAGCTGTTTTAGTCAGTCATCCTTTAAAAGAAAACAACTATATATCTTACAATGTAAAAAAGCAATATTTAGCTGTTTTAGATTGCAATGCAAGATGTAACCAGATGTATTCTATCACCATCTGTTAAAACCAGGTGGGGCAGTGTTCTTTATCTCTTCCATGACCCTCCCATGATCTCTCCCTCCAGGAGATCTCTTCTCTTAATGGCCCATTGAGTCTTTCTGCACGAGTGATAAAATTACCTCATCCCATTGTGAGATGCTCCATCCAGGGGGAGGAGCCAAGCATTCCTACCTGGATATAAACTGAGATTCAGAACATCAGAGGCAGCCTTTTCCACTGGATTCCCAGAGGAAGACCAGGCCCATCTATACCACCACTGGACCTTCAGAGGAAAACTACACCTTTCTACAGGATCCCTGCTTCAACAGAACCACACCTGTCACTCCAGGAGGACTGCAGCCACCATTTATTTGGACTGCTACCACCACCCTGACCCACAGGGTATCAGGTTGTATTCTTACTTTATCTGTTTCAGCAGTAATTTTTTTTTTTTTTTTGTGAGCTAATTATTTCTAAACTGCTGCAGATAAAATTCAAGGTTATAGGACTTAAGAACTTAAAATTAATTGCTGCAAATAATCTTGGGAGAAGAGTGAGCCACAGGAAAGTGGGGCCAGGTTCAGTTCTAGGGCTTGGAGCTGCTGTGTGCCTGCCGTGTTTGGTGGGACTGAGGGGCACGGCAGGAACATGGTTCGCAATGCAGAGAAGGCCATGACAGCCTTGGCAAGATTTCAGCGAGCCCAGCTTAAAGAAGGAAAAGTCAAGGAGCGAAGGCCTTTCCTTGCATCAGAGCGTAATGAGCTGCCCAAAGCTGAGAAATGGAGGAGACAGATCACTGGGGAGATCTCTAAGGAAGTGGCACAGATCCAAAATTCTGGATTGGGTGAATTCCTAATTCGGGACCTGAACGATGAAATCAACAAACTTCTCAGGGAGAAAGGGCACTGGGAATACAAAATAAAGGAGCAGCGAGGTCCTGATTGTCCGGTTTTGGCTGTGTGTCTCTGTCTGGACCCTTGTAGGATGATTCTCGGGCAGTCCGCGGTTGCAAAAGATGACTCAGGACTCCTCAGATTTCAGTCTTCAGACTGCTTATTATTTCTTATCACTAAAGTGTTCTCTCTGCCCAGCCGAGGTCTGACCAACAAGGCAGTTAAGGGCACTATGACCACCCATGGGGCGGTCATATCTCGTTATACTAAAAACTACATACAATATAATTACCTTTATTTTCCAATACCATTCACCCATGTTAGCAAGGAGACCTTTACTATAAACTAATCCAAAAGTGCCAAAATCACCACAGAAGATGGATGAACAAGAAAAAGTATGAGACAGACTACGATACCTTCATCTTCTCTCCATAACAACCCTGTTCCAAATCTCTAAAATGTATATAAACCCTGTGATTATATAATTCATGCACCATTCACACTTGTGTGACTCCCACGTCCTAATAGACAGGTGGAAAATCCCTCGAGGGATCAAAGTTCAGCGGCCAGACACTTCAGGCTACACTTGAAGCTTTCCGAGCACCGCAAGAGTTCCCTCCAAAAATCTGGACAGCTGCAGGGATGTGCTGATTTATCAAGCAGGCCATCAAGGGCGATAGAGACACCAAAGATTTCCCCTATTGGTCCCCATTGAAATCGCAAGATTCCGTTTCCCTTCCCGAAAGGAAATGAAATTTCCTTTCCTTTCGGGAAGGGAAACGGAATCTTGCGACCCCGAAAAGAAAGGCTTTCAAACCCTCAGGAAAGGAGATAGGATCAAATGAAATGCAATTGAAAAAAACCCAGAAAATCGGCAGATTTAGTGTCTTCAAAAAATGGTCTCTGAGGAAGTGAGTTGCAGTGCAATGGACGAAAACATGAACAAACACAGCTCACAGAAGTTGCAAAAGCAGGGGAAAATGTCGAGGAAGAAGACACAATTTGGAGGGGAAGATAGGAGGGACATGGCATGGATATTTTAAAAAAATAAAAGAAAAAAACAATTCCCAGAGTCAAGCCCATACAAAGGCAGGCCATATGCCATCAAGTGCAGGGACATGCACCAAAGCTTGTCCAAACTGATCCCCGCTGAAGGCCAAAACAGAAAAGAAGGACTTACAAACGCTCTGGAATGGGGATCCCATCAAAGGAACTGCAATTGGAGGAAAAAAAAAAAAAAATTTGGAAATTCTGCGACTACAAGGGAATGGACGGGGAACCTATCCAGCGCAGTGCAAAGGACCAAAACAGGCCAAAACGAAGTTGGCAGATGCTGCAAAAGCAGGGGGAAAAGTCAAGGAAGAAGACTCAGCTTGGAGGGAAAGATATGAGGGACATGCTATGGATAGGCAAAAAAAGAAAAAAAAAATTTTCGCAAAGTCAGAGCCATGGAAAGGCATGCCATGCCATCAAGTGCAGGGACATGCACCAAAGATTCTCCTATTGGTCCCCATTGAAATCGCAAGATTCCGTTTCCCTTCCCGAAAGGAAATGAAATTTCCTCACATCATTCCTGTTAGTAATTCTTCACAACATTTCTCCTGCCAGCCAGTGCATCTTAAATCTCCTGATTGCCTGAAGTAAAGTTAGTGGCATTTAAAAGGTGACCAAGTACTCCGAGTTTTCTTTAATAACATGATCATGTTAGATACGTGAAAAAAAAAAAAAATTTCTGCAAGGATATATACAGAAATTTTTTGGAAATTTGCTATGTTCTCGAATAGGAGTGTCTAAATTATTCCCATCTTTTGAAGGATGCTTTGAAATGTTGTGAACATGAAGAAAAATTTTAGATTAAGCGTGTAAGCAAAAACTTGTAGCTGAAAACTTAGCTCATCAATAATTCTAAGTAGTTCTGTGAAATGTAATCTATTTCTTGGCAATGCTTTATCTTAACCTGTGGCTGTGAGGGTTTGATTGCTCTTCTGTGCCACAAGGTGTCATTGTTTTACCACACTCAGCTTTAAATTCCACACCGTAGGAAAATCTGCAAAAGAATTCCCTTGTCTGGCATTTTAAGAACTTGTAAAGAGACACAAATAATTATCTAGGTTTTAGTTTCTTGAGAAATGTAGAAAATAGCAACCTGTCAAAGACAAGATCAGAAAGATCTCTTTGACACCTACTAATGTCCCGGCAGGCCTTCAAGGTCTTCAGGCTTGTTGGTTTTTTTCTTCCTGATATAGAAGGATTTTGTGTGGCCATTTGATCCCCTTGCCTGGGCAGGAGGTGAGGAGCTCCAGCTGTGTTTGGGAGGCTCAGAGGATGGAAATGCCTTTTGAGCAAAACCAGGTTTCTGTGCCCCAGGCAGAGAAGGGCAGGTTCCCTCCTGCTGCAGCCCCTGCCCCTCTTCTGGCTTGATCCTGGTATGATTTGGGTTGGAAAGGACCTTTAAGGGGCATCTGATCCAACCTCTCTGCCATGGTCTGGAATACCTTCCCGAGGCCAGGCTGCTCACAGTGCCACCTGCGGGGGGAGGGGGGGGGGGGGGGGGCGTACGTGGCCCAAAGTTCGAAGTCCGGCTAGCTGAGGGCGAAAGGCCGACGCCCCTCTGCAATTCCTGGCCAGGACCCCTCGGCGTCTGATGGCCTCGGGCTGCGCTGGCTGCGGACTGGCTTACACCGCTGGTATTGGCGAGGAACGGAGCTGACCACTTCACCGGGGGTTAAACGTCGGTTTATTGAAGGTGTAGAGAAATCCAACGTGGAGGAACCAACCGGGAAAGTGGCCCCTAATGGGGGGGGGGGGGGGGTGAAACAGGATTATAAAGGAGGGGGGGTGTGTACAGGTGGAACCAATCAGGAAAGGTGAGGGGATGAAGTTCACAGAACTGACACTCCATGGAAACCAATAATCAAAAGGTATGGGAGGGGTCCCGGGACCCCAGCCAACCACCACCTCCAGAGAAACGAAAGTTCTGGAAAACCAGGAGGAGTGGGGGGTGATTGACTGAGCCCAGGGAGGAGAAAAGATTTACTAAAAAGGGAAAAAGGGGCAGGAGAAATTATATAACTTGGGTGACAGACACAGGGGTTACCATGGTAACCTAATGGACATCAGGGCTGTGGCGGGAAAAACTGGGGGGGGGGACAAAACCATTTTACACATAATAGGGGGAAACAATACATAAATTGGGGGAATAACGCAAGAAACTTAACAACACACTACAACAGCCACCAAAATAGGCTCTGGACTTTTCCAAGGATGGAGCTTCCATTACTTTTTGGGGCAACCTGTTCCAGTGCCTCGTTCCCCTCATTGAAATAATTTCTTCCTAACATCTAATCTAAACCTCTTTCCATTTAAAGCCATCTCCCCTTGTCGTGCAGTCCTTGTAAAAAGCTTCTCTTTTTCTCTCTTGTATCCCTTTAAGGTACTGAAAGGGGCTCTAATGTCTCTCAGGAGGAGCCTTGTCCTCTCCAGGCTGCCCAGCCCTAGCTCCCAGCCTGTGCAGCTGTGCTGGTGCTACCAAAGCAGAGCTCTGTGTGAGCTGAGCCTGTCACACACACAGCAGCCATGACTGCCAAGAAGAAATTCCACTGTCAAGCACATACAGGGAGAGAATGGACTTGAGCATTAGCACTAGTAAACCCCAGGATCATTTATGCATTCAGGAGACTTTCCAGATAGTAGCCTAGTTGCCAAAACATGGCTAAATTTCTCAGGGAAAGCCTGGGGGAAAACAGGTATTCATCACTTTTGCAGGGCTTGCCTAGGGTTGGCCGCTCAGCCGGGATCTCTCTGTTCTGAATGGGAACCAGCAGGGAGGTGCTCAGCCCCTGAGCTATTTGCTCTGTGCTCAGGGCAGCCAGAAACACTATCTCCAAAAAGGTCATGATGCAAAAACCTTGAGAAAAGATTGGTGCTGAGAGAGAGGGAAAAGGAGGGAGTAGGATGAGCTGGCTCATAAATACAGCAGGAGAGATCCAACATCCAATTGTCACCCTGGAAGAAGTGTTGGGAAAGAGGATGTAACAAGAGAGTTGTAAAGAAATGTTGTGCAGTGAGTGAGGAGCTATTACATGGAAATTTTTGCCCAGGTACTTATGACCTTAGGGAGGACATTTGAGGTTCCCACCATGGGATGGTTTAACAGGAAATGTTGATGTGTCAATAGGAACCTGTTGGTGTGTTACACAGGCATTCAGTGTTGAGACAAAGACTGTGAGTTAAGAAGTCCAGATACAGCCATCTTACGTGGATCCGTAAGTTATAAATCTAGCAACACATTGCTTAAATAAAAAAAAAAAAACCAAAAAAAACCACCCCAGATATGCGAGGCATTAAATCGTATCACTCTGAGCTGAAAATGGAGGTTTAAAGTAGTAAGTAGTGAGTAGGTATTCCATTTTGTAATTGGTCTTGGGAATCTCTGTGGACCTTCCAAAACTTCAAAATCATTGGAAATGTTTCTTCATCCTGGAATGAAGATTACTGACAGAATGGCATGTGAAAAGTTTTCTGGAAATTGCTGTCTAAATCATTACCTTTTCTGTGCACAGAGTGACACTCTGAAGAGTGTTGAAGTGTGGAAAAGAGAGGATTTATCCACAGGAGTTTGCTGGATGTCAGAAAGACATTAGGCTGTGTAATTGCCTCAGTCAGTTTGCTGTAGGGACAGGAAATTATGGCTCTGTTGCTTCAACTTTTCTTCTGAATTTTATCACTGGTTGGTTGGAGATACATTTTTTGAGCAGCCAGAGAGCTGTCATTCAGTATTGATACTAAAAGAGTAGTAAAAAAGCGCACACATTATTCTCTCTGGGCCTTCTGCTTTTCTTTTCTTACCAAACATATCTTTTTGTCTTTGATTTAATACACAAAACAAGTCCCACTTTTTGTGCCATGTCTCTCACAGAAGTTCCTGCAGGTGTTGAACAGTGTGGCATCCTCTGCACTGTGTGCTGCTCTCTCACCTGGCCCTGCTTCCATCTAACACTGCTGCACATCTCCTCTGATAAGTTTCTCTGCTTTTTCACCCTGCTTTTATTTCTGCTTTCATTAGGCTTCCCTAACCAACATCTAGACTCTTTTAAGTATCTAAATCGAAAATCAGTCTTCACAGAAGCAGTGTTAAATCTTGTGCTGTCAGTCAGAGCATGACTTGTGTCACTGGGACAGGTCTTTATGATCTTCATGAGGAATGCCTTCAGGACCTTCATGCACAGTGTAAAATCTTTCCCCAGGCTGCCAAGGGTACCCATCACCTTTGCTAATTATTCCACAAAGGTCACCATGTTAATGATCTCTTTTCAGCTCAAACTGTGAGCCATGGATGTCTATTTCTCTTGAGAGAGATAACTTGTGTATAAACTGCACCTCAAACCAAATGGAAAATAATAAATAGAATAACATTTCTGATGGAAAAGGCTTTCCACAGAAGGGCTCAAAATGCCACGTAACAGTCACAAAGATAATGTTTCATCCATCATAAAAAACTCCCAGGAGCATTTACAGTGCACTTTATTTGTAGAAAAAGGTGAGGCTTCAGCCTTCTCTTTTCCCTCCCTGTGTGCCAGTGCAGAGGCAGCAGTGGAGGCTCTGGTCGCTGCTTACAGCTGGGGCTGGGATGGCATTTGGGGGTTTGTGGAGCTGAACCTCAATCTGGTGCTGGCCAAAGGTCTCAGCATGGCCCCTCTTCCTCTGCTGCCCTGGGAGAAACAGCTCAAGGGCCCCAGTGCTGCTTCAGCCTCACTGAAAACATTTCTCTGGCCTCCAGAGCAGCAAGGCAAAGAAATGCCCTGGCTCTTTGCAGGGCTTGACAAGACTCATTTCTTAAACACTTTCTGCATTTGCCAGATTTTCAGCAGCTGATCAGGAGCTGCCTATGAAGGCACAGCTTGGTCCTTGAGCACCTTCCAGGCAGGGGCTGACCATGTACACTGTTTGTGTGTCCTGCTTGGTGCACAGTGGGGTATGTGTAGATTCACTGAGAACACTCAAGCTGCCATGAATCAAAGAAAAAGACAAAAATTGAAGTATTTGTCTTATCAGAGTCCTTCCAGGCTAAACAGCCTTCCCCCCTGCAACCCCTTAGCAAAAACACTCAGTGCTTGGTCAGATATTGCTTCTGAAATATGTATTCATGTAGAATAACCACAGGCCATAGTGAAGGACTCACAGTGACATGATGACAGAGGTGTCAGTCAGACTGCCCAGTTCTGGCATTCCCTTTGTCACATTGTGCCAAACATTAGAATAGAGCTGTGTGGATGCTGAGTGCAGAAGCAGGTAAAATCAAAATGATCTTCAACATGGAGAAGGGAAAATCAGTGAGATTACAGGGGACTTTCCTTAGCCAAGTTTTACACTCACCAGGTTTAACCTGAATTTTCAGCTCCAAACCAGACTGTTGTGATTAACTGGACAAGTGAGTCAAGTGCATGATTTTCCTCTGTGGAAAAATTAAGAGAAAAATTATGTGATCCCTTAGAACCTCTAGTCTCAGTATCAAGAGGTACTGAAGACTGTGTAAGAAACAGGTTTCTAGTGACCAAATTATTTTTTTATTCTTTCCCACTCTCATTATGTTAATCAAGGATACGGGTGCTCATCTACCAATTAATGTTCAAAGGAGCTTAGTTCCTATTTTTGCCTTTGAAATTCTCCCCTCATGGTATTGAGCACATTTCCAGCAGTCTGTCATATTCAGCATTTATCACATACCCAGTAATCCCTATTTCTCCAGCTTCTGTGCTGAAAAACATTAGCCCTATATTTCAAAAAAATTAATAACCACAGGGACACATTTCAACTTAGCAGAAGCTCAGGATTGTCTTGATTTCCCACAGCAACCATTAGGAATACTGGAAGAAAATAGGTCAAATGAAAACATTATTCCATGACAAAATCAGAGGCAAAGTTATCATAGTTTTATTTCTGAAAGCTGGTTGCACTATTGTTAAAATGATGTGCACTACACACCAATTCCTCTAAATTTTTCTAATTAAAAGAAAAGAAAAGATTATCCTGTAGGAATGTTTGACCTATTTTGATAGAGACCAAATTAACAGGTCAAAGAAAAGCAACACTTTCACCTTTGTGTGGTGCTTTAGTGATACATTTTCTAGAAACTTATGAATAGAGATAATTCTGTGTTTCCTGTTTGGGATATTGTTATGATTATAAATTTGACAGCTACAACAATCTATAGTGCAGATAACAACAAAATATTGATCTTGGATCAACAGGAATTTAATTTTGGCTACCTTTCTTTTACAGTTTCCTTGGTTAGTAACAAGTGAATACATCACAATTTGGTGTTGCTTTTTGTGCTGCTATTTGTTGTTTCATCCCATAAGCATTTAGGAGAGTCTGTGATACTCTGGAGGATTACTCTGTAGAACACAGAGAGCAGAGAAGAATTTAAGATGGTTATGATCCTTCCACAAAGACAATCTGTTCTTCACAAAGGATAAATGAGATATGTTAGCCAATGAGGTGAATGTCTGAGAAAGTGTGAAGCAATACAATCAGGGTTTAAATAGATAACATATTTGCATAGAAAATAAAGTAGGATTGAATTTATAAACACTTTAGTTAATAAATAGAGAAAAAATCCCAAATTTTCAATCAAGTGGATCAAGTTTGAGAAAATAGATGTGTTTAACATCATCACCTTATTTTGAGTAGGAATTGATTGCAATGAGGAAAGTAAATGTTCCTCTTGATAAGCAGACAAATTGAATTTCAGAACCTAGATGCCATCTTTATAAGCTCGGGAGAGCAAACCATTTCTCTGAATATAATATATTGCTTAGTTTTTCTCAAAACACTTTCTATGGGAGAACAGAATTCTGTGCTCACTGGACTGAATAGTGTGAAATGTTGATGAATGGGTAGGGATTTTGGGTGGTTGGTTGGGGTTTTTTGCCTTTTTTTTTTCTTTCTCCACCTGGAAGGCAACATAGCACCTGTTTCTGTTTATATGCCTTGTGGAACCAAGCTAAAGGTTACCTCTTTCTTATTCTGGTTCTGTTCAAAATCGCTGCGCGACAAAATGCAGCATTGAAATTTTTAATTTGTTCATTTTGGTTTTGCTAAATGATGTCTCCATCCTTACACTTTTCTGTCCTCTGATCACAAATGCTAATTACTCTTTACAGAGTTATTCCTCTTCCCTTTTCACCAGGTCCTGGTTTAACCTATGTCCCACCAGGGAGCAGTCTGTGCTGAGTGGTTTTCTCTCATGGCACTGATCAGCTTGTGCCACCAGACCTGTCCCCCTCCATCATGGGACCTGCTCAGGCTCCATCCCAGCTCCACAGAAATCCTGCCACACCTCTGAGTGCAGCTGAGTGAAACTCTTGCTTCTCACAGACCCTCACCTGGACTGTCACATCCTTTATCACGTCTTTTTGCTGATCCGTGCCTTTCAGGCATATGAATTTGAGATTATCCTCTATGCATAATTTTATACAAAGGGCATGATATTCTGTTTTTACAAATAAACAGGAAAGAAATTAGGCATTAGATAACAGCTGTTGGGCTTACTGTCAGCTATTTTGGAGTAAACTGTGACTAAATCTATGTAACAAAGGGGACTTGCATAAAAGAATTTACTTTATTCTTCATTATAATGCAAATCTCTGTGTCCTATTACTCCAGCTACAGTATTTTATACCAAAATAGCTGATGATGCAAACCAGATTTCACTGCTGCTGAGACCTTGCTCTCTGACATTTCTTCATTCATTTGGGGAAAAAGCCCACAATTTCCTTCCAAATATCTCCCCTAAAAGCTTTCAAGAGATAAGCATTTTCCCCCTGCTTTATTCTAATGTAAACTTGAACCCATAAAGTTTCATCAAAAGAGTGTAAATCTTTCCCCTCCAGAAGTTATCTGCCATGTTTCTACTTATCCTCTGGATGACTGCAGTAATTTTTATGCTGTGCTGTCGGGAGTGTAATGTTAAGTGCTTCATTAATGATGATTTGTGCCATCGAAAAGTTTAAAATGGGCAGATCATGGCAAGGACCTGACATTATTTATTTTCACTCTTTGTATTAAACTCTGCAAAGAAAATTTTAAGAGCAGTTTTGCTTCCACTTGGGGATGCCATAAGCAGTATTTCATATGCCATTGCCTCAGAGACAGCATTAACCAGGACAACAATAATAATGGCTGCACACATTGCTAATAAATATTTGCATTTATTTGTTATAAAAGGGATACATTTCACTGTGTGAAAGGAAGGAGATAAGTAGAGATGCTTGTCTCAATTTGGAATAAATGATAATTTCAGAAATTTTCTGCTTGAAGGGTTAAGAAGTAATAATTGTATCCCAAGGACCCAGGCCCTGCAGAGTGTGATACAGCAGAGCAGCAGAGAGCAAATACAAACTGGGAGCTGGGAGTTACCCTAGGGAACAGGCTGGGGCTCCCTGGATTTCCCTTCATGTGAAAACAAGGGGATCTCACTTTAATTGGAGGTGGGGAGGGAGAGGAAGGAGCAGGAGGAAGGAGGGGATGCCTCAACACTTGGATGTACTGATGGATTTAGGTCTTGACCTGGCTCTTGGTTTGGGACCTGGTCCTGGGCTTGGGGTCCTGTCCAGCTTGTTATTTCCCTGCAGAGTGAGCCAGGGGGCAGAACTTGCGCCAAAATCCACGTGGGATAAAATAGTCACAGCACAAATTAATACAGGAAAACTGAAAGATCTTTTTAACATTTCACTATCTATTTTTTTCAATCCCCACACTATATTGGAATACAAGAGGAAACAGAGGATCATTTGCTAAGCAAAATTCTTTTTTGCTAAGACCAGCACAGGGTGGTATAATACGGTTTCTTTGCTTAACTGCAATTTTTGCAACGTGTCAAAAACCCATTAATTTGAAACAAATTAAAAAAAAAGTGTAATTTTTTATCTATTTGATATATAAATGGGCATTTTAATCGAGCTAAAATTTCACATGACCTCATTTAAACACAGCTAACACCAAATGGTAGGAAATTCCATTTGTGTGTTTTGGCTCATTATTTCTCTAGGGAGACTGAAGCTTAAGAATGTACATTAGGAAACTGAAGAGAATTACTTCTGAAGATTCTAAGCCCTTGTCTGTGGATTCCAAGCTGGCTTTTGGAAACAAATAATGAGAATAAGCTCCATTTCACAGTCAAAAAAAAGGTTAAAAATACAGTATGCCAAAAATCACTTTTAGGAGCAGTATTAAATAAGTTTGTAGGAAAGAAAAGGTCAGACACAGTATTAAAGGGCTCTGAATTAAATACCCTAGAGAAATTAAATTGTTAATAAAGACTCATAGATCCCCTTTACAATTAATGTTGCTTGGAACCTCGAAGAGACCAGATTGCCTGTGCAATGTAAAATGTCACTGGAAAAATATTCATTTAATCAACATGGATTAAAATATATGAATCTTTGCCTGGTTCAACTCAGATGCAATAATTTTCCAGCACACATCTGTAGCAGTCAGATATCAGCCTGGATGAGTTTGTGCTTAACAGTTCAATCATTCTTTGGTGTTCTTGTATGAAAAAATCCAGAAATTAGTTTTATAAAGTGAAATTTTTCAGGAATTACAATTCCCACAATAGAAATGAAAACACAAATTAGATGTTAGGGGCTCTCACCAGTTTCAGTGACCAAACTGCTGCTTATTTTAATATGTCTGGGAAAAAAACCCCACAGAAATGGGTTTATGACACAGGAATTATTTAGTACAGATTGTATTTAATTTTACACTCGATCAACAAGCATAATTTAATTTGATGGCAGAGAAAGAGAGTGAACAAGGGGTGCTTATCACATGGGGAGAAAGGGACCTCATGTGTGATGGTGTTTGCAGGGGTCCCAGGATGAGGGAAGAGATGAGGATCTGAAGGCTTGATTTATTATTTTATGATATAAATTATGCTAAAACTATACTAAAAGCATAGAAGAAAGGATTTCATCAGAAGGCTAGCTAAGAATGGAATAGGAAGGAATGATAACAAAAGCTTGTGTCTTGGACAGAGTCCGAGCCAGCTGACTGTGATTGGCCATTAATTAGAAACATCCAACATGGGCCAATCACAGATCCACCCGTTGCATTCCACAGCAGCAGATAATCATTGTTTACATTTTGTTCTTGAGGCCTCTCATCTTCTCAGGGGAAAAAATCCTAAGGAAAGGATTTTTCAGAAAATATCATGGCTACATTCTACACTCATGAGGAGAGGAGTCACCAGAATGGAAAAGGAAGGAGGGAAGTCTGGCTGGGAGAGCATGCTAGTGCTGGTGCCTGCCGGGATCCCTCCCATCCAGCACACCTCTCCTGAGAAGAAATAGATCAACCTCTCACTCTCTCTGCAGGATGCAGCCACTTTGCCACGCTGCTAATCTGTGGTGTGATGTGAAAGACAGTAAAAGAAAGGAATATGCTCACTCTAATTAGCAGGGGAAAAATAATGAAGAAGCAAAGATATTGTTGTGAACTAAATCTTGTCAGGGTGCAGGCTCACTTTAAGAGTTGTCCAAGTGGTGCTATTCCCAACAAATCAAATTAATCTGAAGTCTTGATGTTTATATCCAGAATTGTGATGACCTCGCATGAGCAACAACTTGCTGGCAGTATTGACAATGGAAGAACTGATACTAAGAAACTCCCAACACATTTAAAGCAACACAGATGTCATATGTCTACTCCCAGTTAGCAGAACAAGACATTAGCAAGCTCAGTGATAATTTGAAAAAGTTTCATAAATCCTGTATACATCCATTTGCCTTCTGAATAACAAAACTGCCTTGTGGGTTCACTTTGCCCTCCCATTTTCTCCACCTAAAAGCAGCAGTTTGGGAGGCTTATTTCCATTACAGATGCTGTATGTGCATGAAAGGAGAGTGCCTGTGGAGAAAGCTCCATTTGAGATGTGCTCCCTGTGGAGTGCATTTTTTATCAAAACCCATTTCTGATAAAACATGCTATTTGAGCTATTTTTCAGTTGTAAAGAATCTCATGCAAAACTGCTGCAGCTGGGCCATAGTGTGTAAATTCTGGGGTGCCCAGGCCTTGGTGTATGAATTGAAGCTGCAGCAGTGCTGGGTGAAGGAATGGGGTCCAGTCAGGACACTGCAAATCACAAATACAGCTACATGGAATTTTTCAAATTTAATACATTACTCTCTTGAAATGTATCTGTAGAGAAATCAAAATAATTTGTCAATATATGCTGAGCTTCAGCCTTCCACTCCTTCCCTTCTCCACAAGTAAAAATGAAAATATTTTTGGATCTAGTTCTACCTAGTTTTTCCACCATAAATCTGAATCTATTTGCAGATTTCAAATTGACCAACCTGTGGAAATCTCAGCTGTTATATTTTCACATATGAGGGAGCTGTGTGGATGGGGAAAATGCTTTTCAGGCCCACTTTGAAAAAAGGCTGAAGTAAATATCCAGTTCATGTGTATCTGAGGCTCCATACACAGAGAAAAGTGGATGCCTGTCCCAGAGGAAACATTTCAGGGACAGTTAATGCCTCATCACCTTGGTCATCAGAAACTCAAAAACTTCTAAGCAATTAATCCTGTGGAAGCCACAATCCATTAGTTCCCATTCTCATGACAGTAGAAACTAAACAAAACTTCCTGACTTCTATGTCAAGTGATTGTAGAATCACAGAATGTTTTGGGTTGGAGGGCACCTTGAAGATCATCTGCTTCCAGCCCTCCTGCCAAGGGCAGGGAAACCTTCCACTAGACCAGACCCAAGGCTCCATTAACCCGGCCTGGAAAACCTCTAGGGATGGGGCATCCACAGCCTCTGCCAGTGCCCCACCATCCTCTCAGTAAAGAATTTCTTCCTAATATCTAATCTAAATCTACTCTCCTTCTGCTGAAGAGCATTCTTTCATGCCCTTGTAAAGAATCCCTGTCTCTGTCTCCCTTGTGGGCTCCCTTTAGGTACTGGAAGGAGCTCTAAGGTCTCCCTGCAACCTTTTCTTCTTCAAGCTGAAAACCTTAACTCTCAGCCCATCTTCATAGGAGAGGTGTTCTGTTCCTCTGATGTCACAGACATCTTTTCATGAAAAATCCTTTCCTTAGGATTTTTTTTCCTCCTGAGAAGCTGAGAGGCCTCAGGGACAAAATGTAAACAATGGTTATCTGCTGCTGTGGAATGCAACAGGTGGATCTGTGATTGGCCTATCTTGGATGTTTCTAATTAATGGCCAATCACAGCCCAGCTGTCTGGAGAGAGTCCGAGAACAGCTGCCTTTGTTATGATTCTTGCTGATTCTATTCTTAGCTTAGCTAGCCTTCTGAGATGAAACCTCTTCTTCTATTTTTTTAGTATAGTTTTAATGTAATATATATAATAAAATAATAAATCAAGCATGGAGTCAAATCCTCATCTCTTCCTTCATCTGAAAACCCCTGTGAACACTGTCACACTCTGATCATCTTCATGGTCTTTCTCAGGACCCACTTCTCAGGTCCATGTTTTTCCTTTGCTGGGGTCCCAGAACTTCATGGATGACCCCAGGAGGGTCTCACCAGGGCAGAGGGGCTGAATCCCCTCCCGTGACCCACTGCTGATGTGACACAGTCCAGGATACATTTGCCTTTCTGGGCTGTGAGTGCACATTGCTGGGTCTTGCTGAGCTTCTTGTGAACCTTTGTCACGTTCCTGCAGGCAGTAATTATCAGTCTTAAAAATAGCTAGGCTTTCTTTGTTCTTATCAGTGACAGAAATGCTACCCCACTGTCTCAGCACTCTAGATGAGTGGGAAGAAAGCAAGTAGCAGACAAGGCAGACAAAATTGGAAGTAATCATGAAAATATAGGGGATTGAGGGGGTGGAAGGGAGGGAGAAAATATCACCCTCATTTGAGAGGAAGAACTTGAAGAAACTGAGAAAGCATGACACAGTACTAATGGTCACCAAATGTAGGTGTTGGTGTTTCTTCTATAAAAGGAGAAATTTTGGGAGCTGATCTTTATCTCACAGAATTGTTTTGAGAGGACAAGGCAATAAAGGAAGGAAAAGCAGTGTGCTGTGCTGTGGCCTAAATTAATTTTTTTTTTCCTTAAATTAAGATGGGGTATTTTTGAATTTTTATTCCCTAATAAGGGAATGTCATGGTTCCCTGGCAAATCTGTGAAATATGAGTTTGTTAACATCAGTGATAATTTTGATAGATAGACTGAAACATTATCAGTCATACATTAAAGAGAAGGAAGTTTATTAAAGGCATTTTTCTTCCAATTTTTTTATTAGGTCAACATAAAATCAGCAGTTTTTGGCAGTTTGAATAAAAAAGCCATATACTGTGTGAATCAAAACCATGTCCTCTTTCAAACACTAAGGGTTTTTCTTATGAAAAATATCTATATTTGTGAAGCCTGAATATTTTTGCATACTTTGCTGTAAATCAACATGCCACATCCATGAAATGACCATAGGTGGTATTTTAGCTTGAACCAGGATTGCACTTTTTTGTCTTGCTTGCTGTATCTCACATCAGAGATTTGTCCTGGAGCATGCAAACAGATTCCTTGATGAAAGTGAACTGGCAGACACTGCCCCGGTGGCTGTGCAAGGCAGTTCAGCTGCTAATGAGCAATTAATGCACAAAGCCAGAGCAAAGCTGCTCTGGGAGTGCCCCCCCAGATTTCTGTGGTGTGTTTGACCTGGACTGCTGCAATCAGCAGATCTGCATCAGCAGTCCTGGTGATGGAAACAGCTCAAAAGTGCCAGCACTGAGTGCTCCAGGCAGCACCAGCCACGGGGGATGAAATGCATTTCCCAGTGCTGGCTGGGGATGCCCAGCCTGTCCTGTTTGACACCTGGACCCACAAACAGGGCCTGATCCAAGGTGCAGCTCCAGAGCTCCCTGCCCTGCACAACTTGGGGTCAGGATGGTGGGGTCTGTTATCTCCTTTCTCTGTTATCCTGACAGAGACTGCTTGTCCAGGAGTGCAGGCACAGCTGGAGAGGAAAAACTGCCCCTATGCTGCTTGGATACTCAGAGGATGAGTTATTTGGGGTTTGTTTTTATGTCTCCTGAGAGCCCAGTGTGTCAGTCTGCATGGTGCCTGTCTGACAAATAGAAAGCCCTGCTTCTGCTGCTTTTCAGAAGTCACATCTGCCTCAGAAAAATAGGATGTCTTCCCTGAATATCCATTAACCATTCCTATAAACTCTGCTTTAAATTCAGGTTAAACAGATAATGCATGAGAAGCCATAAGTTACTGGTAATGTGTACAAGGATGTTGTACCTTCTTCAAGGCAAACACAAAATTAAGGAAAAACAGAGCAAGGAATAAAGAGAAGGGGCCAATTTATTAAAGTAACATTTTCTTTTTTTTTCACTAAAAAAAAGTCTCCTTTCTCAGGTGTAAGGCCTCATTTCAAGGGCTTTATTTTTAACGAGAAGAAACTACCTTGAAAAAACACACACTAGGCAGACAGCTCTGTTAAATGATTTTTCCCTTCATAGATTTTTCAGGCATCTTAGACCATATGTGTGTGCAATATAGCACATACAGGAAACATTTTCATTCTGGGCACAGAGGTTGGAACACATATCACCATATAGACATCTGCACTCATTAATAAAAGAACATGTATACACACATGCACAGCCGAATAAGCTTCTGTCTTTTGCTATTCTGATTTGTGTACAGCTATAAAAGTATCAGTATCTATATCATTTTGCCCATCTATATTTCTTTCTATGAATGATAAATAATTAGTGGTGTAGCTATAAAGCTTATGTATTTCTAGCCAATGACGCCTTCAAGGTTCCTCTGCTGCCTACTGCTTGACCTTGGTTTAAAAGCACACAGAATGGAAACCTTGAAACCAAGATCAGCAGGATTCATTCTGACAGAAAACAGATGCAGCACAATGGAGAAAAATACACATTTAATTTTAATCCTTTTTTTTTTTTAACAGCCTGACTATTATCAGTTCTTAAAAAAAATCCTAAGGTACAGACTGTCCTTCAAACAAGTATCATACATTTAATACTCCAATCAAGTTTTGATTGGATAACATTGTGACTACAGTCACTAGCAATGTCTACATTATTCCTCCCTTTGGGCAGGGTAGCAGGAGGACAATGTGGAAGTAACACAACAAAGGGCTGTGGCCTTAAGATGACCCTTTTTAATGGAAGATTCCTGACTTCATAGAAGTACAATAAGAGGCATTTTATTTCATAATATTTGGACAGGAAGGTTACAAAACTGCAATATAGATAGATGACACACAGCAATGTGACCTCAAGGAGCTGCTTTTGTCTTACATTGCTTTTCAATTTTATGCTCTGTCTCAAGCTGCCTAATCTTAGGTAGGGCTTAATGGGCTTCTTGTTTTCTGGAGGGGAATGAAAACAATTATCTTTACAAAGTGGGGAACAGTGTTTGAGGTCATGCCGCGTGTCACTGGTGTGGGTCCATGGAATGGACAAACCCCTGCCTTGCTCTCCAGCTGCACTTGTCCATGGGAAATGATGGCTGAAGAGAGAGAAGTCTGCTGAAGTCTTCCCACCAGAATGACTGCTTGCCCCATCATCGTTTGGTCCTTGTATAGACAAGAAAATATAAACCTTTGCTGATATTGGTTGGTAATTTGGTGCTTTTATTAGGAAGAAAAAATAAACCTTTGCTGCTATTCTTGGCAAAAAAAAAAATCAATGGGTGCTTAAATAATGAAGAGGCAGATTGGGTATTCTGGATTGCTCAAGCTGTTGGTGACTAAAGAAGGAAAGTCTTAATACTGCTAAAGCATAGGGAAAAAGAATGTAGGACAGTGTTCATAAGGAAAGCAGCAATACTTAAAAAAGTCAATTTAGAATAGTGCTAAAAAGGACTGGCATTGTATTTGAGTAGAAAAAGGGATGTATTCTAAGGGATGGAAAAAGATACTTATAATTGTTGTGGGAACACTGGCAGACAGTGTACACATCCAGAGTCCATTCTTCATCAGAGTGTGTGGGTATGGTTTGTAAAGACAGGAAGGTCCTGAAGACCTTTGTAGTGATGTGTGTAATTTAAAGAATCACAGAGTGAATGTTTGAATTTTGGAAGCACATGAAAATGAATGACAATTAATTCACCTATTCCTTTGGTTTGGAATTTTCTTTGTCTTACAAAAGTCTTACAATTATGCACATAAATTAATTACAATTACAAATGCTTGAAGACACAATATAACAACAACTCTTGAGCCAACTTTGCAAAGCAAAAGATTGTTAACAAATTGGGAAAATGGAAGGAATGAATTGTTGTGACAATTGAATCTTTCTATCATGCCTCAAGACATTTCCGCAACAGAAAGGACTATTCCTTTCTTTTTCATGAGCATTATAAAATCTAGTAACCATGACTCAAATTCCTCAAATTGTGAAAATAGAACTGTTTTCCAGTGCACATGCACAGACTTTTACTAGTTTCATGTAGAAGGTTAAAGATTGTTAGAGAATTTCTGAAATGGTGCCATTCTGTAAATGACATAAAAGCAGCAAGCAGACATTCAGAGGTTTCTTCATCACACATTAAGTATCACACCATCCCCTTGTCTGTAATAAGCATCTTTATGGACCTCAAATCACCAGTGTGGTTTCTTTCCAATCCCTTTCCCAATGTTTCTATTTATCCAATTTACTTCTACTCTGATAATGCTCTTAAGTCCTGTAATTAGGCCCTGCAAAGGCAGGAATTGCCTGATGTTTCAAGCTTCCTTCTGCTGCTTTCAGGCATCACCTTGTCACGGCTGGGGTCACAGTTCAGCACAGACCAAACTTCTCTTTTTCACTTTTAATAGGAGATTCATTCTTCCTTTCTTTAGGGATCACTGCCCTCAGGTACAGCTAGACAGTCTTTGTCATGCTGATTTAGTAAGCTCTTTTTCATCTTTGCTTCCATTTCTGAATGCACACATACTCAATACATTCACACCCATACTTGGATACATCAGAAGTTCCAAAACCTTTGATTGTAAAGCTAAGTAAAATATAGGAAAGAAAGTGCTTTATTTATTCTGGGAATACAATTATGTATAGTTGAATAGGAGACTCTGCTGTATAACTACACAACTACACACAACTTTTTTTTTTTCCTTTTCTATTTTCTTCTTTATAAAATTGAATTTTTCTGTAGGAAAATGTGCTGGTGATAATGAGAGCTCTAAGCACAATAGGTCTGATAATTGCAAGAGCAATGAGAAGAGAAGCAAGGTAGATAGAAGAATAAAGGCACTGAAAGAAAGGCAGAAAAAATCCTGGAAACTTCACACAGGCCTGGGAGCATACTATTGAATCTGAACCATAAACTTTATTTATGTAATTTTATCAATTACACCTAATTACAAGAGTGAATGCTGGCAGAGACAGAAAGTACTTCACTGAATTTTCATGCTTGCATTTCTTTCTTCTTATTTCTTTTTATTGTTAAACATTTTAAATTAATGTTTAGTTAAGACCATTTAATCTATAAAATCATAAATTCCCTATTGCATGTTTTGGAAGGCAAAATAAGCTGCGAACCTGAGAGATGAGTAAGAGGAGCCTGAGGTATTTTTATCAAAGCAGCCTAAGAAATGGTGCATTGCAGACCTCAGCTGAGGTAGTGCAATTAAAGGGAAAGTCAATTGATCACAGGAAGAGAAGGACAAATATCAACAGTTTTTTTGTCAATTAGCCTTCTAAATTATTGTGTGGCTTTCACAGTTTTAGGGAAAGGTTAAAGGAAGAGACTTTGTAATGCAAGAACAAATATCTCTTGGGGAATGCATTGCTGATCCTCTGACCAGTTTTCCACCCTTAGGTTGCTGGGACAAAATCTGGGGACCAGTGTTCTCAGCTGCCATGCTGGGTAGGATGTGCCATTGCTTCTACTAAACTAAACCACCATTAATTGGGTAGCAAGGGAAGTATTTCACTCTTCACAACAATGAAATCAGTTAGAGAGGATGTTTTGGGGTTTTTTTACATGAACTGACCTTCACAGGCTTATGCACTTGGCAAAACCTTTGCTTTATATTTTAGTTTTAGAATGATTCTTTAAGCTGCTTGCTCACAGGTAGAAATTTCCCATTGGAAGCTTCTGTTCTTTTTGAAGAACTATTCATAAATGGGCCAGGTGTCATTTTCTTATCTTTTGAAGTGGTGTAGCTCAAGGAGTCTGGTTCAGGTTTAAATTAACCTAAAGTTCTTGTAGGCAAACACAAAGCACTGACAGTTCTATGAATAAAGAGAACTCTATAAATAAAGAGAGGACAATTATTCATATGCTCTGAAATGTATACTGATCACTGAGAAATAAGAAATGGACTTCAGAATATTGAAATACATAGGAGACACTGTCTTAATTAGATTTCTGTATCAATTCAGAGCTTAGAAGAACATCAAAAGGCTTGATTTAAAAGGGAAAAAACCAATACCTTGATTTTCTAAGTAACAGCTGACAGTTTAATTTTACTGCCATCTTCTAGATTGCAATTTGGCAACAGGGTTTTTTTTTTCTATTTTAAATGAGGTTCTATAATAAGTCTTACATTACACTGAAATAAATAAGGTTTTAACTTTGGCTTTGTTCAAGATCTTAGGTCAGAAATTGAATTTTTTAATGATCTATCTTGAAATTAATATATCCAAACTACTGTTTAAACATTAAAGCTATCTTTCCTTCCAAAATAATGTGATTTATGTAATATTTGAAAATATGGAGCAAAGCATGAAGTTCCTGCTTATCAGCTGAGTTAAGCAGTTCAGCAAGTTAGACGTCATGCATTTAGGAATTTTTAAGAAATGAACAACTCAAATCTATAATTCCTGGCCAATATGTCTATCTGGATTTGGCCATACTTTACTGACAGTGCAGGCAGCTGCCTCCCTTGTCAGTGCTCACCTCCAACCAGGTAACAGAATGACCTGGATCTGGGAATCCATAGTTACCCATACCATTACAGGTATTCTGCATTTATACAATAATCATAAGTCACTTTGGGCAGTCCATTTTCAGAAGGTGACTGCCTTGCTCTCCAGACTGAAATCTCTATTCTCTCAGCCTTGTGACTCATAATGTACCTTTAGTCATATTTTAACCTTCAGCATTGCATTCTCTGTCACATTTTATTGCTTAATACATGCTGTTGAGCGCAGCAACATCACAGCACCAGATAAACCCCAGTGACTTCTGCATGAAAAACAACTTCACTCGGCTTTTTAATAAGAGTTCCTTTTAATTTGAATGCTTAATATGAATGTTCCCCTTTGATATGAATGTTGCATTCATGCCCTTGACATACTTGCTCAATAATAATAGCAAACATACTCTCTGTATACAAAGGGTAAAACAGGATATTTTTGCCATATTATAAAACCTTGTTGGTTCACTGGGTTTTATCTCATTAGACTAATTACTTTTTATTTTTTTTTCATTTGGGTCAATTGAGCTATAAAACACAATAGATTTGAGGATATGTCAAGAATGACTTTAATCTCTTTATATTCAAAGACACCTTTCCTACCTTTGTGTATTTTATCTGGAATTTAATGAAATAACAGTAGCTGGGGGGAGGTAAAGGAGCTCTAGAATGCAGCTGGTATTGCAGATGTGGCAATAATGTATTCTATGACCTTACAAACTATATGGATTTACAAACCTACATTCTATGGCAAACAAAAGGTCCTGGGCTTTTTTCAAAAAAGAGAAGCTACTGAGCAATATGATATGGCGTTGATAATCCTTACCAGTCAAACATCACATTAATAAAAAGATAATGAGATTTTACCTGATATAGTCTTTAGAGGCATTTTTTTCTCAATTTGTCATTCAGTCATTTTCAACTTTTGCTCAGTGTTCACCTCAACCACGATTCCACTCAGATTTCAGAACCTGCTTGTAAGGATTTAGGGAAATTAACTGGAAAACCTCCTTTATGGGGGAATGTATGGAAGTTTATGGAAGTGAAGAGGTGATAAGCTTTACCCACATCCTAGTGAGAGACTGAGTGGGATACTAGCAAACAGGCTGATCTCTGCAACTGTGGCCAATGAAAAGCATCATTAAATTCTCTAACTTTTGCTTTATTAATAGTTACTACTTGCTATGACCTTATTTCACACCACAATAAGCAGGAATGGGAGCTTTGCCAAACCGCTGGAGAAGGGGGCTGTGCTGTGGGGGCATGGACCACATGGATTCCCCTTGGGTCATCAGGCAGAGGCAGCTCCCTTACCTGCATTTGTTTGCACTGTTGTTTCTGCAACCCCAAATGAGGGGATTTGGAGGAAAGGAGTGGTGGACATGAAGAATTTATTTCCTGCCAAGTCATTCCAGTTGCATGGTAGCTTAAAGCAGTCCCCGGCCATAAATGAAACTGCAGGGGCTGACAGCCACTGATCCTTCCCTCTTAACATGGGCTACAGCACCACTGCATCTGGCCAAACTGAGTTCCTTATAACCTCCTTAGCAGCCCTTCAATTAACCAGAAAAGTTGCAAATAGCTTTCCAAGCTTTAATCTGCTTGCTTTCATCCTTTTCCTGCCACTTTGATGAATTGTCAGACAAGATAAGCAAGTGGCAAGACAAATACTTTCATAGGTGGAAAAGTATCAGGTTCACAGTGCAGAAAATGCATGTCCTCCGGTGACGGAGTCTAAATTTTAATTTAGCAACTCTTATTTCTGGTAAAGAGTAAAAGGATATCACATTTCTTCCAGTCTACTAGACATATTTAAATTAGCATTCTAATTTGGATCTGGAGTGAACTATTGAAACTCTGCACTCAGAGGGTGAGTGCCAAGTCTCCAGCTGGAATAGCTTCACTCTAGGGATTGGTTTCTGTTGCCCTGTCTGACCTGCAGTGTGGCTGTAAACAGGCACAACAAGCTTTGAGAATCTCAAAGCTCAGACAGAGCAAGCAGCTCTGGCTGATGCTGCAAGGGAGCTGCTTAGCTCTGCTCATGTATTGTTCTGGTTTGAAAGCAAAACCAGTGAGAGACTCCAAGTCAGAAATACAATTTATTAGGAAAAGGAACAAAATACATGCAATAATACAAAAGAAAAAGCACTGACAGAGTCAGCACACAACCTGACACCCTGCTAGATAGGGTGGTAGTAACAGTCCAGATGAAATTGTCGTATTGAAAGGGTGATTCCATAGAAAAGATCTGGTAGCACTTGTCTTCTGGAAACCAGGGGATAAGGGCTGCCTATTCTGTCCCAAAGCCCAGATTATATACAGGTGGGAGATGCTGAGCTCCTCCCCCCTGGGCGGAGCATCTCTCAATGGGCTGAAATCGTTCTGAGTCACTAGATGGGTCATTGATTACCAATTACACAGAAATGGCTCCAGAGGGAGTTATCTCTGAGTCATTGGCAAGACATTGATGAGCCCATTAACAGGAGATAAGGAAAAACAATGCCCCTCATGGCTTCAGCAGCTCTTGAGGATGGGAATAGAATACATCTTTATATTGTAACCTTGGACACGTTTATGTATAGATTATATATCCTCAGGCTGGAGCTGCTTCTAGCAAAGGCAGACTTTAGTAAGACAAAGAAAATTCCAAACCAAAGGGATAAATCAAGATTCCTTCATGGGGAAAGCAAATCTTCTTTGCTTTCCTCATTTGGGACCAGCAGCATTGTGGGACAGAAGGACCTGTGCTGTTTTCTAGCTGTGTCCAAAGACTGCACATAGACACCAACAAAAAGTTCACTGGTAGTGCCAAGAGTAGCTTCTATTTCCTTACTAACCTTGGAAGACTCCTTAGTGAAATCTGAGCTAATTCCAGGCTGCCTTTTTAAATTTTTATTGTAATTTTATCTTCAATCAAAATAATGTAAACAAATTTACAGCAGAAATTACAAAATATCAGTTTCTTCTGAGTATGTTTAATGAGGCAAATGGCAACTCTATGCAAGAATTTTATCTACATGCATCCTGAGAAGGTGGTAACAATGTCAGCCTGCATGTCTTGAGCCATCAAGCAGGAGATTGCACAGGGTATGTCCAGCTGCTCTTTAGACCCACAGGATGTGAGCACTCAGCACCTTCTGAAATCCAGAGGGGATATATCAATGTGCACCAGACTTTTGTCTATTTTGCTAATATGTACAGTGACTCTAAAATTCTTTACAAAATCTGCTTTTGCAGGCTTAACATTCAAGGCTGAAAAGGACTTTGTTTTTTTTTAAACCTGAGATTCATTAAGGTGAAAAATAGTAAAACAAACACTAAACATTAAACGAGGATATAGTAAATGTTATTTTATTCAAAGTTCGAGAAAAGCAACAAATCACACAGGACTTGCAAATATTGGAAAATATAATAAGAGAGAACTTATAAAAATCATGCAGATATACTGTTTCACCACATGTACCCCTAATTAAAAAAATAAAGGAGGTAGAAATTAAGAGTACTTCTCCTCTTCTAGTGTTAAACAAAAACAGATGACAAATAATATTTAACCACATAAGAAAGGATACTTTCTGTAATCTTAAAAATATCCACTACAATGCCATCACATACTGTAGGTCTAATAAATAATTATTTGGAAATATAAATTTCTTTTCTTTTAATTCTTTGAGATTTTTCTAAAAAGTGGAGGTATTTTGATACTATTTAATACAGTTCAGTGAAGAGTTATTCTCTCTTAATAGAAGTTCCAGGGGATTTAAGGCCATCCAAACATTAATCTTTCATATGATGCATCGTTAGCAGAACTAAAATTTCTCATATTCTACAAGGTTTTGGAGCACAGTAGCAGAAGTGAAGCAGCTGGTTGTATGGTTTCAGACAGAAACCATACATTTCCCATCTCTATTATTCATAAGGTTGCCTGCTGGAACAGAAATGTTATCCTTCCTGGTGAAGTGGATAACATTCACTTTAAACCCATACTTACATTGTTTGCTAGATCAAGACTGTCACTGGGGTTCTTGATTTTCAGCAAAAGATTATTTTTCAGAGGCACACGGGGATTCAGTGAAATGATATTGACTTTGTAGCAGCTGTATTTATTAAAAAAAGAAAGCTGCTAAATTGTTTTGTCATCTGTGAAAAATAAAATCAAGAAACTTCCCCCAAAAGCCTTTTTCTCAGTAGCCCTTAGTTCTGTGATTTGAAGCAGGGCTTCAATAATGCACTCAGCACAGAAAATTCTGAGTATTCCACTGGAAATTGATAAAATAATTTAAAGATTCCTGTTAAACAATGAGATTTTAAAAGATGCAAAGAGCATTCAAAACCTGTTTATGAGGCTGAGGAGAAACTTGTGAAGGAAAATGCTTACTATGTGACTGTCTTTTTATAGTTGGAATAATCTCCTGACTCCTAAATAATTTCTTGCACATCACCCCGCTCATGACAGAGGAGACAGGAAAGAGAGCTGATTCCTTCCTTTCTCTGGAACTGTCTCACTGCACAATCCTAAAATAAACTAAGATGCAAGGGACCTCTGCAGACTTCCTGGTTGGAGCAGGCTGATTTTGATGTCAGACCAGGCTGCCCAGGCCTGGCCAACCCCCCTGTCCTTGGCCACCCACCCTGTCCTGGGCCACAGCAGCCCCAGAGAAGGGGCTGAACCCTGTCTCTCTTAACAACAGTGCCAGGCTGTGGATGAAGAAAACTCTCACAAAATTTTTGTCCCCTTGTGTAGGAGCGTGGTGGGGTAGGATGGTTGGGATGGACAGAGATGAGAGATCTCTGAAGCCAGGTCGTGGAACTTGTGGTTTGTTGCAAAGGGCCTGGGTGCAGGACCCTGCTAGGAGTTGCCAGCCACAGCTCAAAGCAGGCCGAGAGAAGAGAGGGGGAGAGAGGATGAGAGGATAAGAGAGTAAGAGGGGAAGAGAGTAAGAGTATAAGGGAGTAAAAAAGGTAAGAGAGTAAAAAGGGTAAGAGCTTAAAAGGGTAAGAGAGTAAAAGCTTAAGAGAGTGAGGTTCTCGTTACAATACAATAAATCTTCTTCTGTGTTTAATATTCTAGTTCTCGCTAACCAAACTAGTACAATATACATTTACATACAGCCTATAAGAATCATTACATTACTATACTGTATAACATTTTAAAACATATTACAGCATACTATACTGTATTACATTTTAAACCCTAAAAACTGCTCTTTGGACCCCTTATGCTAAACTAGTAGGGTCTGCTCTGACCCTTGGGCCTGTCTGCAAGCAGAGGGTGTTGTTTCATCAAAAGGGGATTACCTTCAGCCTGCCATACTATTGTTTTCTAGTTGTTCAGTAACTAAGGTACTTCAAAGCTTGCTTTCATTTCAATCTCACTTATAATTTCTATATTCTCAAAATCTTTTGCCAGGCAATCATATTTATAAGGCTTTCCTGTTTCATCTTCCCCAACACCCTTGCCCCAAAGGATCAGGGAAATCTGAGCCTGCTTCTGTCTCCCCAACAGCTCTATGTGGGATATTTCCCTGCCTCTCTGGTCATGTGAAACAGAGATTGGGAGCTCCCTCTCCTCTTGCCATCCAATGCAGGAGACCCTGTCCTGCCATCACACAGAGACACATTCTTGCAAGCTCAGGTAGCACAGTTTGAAGACGCAAAAATTGCAATTTTCAAGGCAGTTGTGTCAGTAGGACATCCCAGGGAGTTACATTTCTGCTACAAAAAATACATTTAAAAAATATAGCAACTTTTCCTCAAAATTCATGGCTTCAGTGTGCTGCTTTTCTAAGCCACAGACCTACAATATAACTGCAACTGTCTTCTGCCAGGGAAAGCAGAACCCAAAATAGCTTCTCTAAGATAAACAAGACAATTTCTTCTACAAAAATAATGCCTACACCAAAAATTACACTGATGTAACTGTACATATGGAGCAGCAAGGTTCCTCAGGATTGATTCTTCTCTTTCAAGTCTGGCTGCCTGAAGTTAGATCTCTCAATCTATTTTCTGGCATGTAGACAAGTGATCTGATTTTCATGAGTGCTCAGCACTAGACAGATTCCCAGAAAACAGTTTACTTTTCAGTAACTAATGCCACTTTTAGAAACACAGAAAGACAGACAAATCTGGGTTGAAGAGTTTCCTGAAACTATTTATATATTATATATTTTTTTGATTCATCTTGACTAAAAATAGAAGAAATGCTACCAATTTAATTAATTTTAATTCCCTGAATTAAAAGAAAAATCCCTTGCTTAAACAGCATCTTACATTATGACTCTTCGCTTGCCTCTGGGAAATGATACAAGCAAAATGACATTCCTAACCCATGTGATCCATGATTCCTCCAAGGAAAGAAAGTGGAGACCACAGATAACACATTCTCTCTCTCTCGTTTTTGTAGACAATATTTAGCACTGCATACAACTTTTTGTTCAAGTATTTATGAATGTCTTCAATGACTTTTAAGGCAGAATGCTTTGAAATGAAAAATATGATTACTATGGTTAGGTAATGGAGAAAAAACTAACAGTCACAGAAGAAGAGTGGGATTTGTGGATTGCTGGTTGTTAATTAACTAGAACACACGTGTGTGCACACTGTGTCTCTGGAAGCACAGCCCAGGAGGAGCAGAGCTGTGGGGTGTGCTGCCTTCTGCCTTCTCTCCTGCTGTGGACATCAGTCAGATCAGGGCAGCTGCTGTGGGAAGGGAAGCTCAGACTCTTTTCTGAGAGGAGCAATGGGTGATGGATGTGTTTGGGATCACCAATTTGCTCTTCACTTGCTAATGTGACACTGTTAATACACCCTGTCCTTCATTTAGGATTTCTGGCCCTGTCACAGCCTAGTCCTAATAAAATATGAAACAGCTCATTGTAGGTTGTTACTTCACAGGGATTTTTGGAATGGCACATCCATATATTTTTCTGTTATTTTAGTTGCTGATGTTGGAACACAATGAAGTCTGCCTGCCTGCTGTAGTTAGCATTTGTAGTAGGGTTTTTTAAAAGTCATTTCTGTCCTTGTTCCTGTTGTTTAGTGTCCTTGAGCTTAGCTTTAATCTTAAATAAAAGCACAAGAAACACTATGTTTTCAAAGGCACAGCTGAAAAGCCATTGACAACAAATATTTGTAATATTTTTATTCCACTTTACAGAACTCTTCTACTTGTTAGGAGCTCAGATTCGACCAAGTTAACAAGGTTATCAGTTATGTGTCTATTGTCTTGTCCTGGCTTCCTTGGTGGAGCTGCTGCAGCAAACAATGCAGGGGTGATGCTTTGTTCGAGCAGCAGGATGGAGGCAGCAGGGAGGGGCAGGGGCTGCCAAGGCAGGAGCTCCTCCTGAGGCCAGGATTAATCAGCTTCTGGCTTTGAGGGCTCTGGGGCAGCCCCCAGGGGCTGTGACAGCCCGGGGTTCACCTCTGGGAATCTGCAAAGCATCCTCACACCAACACACAAGCAAGCAGGACATTGCAGGCATGAGCTATCCAGTTATCTGATACATGCTAAATACCTTGGGAGAGGTAATTAAAAGCATTTTAAGGGATTTAATCTATGCATTTACCTTAAAAACACATTTCCACTCACCTCAACCTATGGCAGAGTGCCTAAGTTATAAGAATAACTGTTTAAATTACCAGTAAAAAGGCAAGATCATTGCTTGCTCCCTTTTCTGCTCTTCTGTGTAAACGCCAGGTGCATTCAGCTTTCCCCTAAGCACTGTCATAAATTTGCTGTCTCCCTGCTGGCATAATTAATATATGCAACTGTTGCTATCTAAAGAGCAGAGGGTGCCAGGGCAGCAGCTGCACAGTTGGAGAGCTCACATTAGCACCATGCCAGTTGGCTGGCAATTCTAATCACTTTTGTACTGTCATGATTCCTTGAGAAGAAGAAAAAAATATTAGCTCTTGCTACAGAATCAGTTGGTCAAATGGAAGTAACAGGAGCACCCCACGTGGGTACTGCAGGATTTACAGCACAGTTCAATATTCAGTTTTTTTTCTGGAATGGTGTATGGAAAGTACATAAGACATCATGGAAAACTTTGACACTCTTTTCCTTTCTCCTTCCTGCTCCCAGCACGTTCCAGTGTTACTGTTTATACTCCTGCCAATAACTAGTGATTCGTTACCAATAACTAGTGATTGGTTGAAGACATCAGGGGATGCCTTGAAAGAATTTTAGGAGTTTTATTCAACACCAGTAAAGAATAAAATCTGAGGTGTTTCTTTGAACTTTTAATTAACTGAATGATAAGAAAAATCACTCTGCTCAGTTCTCTACTGACAATTAAGTTGTGGCCAGCATCCTGCTTCCAGACAGCATGGTTCAAAAATTGTATTCAATCCTGATGTCAGCTATAAGATACCCAAATTACTGCTGCCTATGTGAAAACATCCTGCTGGCCAGGGCCAGCAGCAGCATAACTCAAACTGTGTGTGAAGCCATCACTTCCAGCAGGGTTTTAGCAGCTGTGAGCAGTGCCAGCCCCCAGAACCTTCTCCCATAAAGGTGTGTGCCTCCAGCCATGTCTCCAGCACTGCACCCTCCACGTACATCCCGTTTCTTCTCCTCCTGTGGCTGCCACTCACAGTGTCTGCCCAGCCCCAGGTGCTCCTCAGCTCCTCTTACACTTACTTATCCATGTGCTGATTGCCCACAAGTTACCAGCATGTTTCTTCACTGTCCTCATTTTCTAAATGACCTCTATGCTTTTTGTAAAAGCTTTTTCCAAGGGATGCTGCCTTGTGGGGTGTCCTGACCCCCAGGGGAGCAGTGACATTGACCCTCATTCATGGAGAGTTTCCCAGGCTTCAAGATAGACTATAATCCACAAAAGTGTGAAACAGATTATAGAGAATAGTGTAGGTGTATCACTTGGTGAGAAATTTAGGTTTTGTGATTTTTAGTATGTTGTGGACGGAAGCAAGATGGAGGGCACAGGGTGCCGTCCTGGCTTTCTTCTTCATGCTTCTTCTTCCTTCTTCTCCATGGTTTTGGGTGGCATTTTGTAATTGACTAGAAAAGTCCACTTGCAGCTCTGTGGGATCAGTTATTGGGTTAAAAGGGAAAATAATCCAGGTGTCAGCTCTTAATTGGATGGTTTAGTCTCAAAAACCTTGTAACAAGAGATTGTTGCCATTTTGTGCCTTCTAATGAAAAGCTGTTGAACTCACAGTAGTGAGACTGTTTTACTGATAAGAAATAATAAACACCTGAGTCCAAACACGAAATACGATCTCACTGTCTTCAATCCAGACCCAGAGAAACCCACACTGCCTCAGTTTCAACTTGTGCTGCTGAATTCTTTGCAGGCACCATGGTTCCTTACCCTTTTAACTCAATCATATCACACCCAGACTCTCATGTCACTGTAACTCCTGGTTTCACTTAGGAGAAAATTCCAGACCAACGTAACAAAAACACCCTGATGTTTTATTTCAGTGGGGTGCCTTCAGAAGGATGTAACCTGGGAGGGACAGGGAGTGTGGAACAGCATTGCTTCCCGCAGCTCTTTGTGTGTGTCTATGCACCTCAGAGCTGCACCCAAACTCACAACTACCAGTGATTTACCAAAATAAAACACTCAATTGCCTTCAAATCCAGGGGCAGACTGGGGTACTCAACACCCTTTATGCTCCTCTGTTGTGTGGAGCCAATGCTGGAGGCCAAAGGTGGAGAGAAGCCAAGAGAAGGATGGTGGATTCCTGCCTATCCCCTTCTCTCCCCACACCTGAGGAAGAGGCAGCAGCTCTGAAACACTTCATGTCCTCTCCAGGTGTGCCCCTTGTTAGGACAAAAGCTTGTCCAGTTGGTATTTTAAAAAAGCCTGCTGTAAAATGCTAATGAGGGCAATTCCAGACTGCTTTGTTGGGTAGCAAAAACAGTGTGTGTGTACCATGGACAAGAACAGATTCATAATTTCAAAAAAAATCCTTGGCTCCAGACAAAGATTGGGTCACATTCATTTCAGGCCACTGCAGTAAGGTATTTAACTGAGGATATTTGATGTTGCTTGCTTCCTAGTACTTCAAAATCACTTTAACTTTCAGGTTAAATACAAACAGGGCATGCACTGTTCATTACAACAAGCATATGTTGCTGGAATTCACAGAGTCAAATGTGACCCTTTCAAAGAGAAATGTCAGAGGATCCAGAAGGGTTTTTGTCTGTATTTTTTTTCTAAATGCTGGCTTTCATCAGAACTTCACTCTTGGCAGTTTTCTTTGTGCCAATAAGGTTTCAGTGAACAGAGCTGAAAACAACTCACATGGGGACTTCACTCAAATGTCTAATCCCTACAGGAGCAGGTAACCAGGTCCAGTCTTTGTGGCTCAGGAAGCAGTGATCTACACAAGGGCACCAGATGCCTCAGCAGAGCCTTTGAGTCTCCAGATCCTTTGAGGATTTTATTTTCAAAACGCTGTTGTGAGAGAAACATTTCAGTAACAGAGACACAGGTGACTAATTCACCACTGTGCTGTACAGAGACATCTCAGTCTTCTGGGTTCCACAGGCTGAAACCCCTCTTGAATAGCTGCACTTATAACCTTTCAAATCAAACACTGTGGCATCCCCTAAAACCCTTAAGACATGTTCCCCCACTGTCCCTCCCCACCTCCCAAAAACAAAACCAACCAAAAAAGCCAACTCAAAACCCCAAAGGACAAAAAATCCCCAAATCCAAACTCTACAAAACAGAGAGAAAGAGAGGGAGAATTAATGTTTCACATGTGGAACTCCTGGCTGGCACCAGACCATCAAAACTGTTCTGGGGACAACAGTGGGGGACAAATTCAGTGTGAGTCAGGAATGTCATGCTGTGAGAAAGGCATACAACAAATTAGGATGCATAAACAAGGCTATTGTATTTAAGGCTTGTCAAAGGCTGGTCCTCCTTTGCTCAGCATAGTGGAGGCTTGGCTGTATCCAACTCTGGACACTGTGCTCAAAGTACAGAGAGTGTGCACAGACGGATAACAGGATGATCAAAGTGATGCTTACATTCCTGGTGTGGAAATCCACAGCAAGTGTGAGTAGTATTCTCTGCTCTGGAAACAACAAGCACTGTCTTAAACTTCCATAAAAAAAAAGATGAAAATAGAGGATGGAGAGCTGTGTACCAATAAAGCAAATTGTTTTGGCAAGTCGAGGGAATTCTATCCATGTAGCATTTTAAGAGCATGACAGCTCTGGTAGAAATTATATATACAGCTTTGGTTTCCTCAGGCAGAAGAGGAAATCTGTATCATTCCCATTTTGCATAAGTTTTACTCAACAAACTTCCAGGTGAAAGGGAACAAGTAATGATTTGTGAAGTCTACTTCACATGTTCAGCTGAGTCTGGAAAGGGAAGTGGCTGGGACTTTACTGGAGTGAGGTTTCAGTTTTCAGCTAAACACGGTCCAACATAGGGGTTTTTTGAGCATGTCCTCAAGCAGCTTCTATGTTCCTGTGAATAAGTATCCATGAAAGCTCCTAGGTTCAGGTGCTCTCAGAGGTGAGTTGAAAGCAGGCAGGAATTTTGGAGGTCTGAACTTTGGATGCTGTTATTTAGCAGAATTTCAGTTTCCCTCCATCCTTTAGAGGAAAGGCTTTATTGGAAAAATGATGGGAAGGAAGGAAGAGCCAGGGAACCACAGGCTGCTCAGCCTGTCCTCAGTCTCTGGGGTACCAATGATTTTGGAAGTCACTTCCAGCCACATTGAAACATGAAGGTGGATTTGCTAAGGGCAGATTATGCCTGACTAACCTGATTTGTCGTAGTGGATGTTTACCTTGCCTTTAGCAAGACTTTTGTCAGGATCTCCAATATTATCCTTAAACTGGTGAGTCATAGGTTGGATGGTGAGTTGCAAATTGTCTCGGCTGTTGGGCTAAAACTGGAATGATCAGCAGGGCAGAGTCCAGCCAGCAGCAGGGTAGCATCTGTGACCCTTGAGGCTCATTATCTCCATCCTTGGAGAGGTTTAAAAGTGCATCAGGGCACAGCCCAGAGCCACCTGCTGTAACCAGACCTCCTTCAAGCAGCAGATTGGGCCTCTCGTGATCCCTTCCAACCCACAGGGCCCTGTGCAAAACCCTGGGCTGGAGTTTCCCCAGGCAGTGTGCTGAACACAGAGGGTTGTTTTGTAGATCAGGATGAGTAAAGAGCAGTTATAGCAATGTAATCCTTCTATTTGAATGAAAACTTAATTTAAATGAATTTAAATGGCCAGGCTATTGGGGCTTGAGATGTTTTCCAGTGTCAAGACTGTGATCTTGTAGTGTCAGTGAGGAGGGAATCTACAGTAAATCCTGGTGGTACATCAATCTCACTGGCAGCTCACCCTCCTATCTGCTCCCTAGCTGGGAGCTGTGAGAAGAGAGAAAAGATCTCTGACAGTAGGTGTTTTCCTTTGATGTTTGATCAGGTGAATTTTGCTTGAATTTCTTAGCCTTTTCTCTCCTGGGAGCATGTTGGTGTGCATCCTGTTTTGCAGGAGGCAGTATAAGACTGCTGAATGTGAGCCTCTCCCTGCTTTCCTTCCATTATGGAACCAGGAATGTGCGAGTCTATAATTTATTTAATACTATTACATATGTTTCACAAAAAGTCTGGCAGACTTGTCACAGCTAAACTACCTTTCTCCAGGATTCAGCAGAGATAAAGTGTATCTTGTGCTTGAAAGAAGTTTGAATTTGAATCACAAATTCCTTTGTGCCTGATTTATCAGCAGAGTGTAGTATGGTGCAGCTATCTGAGAGTGAATCCCTTGCCAATTCAAGTTCTACAATATTACTGGCCTATTGAAATTATCTATAGAATACTCTTTAGGCATTTCAAGTCCCCTGCTAAAAATTCAATGGACAATTCCATATGGTGACATATTGTTAAGATGAGCTGCTGCTTTATTTGAAGTTCATGCCTATCAGCCAGAAGGCTCTGAATGTAAAAAGGATTTTAAAATAATCTTTTTTTCCAAAAGTTTTTAAGGTTTACAGCTAAGTCCTTTGTGTCTAGACATGGCTATCATGCCACAACCTGATCAAAGGTAACACCTTCATGTACACACTGTAGAGCCCAACATCCCAGCTGGGATATCCAAACCTTAAGGAGTCAACACATGCAGGACTTACAAACTAATTAGGGCTAATCTAACAGATTCAGGTGAGATCTCAGCTCCTGACATGTCTTAATTCAAAACTCAAACCAAAGGGAAAAATAACCATCCTTTAAGATACTAGAGTTTGGTACATTTTTTAAAATTTTCAGCATAAATTCCTAGCCAATGATAGCTTTTGTGAGTTTGCCACCTGTCTGTTATTCCTCCTCAAACATTTTTAAAATTCCAATAACAGTGACAGACATGTCATGGCCTCAGAGATGTTGTGTTTATGTCCATGGCCCAAATATGTTATAATTCCAGTTCTCATGCAGGTTGTGCTTCCTGGGCCAAGAAATGCAAGAGCAGCAATTCTGTGAGAAATGACATTTGAAAAACACCCCCAGCAAGTCCCACAAGCTATTCTGCAAGACTCAGCCTGTTTTAATATATTTCATGCACACACACACAAACAAAAATTTTAGTTGTTTCTCAGTGTTCAGTGAAACCTCAAATACAAGATTTAGTCATTACTGTTCCTGGTTTTAGAACAGAGCTGCTGTTGGGATTAGATACCAATAATTTAATAATTAAACACTATAAAAATTCTGCAAAACTCTGGGTAATGTCTCTATTGTCAGACCTCCCCTTCCAATTTCTCTCTTTTCTACTTAAATTGAAATTTTTACAAGAAAGGAACTTTCTCAAAATACATTTTTGCAAAACTCTTGCCAGTTTGGTCCTTTGGGCATGAAAATAATAATGAAAAAATTCCGGTAATAATATTTTTTTAGACTATTACATGGGAAAAACCACAAATATGTGTAGGATTAATGTTCTGTTAGGGTGGTAGACTCACAGCTCTATCTTGTGTGCACCCAACTCTCTTGACTAATGTGTTTGCTCTACTGAACATAAACAGACTTCTGTAAAATGAACAAAACAGAAATCTTAATTTAAACATCAGTGGGAAAAAAAGGTTCATATTCCACCCATAGCTCTCCAATCTTATTACAACTCAAGTCCTTAGGAAAACAAAATAAATCTAGGTAGTCCAGTTTGTTTTGCTTCATATTACAAAATATAAAAAATGTAGAAAATGAGTATTATTCCTTAGAAATCAAAGGGTTTCAATGAACATTTTAAAACTCCTTGGGAATTACCTATAAAAGAGGTGTGTCCTTTTGTGAAATTATGAATTTAATTATAGCAATGTCATAGGTTTGACCCAATTATGTTGTGGTTTTTTGTTGCTGTTCTTTTTTAGAAATAAATTGCTCTTAGTCAGCAAACCCTTTGGATGAGAACTCTCTTGGAGGACAGAACAGAGCCTAGTAATAGGCAGTACAAATACTCATAATTTATCCTCATTTATGCAGTTATAAATTAGGGTGGTTGTTGGGTCATCCTGCCCCAGAAGCATATTCCTTACCAGTGCTGATTTGAAGCATTTTTGGCATTTCATTTTTTTTTTTCTGTTTTTCTTGTGAGTCATTTGCCTGGGAAAGGTTTCTTGAGGGGATTTGGCAGCAGGCTTGACTGCTGGGCTCTGGGAATGACTTCTTTTTCCATCAGGGATATAAAGGAGCAGGGCAATATGATTTCATGTCATCTCAGTTTTTTGGAACCAGAGCTTGGAAGTGCAATATGCAGGTGAGCTTTCATCACATTACATACAGAAGTTCTCTAATGAAAAACTTGTGTTCTTTTATTTTCTCGAGTATATTGTGTATGTTCTCTAACTTTGTGTAAGGTATTAGGAAATCCTTGGCAGTTATGATGAGTTAGCTGTAGTACCCATGTGCACCTTCTGGCACTGGCCCTTTTCCTTTGGAATTTCACAAGGTGAACCAACTTAAAGTTGTTTAACTTCATCCCTTTTGCCTCCCATGGAAATCTGTAGCATGCTCAGTGTAGTCCTGGGTTTGAAGGTCTTTCCAGCAGCCTTCTGGAAAAGTCTGTGAAATGGCTCCCTGATTTCAAGGTGCACACAACAGAAACAAGCAAGACAGAAAGAGCCTAGTACCCAGCAAGAGGCACATTTTTATTTCTGGCTCCTTCCTGGCAGCACCCCAAGGCAAAGGGTGGAGGATCCTCGCACATCCCAAAAGGTGCTGGACGTGCCCATGATGCCACTGAGGCAGTGGGGTGCATTATTCTGAGATAACACACTGTGTTATCCCCTGTGATGTGTGCTGTCCCCTTTGTGATGCACTCTGTGTGTCCTCTTGTCCTTTCTCAACCTGATTGCCATGCTGGCCAGCACAGGCAGGTGGGAGAGTGAGTGCATAGGCAGATAGCAGCAAAGTGTACTTGCTAATTTTTCAGTGTGCCCAGTCTTTCTCTGGTGATGAAAATATGGTCATGAATTATAGGTTTTGATTTGGTTGTGGTTTTATTGTTTGTTTTTTGTTTTGTTTCCTTTTGCTTGTCTAGCTATGTCTTTTTGAATGGTATGGTCAAAGGCAGAACTGAAACTGCTTCTCTTTTTCCAAGGTCCAAAGCTCCTGAATTCTGTGCATGTTTAAAATCAAAGCTGTACCTAAGAGTGAAAGCAATTCAAATTGTACAAATAATAAAAAAAATAAAGTTTTGTGGAAAAAATTCCTTAAGCTGGAACTGTGCACACTACTGATGTTGGAATTGTTGGAGCTGGGTGAGAAAAGCTGCCTTATGGTATCTGAGGACCTTGATCCCACACTGAAATCCATCAGATTGCAACTTGAAATCCAGATTCAATTTGGTTGCTTGCATCCATCTTCCATTTTCCATGAGCAGAAGTTTCAAACAGTAAGATATGACTTGACTATCTACACCACAAGTTTCTTTAGTTTCTTGCCTGTTATCAAACTGAACTCCAATGCTGATTTTGTGAGCTGCAAAGAAATCCTAGTCTTACAATTCCCTCCTGAAAGAAGCTGAAGAGAAGCACACACAGACTGTTGGTGTTCTTCATATCAATAGTTACACATCTTATGGTGGGTTAATGGCAGCTCCTGAGTGTCTTAGTACTGGAAGACAAATTACATTGAAGTTAGGTTGTTCCTTTCTTTCCTTTTCCTTTTCCTTTTCCTTTTCCTTTTCCTTTTCCTTTTCCTTTTCCTTTTCCTTTTCCTTTTCCTTTTCCTTTTCCTTCAGAATAACATTTGAATTTGTTTAAACTGTGAGCAAAATTCAAATTTTAATGCATATTAGCCCATTCTACCACCTATGCTAATATTTTCGGTTTTCACTATCTCCTGCATCTTACAAGATTAATCAGAAAAGAGTTGATAGAAATACCAAAGCTGAACAGATAACAGTGTTAATCCACTGATTTTTTGTTTGCTCTGCTTCACAATTTTTATTCATCTTAAGAGAGGCCAAAAATTCAGAGATGCAAATATTTAAGGCACTGAGCTAGCCTGTAATTTGTAGGCTCTTTCAGTTGCTTGCTTTGAAACACACTTCTATGACCTTAGGCTCTTGTAAAATGGAAATAATAGCACTCTGCAGCTTACAGAATGTTGTGAGAATGAATACATAAATATTTTGAGATGTTTCAAATGGATAGGGATTAGATGGGTAATAAAGGTAAACCAGCAGGTGAATCTGTATTTTTTCTAAGGAGTAAATTAACTCTTTTAAAAGCATCGAGGGCATTATTTCAGGAACCCTCAGTTTTACAGTTTTAAGTTCTTGTAAAGAAATCAGGAGCAAAAATTACATAAAAACACAATTATAAGTTTTAAAACTTGTGGATAAATAACCTATTTCCCCTCCCTTTTTATATAAAGTATGAAAGAGGGCTTTATTGCAATGTAAAAATAATTATCGAGATTGTTGAGGTGCTTAATACAATTTCAGATTTCTCAAGCAAGTTTTTCTGTAACACCACAAGTAATTTAAAATATATTTAGACTTGTGTCTAGCTACACCCTAGGTTGGGTGAATTTTAAGATTGGAGTACAAAGGTCACTTTATTTATTCCTTCAAGCACTAAATAGCAAAGTTTGGAAGATCACAGGAGACTGACAAACAGCAGATTGCATAAAACTGAGAGTTCAGTGCAGAAGCATAAAACAAATGCCACAATATACTGAAGAATCACAATTTATTTCAGAGACAATTTCATTTGAAGGAGTCCTGTTAGTACTGGTGATGGATTCAGTAATGGCCTCAGCATATTTGTCAGGGGGAAAAATAATAAGCTTGTTTTCACGGTATCTAGGTGAACAAGGTCAAAATGAAGCATGAAACAAGATAATACCAAACATAGTGTAAATATGAGAACATTGTAGAGGCCAGTCCAAATGCTATGATGACTTTTCCAAAATGGAGCTCTCCTAGAGGAGGTCTGAGTGGTATTTCTCTGCTGTCTTCAGGAGTATGTGTTATCCATAATAAATCCCCAAAATGAGCCACAATAAAATGAAGAAGTTGTAGTTCCAAGAATAATCAATATTTATGGTTTCAGCAGTCAAACCTAGCTGCCCTCTCTTGCAAAGAGAAGCACTGTTTATTTCAAACCCTTTGAATTCTTTACCAAGCAATGCAGCTGATGATGGAGTAGCAGGATGTGCCTACTGTTACAAACGAGGGAAATAAGAAAGGAGATGTTGGTCCCTAGAATTCACTGTTGGGTATTGCTAAAATTCACAGTTGAGTCTCTTGGGGTGGCAGCAGAGGGAGAGGAGCAAGGCAGGGCAGAGCTCTCCCCATCCTCCCCAGGGTGCTCAGCCCACAGTGAGCTTCAGGCAAAGCTCCAGTGCTTTCTTCTGTAACATGACTAATATGAGCTTATAATGTATCCTGGTGAAAAGACTGACTTTTTGGATCATGGCACTTATTTTATTCTCCAAATTATTAAGATGAATAATTACTCTAATTGTCATCTCAGCTATGGCAATTTCAAATGCTGTCCTTTGTACGTTGGAGCTCTTTAAAATGTAAGTAATTTACTTCAAGTACATTCTATTTTGGGTTTATTACCTTGTGCTTTCATGAAGGGCCCTCTTGTCCTTCAAAACAGGAAGGCTTAGTTGGCCCCCTCTGTTTTCCTCATTCTGTTGTATAACCGGTCCCTACCTTTAATTTTTTTAAAAACAATCTCATAAGTCTTTTTTTAAAAAGGAAAATCATGACCCCTTCATTTCTGTTCATCATTCCACAGTCTCACTTTTTGATATTTTTCTTTAGCTTGGTTTCCTAAGGCTTGCACGTGAACTCACCTTCTTTGTAGATGCCTCTATACTCTCATATGTCAATTTATAATGATGTTCAGTTCATTGACCAATTTTATCTAAATTTGTCAGGGGACAGACATCTCAAAGACAATTAGTTTCCTATAAATAACTTCTGAAGAAGTGTTAAGAGAGGAGAGCAATGTGACCTCACTTTAGCAGACAGCAGAGAATTCACACCTGACAGGCCCTGAGGGTGCTCCTGGGCAAAGCCTCCTTCAGAGGAGCTCTGATGCCCACTATGAGCTACCAGGGCATCACAGAAAAATCTGTTTTCATCAGGGGTCTAATGGAGAAAAGAGGAGAAATTGAGGAGCTTCCAGCATGTTCTGGAAAAATACTTGCATTTTCCCTCTTAATTTCAAAGAGCTTTAGAAATTTTGTGCAGTAAGGGGCTAAACCCACCTATCATTCTGCTGTTCAGGTGTTCCTTCAATCTTACAGGAGAAGCCAGCTGTAGGAGCCCCACGGGGCCACCTTCCCTGTGAGAGCAGCAAGAGAGCCCAGAGCAGCTCCGGGGGGCTCTGAGTCTGGCATGGGAGGGATGGAGCTGGGAGGGACTCACAGCCCTGCAGCCACCCTGGCTCTTTGTCCTGCTCTGTCAGTGATGGAAACAGGAACCTGCCCCCAAAAACTGCAGGGGGGCTGTGTCAGGGAGCAGGAGTGTTGCAGACTTCTTTTGGGAAAAGTCCTTTCCTTGGGATTTTCCCTCCTGGGGGGCTGGGAGGCCTCAGGAGCAGGGTGTGGACAATGGTTATCTGCTGCTGTGGAATGCAGCAGGTGGATCTGTGATTGGTCTCATAGAGTTGTTTCTAATTAATGGCCAATCACAGCCAGCTGGCTCAGACTCTCTGTCCAGGACAGAAGCTTTTGTTATCATTCCTTTCCTTTCTTAGCTAGCCTTCTGATGAAACCTTTTCTTCTATTCTTTTAGTATAGTTTTAATGTAATATATATACTAAAATAATAAATCAAGCCTTCTGAAACATGGAGTCAACATTCTTGTCTCTTCCCTCATCCAAGAAGCCCTGTGAACACCATCACACAGGAGCTCTGAGCTGGGAGATCAGGCTGTGTTGGGGTGTGCTGGGAGGTGTCAAACCCCAGAAATGAGCACCACCTCATTAGCATATATTTATTTTAGATCAAACTAGGTCACATTTAATTTTCATACTTAATATAGTCTACTCTGTTAATCCTGTAATAATGATATTAATTCAGTTGTGGGTGTTCAGAAAGGCAAATAGTGTTTGAATTGGAAATTTGTATTGTTCAGCTGCAGCCAAACTGGAAATAGTAGGGAAGGTCAAAGAGGATGATAATGGTCTCTGGTCTAATGGACTCTGTGTTGCTTTTATGCATCCTCTGGGAATATTTGGCTTTATTTTTTTCCTTTTCAACTTTAGTCTGTTATTATCCCTACTAAGAAATTTCAGGTTAGGGAATATGCTTGATCATTCCTGGTACTGCTAAATGCTTCTTTGTGTTAATCCCCTACAAGAGATGACTCCAGTGAAAAATAATTCAAGGACAGGGCCTGTGAAACTGAATAATCCTCACTCATGTGAGCAGTGTTAGGGAAGCAAATTTTCCTGACTGCTCACTATTCAAGTATTATTTGCTTTGTGTAAAAAGAAATTATTTTGTTTTCTTACTCTTTTTCATACTTAAAACCAATTCTAACTGCATATTCTGGTCGATAAGTAACTCGATGCTTATTGAGAGAGGCTGATCCCCACCATACCAGCTGATCAGAGTACAGATTCCATTTTCATATAATTGGGAAAAAAGTTGCCTATTTCCCCTTGAACACACAAACTGCTTTCACCTTTCCAGTCACTAATACTCATAAAGTGATGTTATCAGTTACTAAGGGTAACAGGGACCAAGAAAACATATTTTCTTATCTTTCAAGGCGAGAAGGTTTTATCATAGTTAGGAGACAATGTTACATGAACCTAAACTTTCTGCTGTAACAGAAAACAATCTGAACTGTGTTTGGAATGTTTACTACTAGTCATACAAAACAATTCAGCTTTAGTTCTAATGACATCAGCTGTGAGAAAAACTTCTAGCGTTTAAAACTATTCCATCCATTTGTAGGTATATTAAAAATTTATTCTTATTTAACATTAAACATCTTTAAAAATACATAATTTTCATGTTCATTCAATTCCTACAGTGCAAAATTTGCCAGTGAGCCCCTCCTCAAATGCCAAAGGATGTTTAGGGTTGGTCTGGCAGCCCCTACACATGGGAAGGGTGGAACTGTCAGCCACAGCACCAGCTGATCCTTTGTGCAGGTGATCTGCTGTTTTCAGGGGCTCTGCTGAAATCCCAAAGTCCTTCTAGGAAAAAGAAGTCAGATTGACTTCTCCAGAAATAGAACTGAAACAATTTTCATCGTGATCTTTTTATTTTGACAATTCCAATAAATATCTCACCTTGCTTACAGAGATGCTTTTGGAGCCACATGCCCTTGAAGAACCATCAACTAATCCCATCAAAGCACCCTGTAAATCTTCCCAACAGAAAATAGCATTTAAAGGAATAAATATAATTATCATGATAACATCTTTAGTGGGGTAAAAAAATCAAAGGTATTTTCTTTGAAAAATGAGATTAGGATCATAGTTGCTATTGAAGCAATGCTTTTACAATTAGAGAAATTTGAATGTGGGGGTTCTTTTCTATAACTCAAACAATTTAAGTGATTCTGTCCAATCTCCACAGAATTTAATAGAATCACATACAAAATCCATCACACAGCAAAGTTTTCTGTTTCCATAATTTGACATCATTTAGTGCAATTTTGTAGAGACAAATGCCCTGCTGCTGCAATGCCAGAGCTGTCCTAAAGCCAGTGCTTTTGTAGTTTAATCCAGTTGAGGAAATCCTTTATAGCATAGAATTCTGAATTAAACATTAGATTTTTCAGTTTTAGTACAGAAGTCTGGGAAGAAAAAAAGCATTCTGTTAAAAAAAAATCTTTGTTAAAATTCTTTTACAGCTGTTGACTTGGGAAGATTTATTGTTTGGGTCTTAGAAGAGTAACTTTAATCAGGGCTGGAGGGCAGCTCTTCTGCCAGAGCTCTGCCTGCCATGTAGGCATTCCTGAATCTCGAAAAGTTCAAGCAAAGAAGAAATCACATGTGTATGTGTTTCAAAGGTGTGTTATCCAAACTGGTTTAGTTAGAGATTATCAGTCAGGAAATCAATTCATTTGGAGGTTTCTTTGTACAATGGGACACTTTGCTGTCAGGAGGTTAGAGAAGAGATCTTCCTGATAGTGCTGGTCTTTGGCTTCAAGTATTCATTTTCTCTGCCCAAAAAATCTGGAAAGAGGGTGTATACCTACATTATGCACTCATCCCTCTCCCTGGCAGGCCTCAAACAATACAAAGGAAACAAAGAGGAAGCAGCTTCTCATTTTGCAGTACTTGACTTCAATTTTTACAAACAGTAAAATATCACATTTAAAGTAAGGTGCATTGAAAAGAATTATATTTATGAAAAGGTGTACTAGCACAATTCTTTCTTTTTATTTTTGTCTTTTGCCAGAAAACACCAGGAAAGTTCTTCCTGGCTGATGATATTGCTCATCAATTGCTATTGAAAGTCTGATCAGGTGGTGAAGATACCCTTCAGCCTGCAAGAAGGATTACAGTGACAATGAGTGCTTTTGGGACACAAAGTAAAATTAACTTCTAGGTTATCCCCGTCAAGGACCATTAAGTCCTGAACTATGAGGGACACGGTGAACAAGTCATATTTTAACCTCCTCTGAGCACAAAAGCAGGCAGGTTCTTTTCCTCCCCCAACAAGTCTGACCTTCGCTGAAATTTATGTGAAAATGAAAAAATAAAAGGAAGCTGTAGCCCTGCCAAACCCTGATGATGTGACTCATTTTAATTACTGGTATTTGGAAATTAAATGGCCTGAGTTTCATTCTGTAGTTTGCTGCAGGAATAATGATTTAAGCAAGCTCCAGACTTGCAGCACCTTTTACAGCAGGTGTGCAACAAGGCATTCATTTTTCTTTTAAGGGCGTCCTTGTAAACATAATAACAATTAGGAAGCCAGGGCTTCACATCAGAATCTCCTGTGCAGTCTGGCATTACCTCCTTGGGCTACTTCATCACTTCTAATTTTCTCAACAAGTTCCTCAAATAAGAGCTTTGATAAAATGACATTGAACAACATCAGATGAGGACAGTTTCCCTGCAAGCAAAACATGAGAGACCCAGACAGCCAGAACATGTGCACTGCTAAAGGAAGCTTCTTGCTTTCCCCTTATCAGCTTCATTAAGCCAGAATATCCACTGCACCCAAGCATGATTCTTCATTCTGTGCCAGAATTACTGAGGAAACAAGAGCTGTTTTATGGCAGCAGTGGTGGGTTTCCTTGCTGTGGATGTTTTTCCGCATGGTATTCATATAACAGAAAAGGGAAAGCATCAGTGGTGTGTTATAGCCAGGGTGACACGATCAGCTGTGACTCACAAAAGTCACAATACACCTGCTCATTTTACATCCAGCTGTATTTTAGCAGTGACTTTTCATATCTTTAGTCCATCTTTGAAAAGCACAAATTGATTTCAAAATACACACGAGTTTGCAGTGCTGTCTCTAAGAGGGGTGGTGAACTCTCTTAAAGGGAATTTTTCAGTCCTGTTCAGTGTTTTGGATAATTTTTTTAGAAATTTAAATTCACCCTTTTGAGAATGAGCAAATGATGCACAGTTTTCAGATTTTGGGGGCAAAGGGAAGCCTAAAATATTAATTAATTTGTGATTCTTAAGTTTACTCAGGATCCTGGAATAATTTAAAATATTTCAAAATATGTTTTGACTTTAATTTACACTGATTGTTTTGAATATGACAGTAATTATTTACACTATTTTTATTAATGAGGAGTATCTACTATTTTTATTGATGAGAAAAATGTACCATTTTAAACTATTAAGTACATCTTGTTGTCAGGTTTTGAAACTGTACTCTATACAACATCCAATAACAGTAGGGAATAAGCAATATATTTAAATCTGGACTTTACAAAAGGAGACAATGGAAAAACTACAGAAGGATGCTATTAGAGTGTACTAATCTGTATGCTTTTAAAATTACATTTTGAACTCCAGTTAGGAATTATTTATTAAATGAAAACATATTTGAAAAATCAAACACATTTTACTGACAATACATAATTATCTCACCATAAAGAAGAATATTTCATCCTCGGTTCCACACATGCTAAAATTCTTTTCTTTAAATGTTCCTCAAGTTAAATTCTAAACAAAATTTTATGAGGATCATACCGGCTCAATTAGAAGCCATGAAATAATAAGCATTCCATATGACTGCAATGGACTGCAGAATCCTGAAGAATCTTCTTTTAAGATAGTTTTTGTCCATATATTTAAAAAATACAGTGCTTGGCTGAGATATTTACTGCCTTCCCTGGGGTTTCTTAATAGTTAGTAAAATTTCTACCATTATTTTTTTCTTTGGGAGGTTCTCCTCATAATACATGTATTTGAAGGCTGATACCACAGGAATACATTTAAAATGTAAGTGCTCCAGTCCCAATAGTTGTGGTACAGAGAGCTCTGGAAGTGAAGTGTACTGTGCCCTATCTCAGTTATGGATCTATCTGGTAAGTCTGTACCCAAATGAAAAATCCAGAATTATTGATGGTTTAGTTCATCAGAGCAAAGAATGTCTGAAAACAAATTATCCAGGAAGGGTATGCAGTGTGTGCAGATTAAGGGAAGGTGCAAACAGCTGTGCTCTGGAATGAGCAAAGTACATGGTGAACTTTAAAAGGGGGGGATCAATGTCAAATGGTCAGCAAATATATAAACTCCCATTTTTCACTGATGCATTTCTGTCCACTAATATTAAAAAAATGATGGAAGTGAAGATTATAATAGGAAAAGATGAGAAAGGGATGGGTACAGCAGCAGTGTTGCAACTACTTTAGTTCTGAATTTAAAATATTCTAAAACATTACCTTATTTTCAGTGAAGTAGAAGCAGATAAATGAAGAATCAAAACTATGTTGCAATAGTTTCTAGAGGAGAAAAGATCTCTATTTCTCTGTAGCATGTTTATTTCCATTGTTATAACTACATCCATGTTTCCATCCTTACATTTTTGGAGGGCTTTTCCTGGTGTACAATGTAAATTTTTGGGAAGGATAGCACATGAACACAGATGAGTACACAAGCAAAATGAGGAGAGTGTTGTATCTTATAGTCTGGTAGATTTAGGGCTCCCAGCTATTTGTGAGCTCCTGCTCTGCTCCCCATCACTACCAGGACTGGGGGAAAAATGAAGAGGGCATTATTTCATAATCCCTAGGGATGCAGGTTGATTAAATAGCAGCTTAATTTCCTTTGCACAAAGGGCAGTTTAATCACTATTCTGATGACTCTGACAGCTACAGGCTCCATTGATTTATAATTTACTGTATTCTTTGACAGAAGGAGGTTGATACTCAATTTTGAGCTGAGTCTATAGATTGGAAAAAGAGTACTAAGTCTGATAATTTTGTTGAGATCAAGATTCATTAGTGTAAGGCTTTGTGATGCACGCACCTGTCCTCTAAAGCTGTGACTCTGCTCTGAAGTCAAATAACTGCATAATTCACAAAAAAAAAAACAACCCTATATGAGAATTGAAGGAGATTATTTTTCCTTTGGTGACACACAATTTAAGGTTCCTATTAAAAACCTTTCTACCATCTATCCTAGCACTGGGAATGTCCAAAAGCTGACAAATTTAGTTTTTTCCACATTTTCTGTTGACTTTTAAAAATACCTAATTCAGTTCTTGTTATGCAAATTGTACTGGGAAGAAAAAGTAGGTTGGAGGACCCAGGCTGTGTTATTGACAGAGTGCTGTGGTGAGATACAGCCTGTCAATGCTAGGTGCAAAGTTATATGGCCATTCTGATGACATGCACATGAAAAGAATGATTTTGCACATGAGATAATCACCTTGAATTATTCAAAGTGCAGCTTCCTCCTTCCATGTCTATCATATATTACTGCTGGGTCAGATAAGTTGGTGTTGGATGGTGGTGACATATTTCAGTCCAAAGTGGGCTTTTAAAGATGAATTATGAACCACTAAAAATAAAATAGGAGTTTATCATGGGACCTTCAACTGCAGAATCACTAGTAAGCATAATTAACACTGAGCTCAAAAATGGGCAATCTGCTGCAGTTCTCCACTGGAGAAGGAACATTACATGAATTAGAATGCCTCAGGTAATGAAGAGAAAGAGATCCATTATTACCATAAACTTTCTAGTTTCGTTATCTGGCCTCTGAACCTGTATCCACTACCACAGAGGTACTTGTGAAAAGAATATGATCATTGCACAACTGATTGTCTCAGGAATTCTGAAATAAATACAATCTGTGCAAAAGTTGCAATATGTACTGAGACACCAGACTTTATTTAATGATAAAAAAGGAAACAAGAAGCAGAAATTGATGAAAGGGTAGCATCAATGATGACATTGGGATAATTCTACCTGTGCTATATTTTTATGGAGGAATGAAATTGGGCTGGCCTTGTCACTCAAGCTCCAAGGACCCTGATTAGATGAGCTGAGAGCAGGTAACAGGAGAAGTGCTCTTAAGATCAAGCTGAATCATAGCTCTTTGGAAAAAGCCCTTTTAACAAGGATTTATACAAGGGGAGCATCTTTTGTTTGGCAACAGTGGAACACAATGTCAAACCTACCCTGGTTATCCTCTATGGATTCCTGAGCAGTGGATTCCACTTATACTTGACCCATCCAAACACAGCTCTGAGTTTTTCCACACAACTTGCATTATTCTCGTGTTCATATTTATAGTTCTATATGTGTACTGTCACATATATTACTCACAAAAAACAGAGGCAACCTTTTGCTGTATTTATGAAGAAATAGAAGTACAACTCAAGTTCGTTGCAAATTTCATTTAAGTCACCTGTAGATCTTTATTACCATTCACAAATAATAGCACTAATATGCTACTGAAATATCTGTGTGAAATATGAACTTTTTTTTCATTGAAAAATGACATTTATACAATATAAAATAATTATTTTTAAAATGTCTACATATTTTTCATCTTTTCTTTGTCTTCTCTTTAATAATTAAGGTTGAGGAGAATGGGTGGTAAATTTTTCTATTTGGAAAAAATTATAAGACAAAAAATTTTTCATTTATTTTTCACCAACTGCTTCTTACCTCTTCTGCAATCTCCACATTACACAGAGCATGTGATGTAGGTGTCCCTCACTTTCAAGAATTTATCTGGTTTAAGTGTACTTCAAAATTTTTTCGGTAATTATTTATATTTTCCCTTGCCAAAACCACCAAGATACTCTCCTGTGTTTCAAAAATAGAGTTATTTAATGTAATATAGCTGCAGAAAATTTCCTTAGATCATTAAGCTACAACAACATTGCAACTACAAAATTGCAAAGATGGAAGTATAAGAATATGCATAAAGAACAAAGAATCTCAAACAAGTATTTGATTTTTGAAGGACATATTTTGTATTTATGATATACTGATTGGCAGGAAATACCTATGTTTATTTGTTTTCCCTGAAATCCCAGATGGTTGTAGTAAAAGATTTTTCTTTAGCACTATGTCTTGCTTTTATCCATTGTGTCTGTGCACTGCTACTAATTTTTGAATGGAACCTTGACGGCTCCATTTAATTCCTGTTTTCTCTGTTCTCACTCTCTTATTGTGCTGTAATATGAGGAGGGTTGAGTAAGCATGGGGAGAACATCCAGTTTTGCAGGAAGTAGGGAAGGGCTTGAAGTGAATTCTTACAACAGAAGGGAGATGACCTGGACATTTCAGAGGATTTCTGTCCTTGGGGACAGGTCTTCCTTCAAAGATCCAGTTGAGCAAAGCCCCCGAAACCCAAAATTCAGTGCTGAACCTAATTTGAGCAGGAGATTGAACCAGATATGTTTCAAGGGTTCATTCCAACCGAGTGTCTCTATGAGTCAGTGACAGCTGTCAGTATGTGTGCAGCTCTGGTGAGAGTTTGGTGGCACCAATGGGCCAGGAGAGGCAGGGTTGGCTCTGCAGATGGATCTATTCCAGCAGATGAAGTCCTGCCCTTGCCATAATTATCAGGAAGGCAATGAGATTACCAACACTGTTAGAAAGAACAGTGTTGTGGCACAGGAAATTGAGTATTCAAGATGCACTCTGTGTCTGCAAGGCATTTAACCTATAGAGGCAACAGGATACACAATTTTCCACTTAATCCCACATATTTTATATTATCTGTATTCTTGGTGAGATTCTGTCTTTTAGTCCCTGGCTGTGAGAGGCTCTGGGCTTGCTGCAGATGGTTTTATGTGTGTATTCCTTCTCCATGGACACAGTAATGGACCACTTTTCTATTTTCTACTGCTTTTCCCTCATTTTCCTCTGGGCCTGAACTACTGCTATTCTTTCATTTGTGCCCATGCTTTTATTTCTTGACATGTTTTTCAAGTTCTAGATACTGTTCCATGTAACACATCCTCCCTTCCACTAGCTGATGTGTTAGTAAGCAATAACTTTCCTTGCATACTTCTCCCCTTCAAAATATTTTTGCTGTTTCGTATAATTTAATCTTTTTTGAGCTTCATTTTAAGGATTTTGTCTTTTTTGCAAGTTTTTCTCAGTAATTTTTCAGTCATACCCAAATGACACAACGCCAGTTGTGCCTAATTGTTACAAATGCAAGAAAGCAGTTTAGCTTGTCACCCTCCTGAAAGCACATCCCCAGCTGTGGGAACAGATTGTGCTGGCCATATGTGGCTGCAGCACTTCTCAAATCTTATCATATCTCAGGTAAGAAACTGAAGCCACAGCCTTGAGTAGAAAATTCATAATGAAATGTGACAGAGGAGGAGATGGAGAACCCTGCCATCCTTGTGTGCTATATTACACATTGTCAGTCCTGTCAAGTCAAATCTGATACAAGTGAATCACATTAATCAGAAAATGTGAATTTCTATTTGACAAGCTAAAGGAGCATAACATCTTCAATTAAGCTAGCTACCTAAAATTAGCTACTGACACAAGCAAGTATACATGGTCAATTTGCCTGCCTGGAACTGAAAATCAAGCAAGACATGTTAGATAATGGATAGTCCCAGACTGAATGCAAGGCTGTAATTCACTCTATGGGCCACTGACGTCACATGAAACCAAGATTAATTCAGCTGTAGATCCAGTTTGGGGTCATCTGCTGGTGTCTGATTTACAGTACATATTTTAACCTTAAATGGTTTATACTCTTCATCAGTATTTCAGTTCTTTGGTTAGAAAAGATGGTAGAAGCTGAAGTCCATCTTTCAGACATATTCATAAATTCTGTGCTGCTCTGAGATCCCAGCTATGAAAAAATGATAAGAGGCTGAAAAGGTCTTTTATTTTTGTTGGTTCAGTGCACAGTAGAAACTTATTTTCTACAAGTTTCTTGGGATGAAATAAAGAGAGGAAAGACAGTCAGGGAGAATATAGTTCAGAGACACATGGGCAAGGGCATAAAAGGCTTGAGGAAGACTGGTTTCTAGTGCCATCATTCTGAGGCTGAGGCTGGAAATTGCTTAGAACCTCACCAGAGAGGGTAGTAGTCCATGAACAGATTGCCCTGTCTTTACAGAAGTGTAGGGATGTGATCCCTTTGAAAATGGACAATACGAGAGCAGTTCTTGGCACTCCTGTGCACCTCAGTATCAGTGTTTAGACAATCATTAGGCAATTACTGACTTAAAGACACACAAATCTGCTTCTTGAGGCTAAGTTATCTCTTGGCAGAAAGAAATTAAACACACAGTAGAGTCTTAGCAAAGATTATCAGATATTTCTGACCTTCTTCACAGGGAATCTGAGCTCAATTCAGAGATTAGATTAATTGCTTTCCTTACCAGTTGCCCTGTGGATCTTCAGAAACTTAAACAAAATATATGGCGCTAAAAATCTCTAATATTTCCATGTTTTAGAAAGTTTGCCTTCCTCCATAAAGATCAGGACTGTAATAATTATGGAAATAATAAGTAGCAATTACAAACAAAATAATAATCCAGGATTTACAACATTAATTTCCTCTAGGCTTGTGCAGCCATAACTGTGTGATTGACACAGAAATGTCTCTAGCACAGTAAAGTGTTTGCTCTCTCATATTCCTGGTGGGTTGCTGTTTTTCACTTCTCTTTCCTTCTGAGAGGAAATTCATTCAAGCTATCTAATACGGACCACTCCTATTTCCATAACAACTAAAACTCCTTCATAACCCTAAATTTCAATTAGTCTGGCATCTCAATCACTTCTAGAGAAATACAGTTCCAATAGGGAAGAATAAGCAGAGTGAAGACATGGATTTTGGGAAGAGTGTAACATGATCACGTGGTTTGACCAGCTGCGCAATGTAAAATATTTTCTACTGCTTGCAGCATCTTCATCAAGCTTTAAATCTCTCACTGTAGTGATGTGTTATATAGTGAAGAGTTTGTTTTCTAGTTAGCTTTTCTAATATGTCAGCTCTTCCTCTTGAGTAAACTTTATCTTTAAAAGGGAATTAGATAAATATCAAAACTTGTCCTGTGACATTTACAGAATGGTCTTGTTAATATATTAGGAAAAAAGAATGACCTCAGATGAAGATTAAATACTTACATAAGGTGGAGAGGCAAAACATTGCTTTCCTTATTGTAACTGGACAAAGCCAAAGAAGAACAGATGAGTCCAGAGACAGAATTTCAAAACATGATGGGGCAGTACATGTTCATTGGGCAGACCCCTCAAAAGTTTGGCTGCATCTGCCACATGACAGAAATTAAGGCGTTTTGGACACAGAACAGGGTAGAAGACATAAGGAAATAACTTCATGAGTGAGAAATAATTCATTAAGCCACCTCTGTCTGCTTCCATCTAATACTGAAGGGACAGGTGGTGAACAGAGCGTTAGAGCAGTTGTTTGACAGTTCCTCTGGGGAATTGATCCATTTATTTAAATTTATCAATTTATCCATCCTGCAGGCTGCAGAGCAGTCTGAAGAGCTGCTTCAGGGCTCAGGCCCATGAATGACTTACAGCAGCCCATCAGGAAACTTTGCAGACTGAGTTCATCATTCTTACCTCAGGACAGCAGTCTAGGATGGGATGAATGATTGCAAAGGCCACCTCTGTCTCTGCACTGACCTTCTGAAGGGAGCCTAAATTACTTTGATTATTCTGCCTTTGGTTTGAGATGAATTTCACCTCATGAGGTGTGAGCTCATCCCTGTTGTACTGCTCAGCCTAAATATCAAAGTTTTGCCCTGAATAAAGGAAGGGCATCATGCAGCAGCACTGATACAGGTGATGGGCAGTAATATAATAGGAAGCCACAATCTGATTGTCAGATCTTTACAAAATGGAGTTCTGAGCTCTTACAACCCTTTGAGAATAAATTGGATCTTTTTCTGTTATGTCATCTTTGCTTTGAGAGCAGAAATTCTTTATAGATAACACTTTCAGCCATAATTCATTCAAACACTGTACTAGCAAAATAGATAATGAAGGTCTTCAAAACTATATTTGTGATATAAACCCAGAAAGATGCTTTTAATAACAACATTTTTTATCCTTTTCTTGGCACAGGTATGAAATATCTTTGGAAAGCTCCAGAAAATCCCACAACTATGGAAAGAGTTTGGCCCAGCTTGGATCCCACAGTTAAATCACTCAGGGAATTTCATAAGAGACTAAAATCTCACTAGAAAATTTGCTTTAATCACAGGTAATTCTTCTTTCCTCATGATTTTCTTGTCTTTTCCCCATTCTTTTCCTTGACTGGGAAAGAACAATAAGTTATATACATAAAAAAGGAATGGCATCATTTTCCATTTCAGTACCTTTATGGTTTTTAATCAAATACCTCCAGCATCTTTTGACAGTTTTGCTTAGGGTTTTTGACAAGTTAACTGAAAACAGAAACAGCCTTCAAGTAGCTTTTTGTTCATTCCTTTAGACTCTCACTTTTGTATTTTCTTCTCTTGGTATCTCCCATAAATATAGAAATAGAATCCTAGAATATCCTGTGCTGGAAGGGAACCACAAAAATCATCAAGTTCAACTCGTGGGCCTGCACAGACACACCAAGAGTCACTCCATGAGCCTAAGAGTGTTGTACAAACACTTCCCGAGCTCTGGCAGGCTTGAACATGAATAACACTTCTTATTTCTAGTGCTCCTTTGGCAGATTGCTCTCCTCTTATTCTCTCTGAAGTTACAAGAAATCCTATGTGGAAATGAAGAAGGAGGTGCCAGAAAGTGAACACAATTTATTTGAAATATTTGTGAGCAATGACATTTACTTGTGAGCCATGCAGCAGAACACTTGAAGAGTTCGAGAGTTTTCTGTTGTATTTCATTCCACCACAAAACATTTTTTCTGGTCATAACTCTGGGACTTTTTCCAAAATTATAATTAACTGTTTCATTAGCAAATAAAATTCCTTTATATTGTTTTTACATTTTTTTACAAGTAGTAGAAGTTTTTCATGCCTGTTTTCTGAGGGAAAATGTAACACAAACTTCTGAAAATGGGACAATATGTAAATAGGGTAATGCAAATATGGGGTAACGTAAATATGATGCCTTCCAGTTTTGTTACACCCTGCACAAAGCCATTTGATATTTCATTAAAAGAAAATAGACATGATTATATGTCAAAAGGAAGTTTCTAGTTTTGATTTTCATATTTCTTAGACTGATAGTGCATTAAAAATTTCTTAAGAAAATGAAGAGTTGACATGGATCAGAGCCCAATGTTATTTGGGGCTCAGTTTTTTGATTTTTATCACAGATAGAAAGGAGAGGATACTATCTATACAATAAATCATGCTATTTTTTAGCATGGATCATTAAAATACACATATCTTCATACTTCAGAATTTTTTGATAAAAGAAAGGAGATAATTCTTTGCCACTTATGTTCTCTGGTTTTAATCACAAAGTTCAAAATATGAATGTTCTCAATGGAAAAAAATTAAATTCAAATAACACTTTGAGAAATAAAATATCAAGTTTTTTTTCTCCCACTTACGTGTGTTCTAGATTTTCACAGCTGTGCTGGATATCCCTCACCTAAAGAGGGGAACACCTAAGGAGAGTTCTGAGGAGGCCCCCAGATCAGCAATTATTCCAGTTTCCTGACTATTGTAATTCTGTTCGCATGCTTTTTTACTCCCACCCAATTACACAACTTATAATTCAATTCCTTTAATTCAAATGCATTACCACTGGGTCTATCTGAGGATTTTCATTTCTCACAGAAACTTGGAATCCAGTGACCTCATGGATTAAATAAAGAAAAAAAGGCTGATAATCCAAAAAAGCAAATCAGCAGCAGCCGTCAATATCAAAATAAGCTGTCACACAAACAAAGGAATAAAATGTAGACACAAAAATGTGTCCAAAGTCACCTTTCATTTGTCAAAGAAACCTGGAACACTGCACACTGATGAAAGATTTAAAAGTGAACTTCACTAAATGCATCTCAGCCACTGATAATGCAGAAAAGATACTGGGCTTGTTTGCTGAGTAAACATCACAGGAAAATCACAGAAAACCTTGGTTTGACTTATGCAAACATATTTATATAGTTCACCTCACTCAGGGATTTTCCACTGTAGGTTTGACAGGAAACAGATTAATTTAATGAATTTTCCATGCATTTACTCTGTGATTACTAAGGGCAAATGAATGTTTCATTTTTTCAGCTTATGTACTTCAGGTAATAATATCTCACAACAGCTGTCAGCTACACTTAGAATGTAATCTTTAATTCATAGGAGAACAAATAATGGACCAAAGGTGTAGGCTGCAAATATAAACTTTTTTGCTACTATTTGTCTGTCTTGTGTACTGTGACTTCTCTAATGCCTTCACCCTCCAAAAATCCATATATTCTTTGGTCTGGCCTCAATTTTCTCTTGTTGCCTTTCAGAACAGAGGGCTGCTCAATAACATCCCTCCACAGGATGCCAGCTCTTCCTACTGCTTGCTCAAACTGTGATTTCACTCACCTTTAAAATGTCTAATAAAAACTTCCATGTTGCTCCCAGGATCTCAGCTACAGGAGGAGATGCCAAACAAAGCTGATTTTGATTTTCACTACTCTGAGGGAATTGCAAAATGCAGATTTGCTGAAGCTCTACTTCTACTTTCACTTTGGAAAAAGCAGTAGGTCAGTGATCTTTCCTTATGGCAAGGCTAGTATTAAAAATCATAAGAGAGGTTTCTGTGTGAAAGAATTTTATTAATTTGCAAATTATTAGGAAATTCATAGTTGATACAATTTAATTAGTCTTGCAAAAATAAAGAAATGAGGTTAAAACATATCCATTCTTCTTACCACAGCATATTAGAAAAGGGTAAATTAATGGAGTTTTATTTCTCCTTACTCAGTCTTCCCATTGTTATATCCTGATCAAGATTTTCTTATCAGCTGCTGAGAAGCCTGGCCCAGAGCATGTTGATCTGAGAGAAGACTGAATGGGAGAGGAAATCACAAAAATTTAGTGGTCTTACTGAGACTGTTTCAGTGTCTGAAGAAAATGTGCTGTTACGGCATTACTGCTCTTTGCAGGAAGGTTCTGTGAGTAATTTTGAAAGCTCCAAAGAACAGTTTTTCATAGATATATTTTTAGAAATTTTTAATGCTTGGTAAAAGCCTTCAGATCTACCAATGAGGATGGATAAAGATTTGTGAGCAGCTTTGGAAAAAAGAGTAGTAGTGATCTGGAGATACAACAAGGATTTCATACAATGTCTCTGTATATAAGGTATGTAAAATGCTGTTCTGCTAATTTTATCCGGTGCCATAATTCTGTATGAAAATTTACAATAAAGGCTTTTTAAGAACTAGATTTCACAGAAAGTCTATTCTGAAATGGAATTTTAGCTGTAGAATCACAGAACCTTTTGATATCTCCATATCTTTGACAGTCATCCTCCTCAGCATATTGAAGGACATCCACTCAATCCCCTTACTTTAAATACGATGACACACATTATCAGCTCTTTTTTCCACCCTCTGCAGAAGTTTGGTCCAGCAGAGACTCAGTTACAGAGGAAGTTACACAAAGAAATTTAAGAAAAACTTTTTTTAAGCTGAAACTCTGACACTATTTTTTGTTTCACACTGGTTACTGAAACACTGTTCAGCATTCATTTTCAAAGACCAATCAGGATATTCTCAATCTTTTTATGATTTTTCAACTTGTTTCTAGTATCTATTAAAAAAAAAACCACAAATGAAAAACCCTTTCAGAAATTACTACACTGTTGCTTACATTTCACTTCGCCCCACCATCACATATATGCCCTGTTGAGAATACAAGCACTTTAGTGATATCTATTCTGTTGTGATATGCAGTATAAGGAAAAGATCTTAACTTGTCTGTGAACTGATGCACTTCCACTGAAATAATGAAATTATGTTAGCTTCCTATTGTAAAGATTTTTGTAATGCATACACATTAGAAAGGAATAATCAGGTGCTATTCCTTTCAAATAAATAGCATTGCCTATCCTTAAAATGAAAAGTAATCCCTTTTTTAAACCTACCTCAGCAGAGAAAGACCTATTTTTAAGATCTTTAAGAATGAGCAGTACCTGATATACCACAAGGCAATCAGGCTGGCACCATGAAGGTAGTGCCTCCCTGGAAAAATAGAGTTTGTTGATGTTGTATATGGGGGAAACATGAGTAGGAACAGGTGACTTTTGAAGGCATGTGCTACTTGCAGAAATAGTTCATCAGTGCACACATAACCTATTGAAAGATAAGAGCATGCAACCTCCCACAGAAAAATATCAGACCTATATTTGATTAAGGCCTTGGCAACGCAAGATTATTTTGTTATTTACTCATTGAAAGAAAATCAATTGCTGCTGTTGACAAAACCTGCATGAATGCATGGCCTATCAACAACATAAACACTTACAGCACTAAAATAAATAAGCATCCAGTCATTGAAAAATACAAAATAGTCATTTTGAGTTTACCATTTACCGTCACACTCTTATGCCAAACACCCACCAGGTTAACAAGTATTTATCTCAATTATTTCATGAGAATGAAAGGAATTCTGATTCATCTCTGCTGCCCTTCAAGAGCACTCCAAGCTGTAACCAAAGGACTCTGAGCACTGATTCCTCCTAAAAGGGATATTTAGTTTGTATCATTAGTCTGTAGGACAGAAAGCAGCAGATGAGGCCATTTTTACTGGATTCATGCTGAAATAACCAGCATTTCCACATTAGAGTTTCTGGAGTGGATGATCCAAACCTGTTTGCAGCACATAAATTTCATAAGTCACATAGGGCTTGGAGACTACAAGACAGCTCTGTTAGCTTATGCAGAAAAATACTTAACTCTAATAATGGTTCTACTTCAAAAAAAAAAAAGGCTAATTTACATGTTTCTGTCATTTTAGACATCCAAAAAATCTGTACTGGTACCTCCTTCTGAGACCCAGAGGCAGACCTTGTTTTATTTTTAGGTGGCACTGAGAACTCTGTGTGGGAAGTGTGTGTGTGCCACAAACAGGGAGCATTCAAACATTCCTGGGGCTTTTGTCTTCCTGAACATTTGGGAAGTTCCTCACTCTCTGATAATCCTGGAAATGCTATTGCAGTATCTGGATGTTGTCCAAGAAACTTTTCAGGCAGCCTTGGAAGAAGTCATCCTGAATTTCATTTTGCAAGACAGACTCAGTATGATACTGAACACTTTTCTTAATGCAGTAATTTAGCAATACCCAATAACAGAAGTTTCAGGACTATATCCACAGTATTAGAAAAGCCAAGAGATGACACCAACTTCATCCCCAGAAGTATAAGGTTACTGGAGTACTTTGTGAGCATCCTCACAGATTCCTGGAACACATTTGCACTGTACAGAACCTGTACAAATGTTGTGGATGGATTTCAAACCTGTCATCAATATAGAATTTTTGTTTGAATCCTTGACCATAATAAAAATATTTATTTTAAAAAGATGAAGATTCATGATAAGATTTCACTTTTTAAAGACTTTTGAAAGGTGGTAACATTAGGTCTGGTTACATAGAAATTAAAAGAGTCAGTAGAAGCCCAGCTTTTTGGATAAATGGTGTGACAATTAAAAACTCAACCATTAAGTGCTATCACAAAGACAAAATTCTTACAAACAGTAGATTATAAGCATAGTTATATCAAATTACAGAATTTATTGTGAATCCAATACTTGTATTTCTTTATTTCCTTGCATTACCTCTTCAATGACGAGTTCCTGGATAATTCAAGAAAATACTTCTGTATTTTCCACATCATGAAGGGCTTTTGGAACTGCAAATATCTGTTCATCATTCAATAAAGAATAACAGCTAAGAGAAAAAATTGTATTAAAATAGAAATCAGAGGTTGGTGTTACATCCACAGATATTTCTACACCATCAATAAGAAACAGAAAAAGATGAATAGCACAGCTGGGAATGCATGAGAACATGGACAGTGTTGGAAACCAGAAACTTCAAAGAGATAACAGTGTGGGTAGTGTAAGGGTGACTTTGAGAATTGGCTTTCTTATTAAGTTTTAAAATTAAACCCTGATAAAGTGAATAATGGAATAGTTTTTAGTGACTGAAGTTGAACTGAATTACTTTAAAGTATTGCAATACCAATTTAATCTTTTGTGATTTATTTCATGTAAGAAGCCTTTATGAAGAAGCTGTTAGTGTCTGTTGATCAATCATTGGAGGAATAACATAATTTAGGGTAATAATCCATTTAGAGGAAATACTGACGTTAAAATGTGTGCCTCAGACTTTTAAGGCTATTTTGAATTTTGAATACAGCTGCAATGCTTTTCTCTGCAGAGCTGAACCTAAGCCTGAATGCTACCAAAATATAAGAGAGAGGAAGGATGAAAATTAAGTTTAGGAAAAATAAAGCAAGATTTAAGATGGGCTATAATATATTATATAAATAGATGACATCTGAAAAAGATGCTTGGGAAAAGAATTTTAGTTGTAGAAGATGTGTTTTGTTCATGATAATACAAAATAGAATGTCGTTATTTTTTTCACTAATGACAAGTTAGAGTACATTTACTGTTATTATCTACCTACTATGTTTAGTTGAATCTGCCAGCAGAAAAGAACATTTAAAAGTAATTTTTATGTGACAGACATCCTCAATATTACAGTACAAAGGCTCTGAGACATAAGCAGATGAATTCAGTTATTAGATATAAACAAAGAAAATTCTATAGGTGTAAATTTATTTTAGAAAGACCTTCTCATGAAAGGAATGCCAAAGACACTCCACATCATGTCCTTTCAGGAAAGAGGGAGGATTTTACACATTTGCAGGATTTTCTATCATTAAACATTGAGGTCTTTTTCCCCCTGGTAAGATGCAGCTTGGCTTTCCAGGAGAACTTTTCCATGTTCACTTTTGTCATGAGGGTTTAAAGCATAGTACAGGTACTCTGGGACTGATGCTTGTACAGGAATATGTGATGTCTGTGGCTTGGGAGGTCACCCCACAGACTGACTTTGTGCCTGCAAAAGTGAGACTTTTGTCCCAGCCTTTGATTAAAAATCTTGCTTGTCAACAAGTTACTTATATATTTATATATATATATATATATATATTATATATAAAATAATATATATATAATTATTTTAAATGCACATTCAGGAAATCTGTAAAAAACTATGCATGATGATTGATGCTGCTGCTGAGGAAAAACTACGTGCAGGGGAAGAAACAATGCCCTTCTTTGACTGTCTCTTTCCTCCAAAAACTTTATTCTTTCTAAAACCAAAATATCAGGAAAAAAAAAAAAAAAAAAAGAGTTCTTGGTTTCTACCTGTATCTATATTTTTTCTATTCATTCTGTTTCTGAACCCTGGCCTGATCACATAAAATGCTCCTTTTCTGAAAAGCTATCTCTTGTAGGAATCCAGTTTATTCTACTTTTCTCTAAGAGTTCTCTATGTAATAGAGCCCCAAGAGCATCTTCCACACAGAGCAATTCTAGTTGTTGAAATGCAGCCTTACCCTGTAGGGGGATACAGTATGAGTAAATGAAGGTGGTATAGAATGTAATCTTATCCCCTAAAGGGTTGCAGCTGAACCAATTACTAGAGATTAGGAGCAGGCCTGATGTTAACAGGCCACACCTGCAGCCAATAAGAACAGTGTTGTAAAAGAGTGGGTTGGTGGGAATTGGAGTCAGTTGGCTGCTGTGAGGGCAAGGAAAGGTCAGTGACTAGAGGAGTTGCCTACAAGAAACATCAAGGAGATATGAAACTCTGGCAATGTGGAACCCTTGGAATGTAATGACAATAGAACCTTTGTAATATAATGACAACATTGCCCTTCCTTCCCTTGGAAGAATTTTGTCTCTCATTTGCCCCTTACTGGCATTTGCTACAGCAGTACCCCTGACTAGGGGTAGCTGGACAGCTCTGTATGAAGTGGAACAGAATCCTGTTGTAGCCACATTAGCAAGCTCAGCAGTGGGAGCAGGGTGTGGAACAAACTGTGCTGGGGATGCAGCAGTGGAGCTCTCTGGGCTTTCCTTTGGGCTGGCTTCACTCTGGTCACCTGAACCAATCCCACTGGCAGCTGAAGAGGCACATTTTTGGGGATAATATCTCTGTTGCCATTATAGTGCGCGAGTTCTATATTGCTAGAGTTTCATGCCTCCTTGATGTTTCATGTAGGCATCTCCTCTAGGCATTGACCCTTCCTTCTTCTCACAGCAGCCAACTGACTCCAGTGCCCTCAACCAACCAATCCACTCTTTTATAACTCTTTTTATTGGCTGCAGGTGTGGGCTGTTAAAATCAGGCCTGCTCCTAATCCTTAATAATTGGCTAAGCTGCAACTCTTTAGGGGATAAGATTACATTCTATACCACATTTATTCTATTCCCCTACGTATCTCAGTCTAGCTTCACCCAGAAGAATCTTGTTGGCACAATCCAAAACCACTCTGCAACACAAACAGCCTGCAGGGATGTTGAGCTGAGCTAAAATACTGACTAGACTGCTGTATTAAGATTCCTTTTTCCCCACATTTCTTCATTCACCTGATTGTGAGTGAAGCAAGCAGAGTGAAGCAAAGCCCTCTGAGATAAATAAATAGCGTATTCTCACCAGCAATAGCTCCTGTCATGGTGGGAGCCACAGCTCAGGTAATATTTTCAGCTCTGCTGCACTTTCCCTCTCTTGATTTTCTGCTTAATATTTGCAGAAGCAGATAGTCAAGTACTGTCTTGTTTTTTTTTCAAAAAAGTGTCATGCAAAGACATCACAATACTAGAAGAAAACAGCTAAATCACTGTGAAAGAATGCACACAGGAAAGCAAAATATATTTCAAATACCACCTTTGAATTTGACATTTATTATGCCTATATACTATTCTGGGTGTTTCTGAGCTATTAGAGGTGGCTTGTTCATTGATATCAGAGAACAAGCTGTTTCTTAAGAACTGTGATCAATAAATTGAACTGGCAGAGCTGTCTAAGTTAAAAAGAAGAGTAGTGAATGCATAACTGTCACCAAAACAAGTTGGGAAGGGAAGAAATAGCATTGACTATTAAATGAAGCAAGATTTTTAAAGATAAGCAAGCCAAATATAGTAAATATTTATTTATAGCATCCTGGACAAGGCAAATGAATCAAAATTTGCATTTTAGCTGATGAACATGGTATGAAGAAAGTAGCAGAGTGCAAGTTGAAAATTGTGACTTAAAAGTTCCAGAAAATAAGTATATCAATTAATATATAGACAAAGGTGAATTTCAAAGTAATAGTCTGAAGGCATGTAGGAAAACATATTCCCTTTAAAAAAAGACTGATCTGTAGCTTCAGAGAGGGGCCTTGGAGCTGTCCCCTGAATGGGTTTGCTCTTCTCACTGAAGCTACTGCTTTTACTTTTCACTTTACCTGCAATCAAACACTGAGGAACCCAGCAGGGAGAATGACAAAAGAAAATCCCAGGAAACACTAGAAATAGGGTGGCCATTTTCATCTCAAATCACTGCAAGAAATTGTGAACACACCAATGAATTAAAAATTAACATGATTACTTTATTCCTTCAAAAATATCACTGTTTTTCTTACAATGCCACAATTTTCTCTTGCTGATAATGCAATTTATTTGTAAACATCTTTGTAGGAAAAAATATCTGAGTTGAAGCAGTAAGGAAAAACAACACATCATGAGGCTGCACTGCAGTAAAGTTCTTTGTTCTGGATATCAAATTTGCCTCTTACTGCCTCCAAAAAAATGAGCATTCAGTGCAAGGCCCCCTTCGGATGACATAGAAGTTGTCAGCAGAGACCCATTATTGAATGCATGCAGGATAAACCTGTATGAAGCCAGTATCTTTTAAGAGTTCAGGAGATTTGGTACTTCCCTTATGATATCCCTGCTCTCTCTTACCTTTCCTATTGAAATTTCATTGTTTCCAAACAAAAATTTAGAATATAAAAATTGCACAGTATCATGGTTTGAACATGTAAAAGACAATTCATATTTAAAACTTTCAAAATGCCACACATGAGTTTGCTGCTGCACCTTTCCTGTGTGCATAAAAGGCTGGGATCCCCCACAACAGGCTGTGCTGAAGAAGGAAAGGGATTCAAAGCTCAGCCTTTGGAAAAAGACAAGATCAGATTCACAGCACTGTAGTGCACATGCACTTCTCAAATGATAAAAAGTATAAATTGGCAATAAGTTTTCACAAGAAAGATGAGGTCAGCTTGCCCTTGTGTGCTGTTGGAAGCTCTCAGTCATACAAAGCTGGGGACTCTCTAATAGGTTGAACTTGTTGGTTGAAAAACTTTCTCCCTCAGTGGATCCAAATTAAGATTTTCCTGACCTTGACAGAAAGAAGCAATTAACTTGGAGTTTTCACTCATCTGCAGCCAACTTAAGGTTGGTCAGGCATGCTGTTATAGTGAGGAAAACAGAGCAAAAATAGACTAAGAAGAAAATAGACTAATAGACTCTGAAGAAAAAAAGACTGAATGCTAGGAAATTGCCTGTGTAATTTCAGCATCTACGCCTTCCCAGAATTATTTTTTGTCTCCATACAATTTCACAGTTAAAGCAAAAAATTTTACAACTCCATTTAGCCCCAATAATACCAAGTTCTTTTTATGTATAAGAATTTGCACTGTAAACCCTTAAAGAAATTAAGATTTCTTATTCCTAATTTCTAATTACTTTGAAATGGTGCAAATTAAACTAACCACATCCAAGAAAAAATTTAAAAAACATACTCCTAATCTACAAAAGACGGTGTATCTACTGATTTAATCAACTATAAAGTTATAAAATAATAATAAAAAAAATAATTTCCCTCAGCAGTTTATACACATTTTCATTAGTACAGACCTTAAACCATATGCCACTATCTGAGGAAAAAGTGATCATACTCCTCAGAAATTCTAGAGCACAGGAGAATGAAGGGGTGTGCACAGATATAAAAATCTGAAATTACTATTATGAGCTAAAGGCAGTGTGAGATTAAATTTAGTGCTCAGCCCAAATGCACCCAGCACTGAGCTGCTGAGAGCATTTATTTTAATGTAGTCTTTCCTTAGAGCAGGCTTGGAATTTGAACAATGCTCCCTCCAGAAACTCTACTGAACAATGTTTACAATATAAGCCCAGAGTCTAAGGGGAAAATACCCCTAAATTCCACCCAGTCATGGTATGCCAACATTAAGTAGTAGAAATTCTCAACATAACCACTTAAATAAAATATTTCAGTCCAGCCTCCTCCTATGTCCCACTGGCAGCTCATGGCCAATGCAAACCATGGATATCACAGTGGTATCTTGGTACCACTGGATATCCATGGATATCGCATGGTATCTTTTGCCTCACTAGAGAATTAGCCTACAGATAGAAGAAAGATTTACATTTTTAGATTTAAAATACTAAAAATGCAATGAAGAAAGGGATCTGGTGAGGCTCTTCATTGCCAGCTACCTTTAGGGCTATCTGAAGCATTTGGGCACATTGTCTTTTATGTATATCTATTTCAAAATATAAACTCCATCTAGGTTTGCTTGTGGTGCTTAAAAAGAAAGTTTAATGAAAACCAAAAGTTTGTAAAGGTCAGTAACTGAATTTTCTGTAATTAATGGGTCTTCTTTAGCCATTAGTGCATAGCTTGGGATCAGAGTTCCATTTAGAAGCCCACTATGAAGCTCATGAATTTCAGCCTTCAGACAAAGTCCCAGCTGCAAACAAGCTATATTAGTCTGAAACCTTTGACAAAAAAGATGTTCCTCTCTAATGTCAGTGAAGTGGAAATGTCTTGCAGAAGTTGCATTTCCTCCTTTCCCTCCTGCCTTCCTTCTGCTAGGGGTAATTTCTGACCCATCCTGACAGACCAGCATGTGCTTTGTGTTAGTAGCAAGAGATGATTCTTCAACACTGTTTGAGAATTCTTAATCAAGAACAAAAGTGTAAACCCTGTAGCTCCTGTTTGGATTGTACTCTACAAAAATGTTCTCCTATATTTTGGAGTCCATACAAGAGCTGTTATCACAAGAAGCTGTAAATAGTTGCCCTTCTATGCTCTTTTAAAATACAATGCAAATCCTTATCATATTTGGGATTATTTTGATGACCAGGAGATAGTAAAACAGCCTGAAATAAATTTTGAAATACTATCTATCTCTGCAGTGTGGCATTATTTAGGTTTAAATACATTTTTATAATTGGAACACCTGTTAAACACAGTGTGGTAGCAGCAGAGCCCTTTCTATTTTTATTATTATAATTATTATATTTTTACAATCCCTTACATTTTATACACCACCTCAACTTTCTTATTGCCAACATCAGCATCTCTGATCTTCCTGCAGCTGTTTTTTTAAAAGATGCTGTCCTTGCAAAGCATGAGGAAAGCCAAACAGGACTCTGCACAGCAGCTAAAAACTTTGGCATGCTTAGGGAACTGCTCTGAAAACAAAAGGGAAAACATATGCATTTAAATAAGCCATTGTGTTCAGACATCAAAATTGTTGACTAACACCTCTTAAAAGGAAGAAGAATTCTAAGTTTATTTTTAGGCACTTTCATTGGCCACCACTCTCTTTTACAAATGTCAGAATCTGGGTGTGAAGCAGCACCAAAGCCCAGTACTGTCTGATCATTATCAGGTTCTTTTAGATATTCCATGGGAGGTGTAATGTTTAATATCAAATGTATTTATTTAAAGGTTATGCTACATGGGATTTCTGATTTGTCAGAGTGATACAAAATATATTGCACAACACAATACAAATGTCAGTTCACTTGGCCAAGTGCATGAATAGGAACTGAATATGGAGTTCAATCACAATATCAACATGGTTCCCATTACTGGCCTTTAGAAAATGCTCACCACCACGAAAATAAGGAAATTCCCCCATCACCAGGAAGTTGTAGAGCCACCACAAGCCTTTTGTTCTCTTTGAAATTCTGTTGTTATTTTTGCAGGTTTTGTACTCTTTGCTGTGGTAAGCCAGGTATTCTCTGGGTCTGGCTAATTTAGGGAGGTATTCCCACTCTTCTTATGAGCTAAGGGAGAAACTTCTACCATGCTGTTGATCCACCCAGATGTTGATATCTGCTTACCTGAAACAAAGGCCACCCTCTGGTCCCCTTGGGGCTGAATCAGCTTCTGTAGAACAGCTTTGGTCAGTCAAACCCTGCATTTTTCCCAAGCGTCATGGGAATATTTCCTTGCCCATTTCCTCTGCACTTTTTGCCCTTAGGGGCTTTATTGGGGAGTCTCGTTTAATCTTAATTTACAAACTTAGAAAATCATGAGGGAGAGGATACTCAAATACAACTGAAAAATATGAAACGAAAGAAAAGAAAGAAAATAAGAGAATAGTATGACCATAAAGATGATGGATTTCTGAGATGCTGTGCAGGAGTAACCAATTCTGGCAGGTAGAACCCCCTTCCCAAGGCACTCTGTTCATAACCTGCCCCACCTCCTTGCGCTGGGGCTGGTGCAACCATCAAGGATCTGTACACAGCTCCCTGAGTAACTGCTCCTCTGTCATGAATAAACACTCCTTTCAAAACAGAGCTCTGCAGCAGGAAGATGTTCAGTCCCCTTTCACAGGAGGGAAATTGGAGCCTGAGACAGACTGTTTTATCCAAGGTCAGGCTCAGTATCTGCTGTCTGAGCTGGGAATGAGCAGAGACCTGCACCGCCCTGCACCCACGCTCTGCCAGCATTCCATCCAGTTCTATCATTGTGTTTGCATTGAATATGACCTTAATTTAGACTTGCTATCACCTTAAAATAATCTGCTGCCTGCAAGCCTCCTTGCAAGCCTGTAAGGAGTTAACACTGCCAGGCTAAAGCTTTCAGTAAATACGATTTATTTTAATTACAGCCCACTAAAGCATGACATTTTTTTCTCCAAACAACAAGGACATAAGTCTCAATGAAATTACTTTTTCAAATGATTAATGAGAAAAGCAGGTCAATACCAAGGATTGAATGGTACAGCAACACAAAGTTAATCAAAGTTAATATTTAATTCACCAGGAGGATAATCCTATTTTGTTATGTTCCAGACTATATTTTTAAATATAGTGCTACTATGGAAATGGAATTTCTTTTCAACTCTTCACAATTCTAACATGAGCTCTTTGACTGCTTCCATTGCAGTTAAAGCCCATAATATCCCAGGGTCCTTTTTTCTTATAGCATGGTAAAATATGTTAAATCTAACAGTGGAAATTAATACTGTCATATTTGTATTATTAAGCCAACTATGTAAATCTTTAAAATCAAGGTAACAGTTACAAGACTTTCAGTTTGTATATCCATAATTTTCATTTTCTTTGTCTGAAAAAAACATCAGAAACAAAAATAACCAAAACCTCTTACGCCATGCTTTAGCATAGTGATTAGCTAGAGAACCATTAACATGTGGAAGAAATAATTTAGCATCTAATGGTAAGCAGAAGGATGAAACAGGTGGCAAACAGAAACACATAAAGGGTTCTGTAAAGAGAGCACAAGAGACAAATTAAATTAACATATTATTGTGAGTTTCTTGAATTGCTTCACTGCACTGCCAGCACTTTTGTTAAACAATGCCTTTTTTTTGTCTCTGAGGAACATTATATTTCTATTGCCCTTGGTATCTCATCAAATTTTGTAATTATGAAATAATTTCAGAAGAGTGTTTCTAGTGAAAAGAACACTTGGCTTTTCACTGTTCTTTACTTTCTGAATAATGTAATCATGTTTTTAAAGGTCATAGATGGAACTTTTAGTAAACAAGTTTTTCTTTTTCCCCTTACTTAGGTGTACCAAGTCATAAACATTTTTGGTTTCCATTTCTGTTTACCTGAGAATCAAAGCACAAACACTGAGACAGAAGCAGGGCTGTTCTGCTTGCATTTTTGCACTGCCCATGACTCCTTTAAAGCTCAGAAGAATAAAGAAATTTCTATACAATCCCTAAGTCAAGGAAAGCAAGGAAATGTAGCAATAAATAAGCAAATACAGGGTATTTTTTTCATTACCGAGTTATGGGAGAAAAGGCAGATCACAATATTACAAACCAAGTTCTAGTCTCTGCGGTCACTACATGTTATGGTGATATAAGACAGTCACAGGAACTGCTATGCACAATATCCAAGCAAAGCTCCATTCCTGCTAATGGAGCTCAGGATAACCCAGGACACGTTTAACAAATGCAATAAACTCCTCCGGACAGCAGCCTGCACTTCTACAGTTCTGTGAATTACCCTATAAATTTATAACCTATGATACCTATCAGTATCATATGTCAAATACAAAATGCCTCTGCTCTGAATGATTGCTCTTCATTAAAGAAAATGTATCAGACTGTTGTGTCTGGGCCTTTGCTCTTTTCCAAATCCTAAATTCTAAATCCCCAATCTGGGCCTTTGCTCTTTCCTCTCCTAAATCCCTGGACCTTTGCTCTCTTCACAGCACAACCCAGTGTGAGTGCATGTGACAGAGTGTGCCTGTGTGGTGTGCTTGAAACCTTTACACTTGTAGCTACCTGCTACAAACAGCAGCCTGAAAACAGCATTGATAATGTGCTGAAATGCTGTCTTTTGAGGTAATTTAGAGCTGTATCACATTTCCCTTCACCTTACCTGTTCCTGTGCTCTGTGATGCAGTTGTCAAGTGCTGCACTTCCATTGCCCAATGGCCATCACAAAAGAGGGCATGGAGAAAGGTGAATTTCAAGAAAGCAGAATTGAAAAATTCTCGCAAAAAACTATGTCATAAAAACAATGCATATGGTATAGTGGACATGAGTGAACAAGGATGCTGTGAAAGGCAATCAGAAAAAATGGTGATTTTATGCACAGTTCATGCAGTATCAACAGACAAAAAAAAAGAAGAAATGGCTCTAACATGTAATAAAAACTTACTTGCCTATTCTGTTGCTTAAATTCTGATCCTAATCTGGTGGATATATTTGCTTTTAATATCATTATAAAGCAGATACACTTTTAAATATCAGATATTATTTTCCAAAGTCAAAAGAGTCCATAGTCCTAGCAATGCAGAATTTGGCATGCTTAGGACTTTAATGGTCTAGTCTGAAATAGCATTTGTGAGTATGTGGAGGGCCATACTGAATATGTTTTTCTAAATAGTGCTAGCCTCATCATTAAGACCACAAGCTGCTCGTTGCATTTCACAAAACATCTCATCCCCCTGTGAATCTGCTGCAGCTTTCTTTGGGGTACGGGCAACTCCTTTACAAATGGAATTTTGACAGATAACTTACAGACAATAGCTGTGGAAGACTGGGTGCTCAGAAAAGGTGCAAAGTCACCTACAGCAGGGTGTATGCTAGCACCATGCAGGTTGGTAGTGTTGTTTTTGCACTTCTGAGCACAGAATTTGCCCTTCCTTTGCTGATGTTTTGAGAAAAGTCTCATAGGCTTGTAGGAAAAGCAAGAGAAAGCCAGCACAGTTTCATCATGTGCTGCTGATAAGAGTGTCTGAACTATTACAGTCTATTTGGGAATGTCCTTGGAGTTTTAACTTAAGCTTCTCTAGGGGAAAGAGAAGTCCTAATAGATCATTCTTCTAATAGCAGTGATAACAAATAGAACTGATATCAGACAGCTGTTGTATATCAGGAAAAATTGCCTCCTGTTTATTTTAAAATGACACAGTTGAACCACATCTGCACTGCCTTATCACACATTTTCTGGACAAAAGGCTTCAGCTTGTTATTTAGTATGGGGATAATAATAAAAATAAAAATAGTCAGTGGAAAATGGGCAGTAGAAGCTTTGCTGAAATAACCTCTGGTTATTCACAGTTTTTCTGCCCGTGACAACACTTGAAGTGTTTGAGACAGCAGGTGAAACTAACACTGTAGTCCTGCTTCACCAGTGATGCATGATACAGTCTATATTTCTGTTTATCCAGTAGTGACAGGAACATATTACTGCCTCTTACCTGAAAAATGGCCCAGACCTTTTTGTTTGCTGATGAAATTTTATTTAAGGAATAAAAACCCCCAAACTTCCCCATATTGTGGTAAGACAAATTGCTTTGAGATAGTTTGTGTTAGGCCTGATTGGACACAGTCTAGTGTCACAAAAGTACAGGGAGGGGGAAAGAAACCAAAATTGATTAGGTCTCTAGTTTATCAGTGCTCTTTGATTTTTTTCATACAGAACATGCTGTAGTGTTTCTATAGTCTGAATTGTAAGCCACAGAGTGGTCCAGTATTGTAATGATTATTTCAATTGTTGCAGAATGCGTCTGCTACATTCTTCTGCTAAAGCTCCTTTTGCTCTGAGCCTCTTTATGCCATTCCCATCCATTTCTCACTACATGAAGCTAGGACAGAAAGACACAAAAAAGGCAGATTTTCTTGATTTCATTTTATTTCAGTGAAAAGCACTGACAGCAGAAGTGCAGCCAAGAAGGCAGGAATAAACCAAGCCAAGTATCCAAATCTCTTTGAGTAATTTGGTTTGAATTTAGGTATTACAGAGCTAAATCGTAAGGTTATGATAAAGAGGTGAACTGACAGGGAGAAGTTTAATTTAATTTATTAGGAGTCAGAAAGGCACATCCTCCAACACTCCAAGATTTCAAATATTATGCTCAGGGCAGATTTTTTGAATTCATGTAAATAATCAGATTTTTTGAAGTTAAAGCACTGACTTGAAAGTTAAGCACTGAGAGAACTGTCCATAGGTTTAGGTCTTTTAGTGAGGCTGTTAAAAACCACGGCAAAACACAGGATGTGAAATGTAAAACTAGGGACTGACTCAACCCTGGAAAGGTAGGATGCAATTTATATGAACACTGGTCAAGCTTCTGCTCCCTCTCATTATTGGCTGAGCACTACAAAGACTTGGCTCACCTGTGACCCATTCATACTGTACAGAATCTGAATTAGAGAATAAAAAAATCACCTTAACTAGAGGATTTAGTAGAAACTAACTCAAAATCATAAAATATATTAGTCATAGAAGAAACTAGTAGCTGTAGGGAGAAAAGGATGGATGGATGGATGGATGGATGGATGGATGGATGGATGGATGATGAATGGCTCCCAGAGTCAAAATAAAATGAGCTAAAGGGCAAATCAAGGGGTTCACAACCTCTGGAACAACTTTCTGATGAACTATTTGTCTGAATCACACCATGGGTCATGAATTGTTTTTCAGTCATTCATGGTATCTTGATTCTTTTTCCCATCTCTCAAAAGAATGCATTTTCTTGGACATTTGATTTTCGTTTTTTGCTTGTTGTATTTTTTCCCTTATCTAATTAATTTTCAAAACAGTGGGTTCACTTAAGTGATCACAAGCTTTTAACCAAAAGATTTAGAGCATCCTCAGACTGGTAAATTGAACATTGAACTACAAGGTTCAAGCATTTTACTTGTTCATTTACAAAAATACTGGAAAATTGATTTTATTCCTATTACACACTTGTATGATATAAATGAAAGTAAAAACTAAAGCTGGCAGAGAAGGCTACATTAAAATATGTGTATCTGATTGTGAATCAAATGAATCTGTGTTGCTCTGTGATGGTCTCTCTAGCTGATTAGAATGTTTTAAGGAAGCAATTGACTTTTTAGCAGTCATAAAATCTTGAAACTTTCAGTTCATTAATCTAGCCATGGTCTTCTTCAGAAGCAGCTGCATTGTTTCAGAATGAGTAAAGCATGTCCATATAGGAATATGTATGAATAAATATTTCTGAAGCAAATTTAATATCACCCCTGGTATAAAAATTGCTATAAATTTATTGGTGTATAAATTTATGGAAATAGCTGATTTTCGCTTGACACAAACAAAGAAAAGTAGAAAAGCTGGTTTGTTCCTTGAACTGGATTTTCTTCATTGCCCTGAGTTAAGCACTGAGTTCTCAGCACCAGAATAAAAGGCTGGGAGTGTAACATCATATCACCATAAAACTATTTAAATTAGAGCACAACTGAACCATTTTACTGAAAAAAAGTGAACAAAAGTATTCAGTCTGAATCATTCATTCAAGGGTGAATTTAATGGAAATAAAAAAATCACAGACTTCTTTCTTATTATTTATATTTTAATTTAAAAAATTCACATTACTCTTGCATATAATTAAGAATCAAATAAAGCTTTTGATATTAGCAAACAGCCTTACCTAGTGGGAAACTGCAGACATGTTTGGCTCTGTGAATTTTACTTTGCCTGTTTCTTCCCATCTTGTTTCCATTCCTCTCTGCATGGCTCTTGTCTGCAGTGGAGCAGCTGAATAGCTGTAAAGCTGTTAAAGCAAAGAGAAATGTTTTCTCTATAGATAACTCCAATATTTATATATATATATATATATATATATATATATATAATATTTTTATACCTTTTTTTCATCAGTTTCCCATAGGAACCTTAAGTTGTAGTGTTTCACTGATCAAAATCTGTGGGCTGAATAGTTACATGCCCTGGTAGTAGATATGGTATATACAGCAAGGCTTTCATGCAGGTATAACTTTTAAAGTTGGGGAAAATAAAGCCTCTCCTTTTTCTTTCACCCACAATTTATGACTGGATTAAAATACTGAAACTTTCACTCATTTTTAGCCATCAAATCTAGGATAACAGCATTAAATTGTGTGCATTAAGTTGGACTCTCAAAATGTTGGCCTTTTTTTTCCAGATTGTGTCCTTGAGGATATTAATCATATTCTTAATTTCATCATAATGATAGCTTTCAACACAGGAAAATTATCTTCTCTTTCACTTCATCTTCTTCCTGCTTGTTCTCATTTATCATAAAGAACTAAAACAGCACTCTGATGGCTTCAGATGATTATGAAGGAACAAGCCCTCCTACCCAGCTTTTCTAAGCATTTTTACTTGTCCCCAGGAGCAGTGAAAGCTTTCAAGAAATGTGGCACAGATGTGTATTGGAATCTTCTATATTTTGGGAAAAACTACTACAGATATGACTGGATCCTGAAGTTAGGGGCCCTGTAATGCCTACAGAAGCATTTTCAGAGGAAAAACTCAGGATTAATGAAAGTGAAATGGGAAATTTTGCAGAATTGATTCTACTTTAGAGTATTTCCTGGATGGAGAGGGCTCTGGCACATCACCAGTGATGGATATAAAGGTAAATGTTCCCTGTGTTGTTACAATAGCCAAAAATGCTGACATTTTTAAAGGACTTTTACAAAAAACCCTTTTATGTTAGTTTCCACTGTTTTTCTGAAAGTGGCAGTCTGACCCAGAACATTTAATAGCCAGCATGATTCAGACCTTTATGAATACTGCTCACATTTCTCAGTGCTTCATCATGAGGAAATTGGCTGACCTCTGTTTCAGCTGATCAGAGAACCAAGTTTCCAGTTTGGTTTTGTATCTTCAGCAAAAAGAAGATACAACACTATATTGAACACGGCCTGCAGTATTTTGAAATTAGGGTGTGTGCTAGGCCTGGTCGGGAAGGGAGGATAAACAGGGAAATCCATAATATGTGGGATGAACCTTGGCCTCACTGAACCCAAGGGAAAATTTATTGCTGGCTTAAACAAACCAGCTGATTTGCTTCAGAATTCTGTTTTTGATTATAAATAATCTCGGGCAAAAAATTTCATATCTTTGTTGCTTGTCCTTGAGGTTTTGATCCTCTTCAGCCAATTGATAATCCCTGTGCCAAACTGTTGACAGTCTCTTATTACTAGTCAGAGATCCTAAGCACAATACACACATCTCTGTCTTTAGTTGTCATCATTCCACATAAATGGCAATATAAAAGCAGGCTGGATCAGGAAATCCTGAGCACTCCTTATTTTCTCTGGGGCCAGTTGCACAATTGCTGGGGATAATTATGAGTACTTACACATGAACCCTCACTGAGGAATCTTTTGATGGTTGCAGACAATGGTGAACACCTAATACAGAAAACTGAAGGGCTCAGAGACACAGGGCATTGAGAACAGTGTATTGATACAAAGTGCCCATAAACCAGGCAAGGTGAGGGAATTTAGAACAGGCTCGCTCACTGCATTCCCTTCCTTGCACTTGTAGCACGGATTACAGATGATGTGTCTGTTTCTGTGTCACAAAGCCCACTGAATGACAACACTTACACAGAGCAGGGCAATTTACTGTTTGAAATATGTCCTTTAACTTTCCTTAATTGTCAGACTTTAGCAGTTACCTTAAATTTAATTCTGTTGCATTTAAGGTCCAGTTTTATGATGATATAATTTATTTTGAGCATTACCCGTGACATTGCTCTGCCTGTCAATGGAAACATGAAAGAACATCATCATAATGAATATCCATGGACTTACATAAATCACTCAAAATACTTCTGATATGTACAGAGATTTTCCATTGACCCTGTAATGACTTTATTAAAACTGTTTCTACACAAGCTGTGTCAGCAACAGAGACATGAAATGATGGCGCTCCAGCAACATCACCTCACTTTTAAATGTTTTGGGGAAATGCTGTTAATTTTCTTTTAGTAGTGTATCATCCTTCCCAAATTACAGCCTCAGAGAACAGCAGAGTCTCCATATATTGGGAACATATTAGATTTCTTTTTTCTGTTACTTCACAACTTCAGGAGTTGTAGTTATCACTGGGAACAAATCAAAGTTATTAAGAGTGTCTCTACTCATCAAAATGAAGATGTGAAGCCACTGCCAGTTTAATTTAACCATTGAATGAAGGTGACACAGCTGACAGCCTAGAGGACTTGGACAGTGACTGTCACTTGCACTGGGTCATTGCTACTCCTCCCAGACTTAACAAAACTACTCTTGTTTAATTTTGTGGAATGGAAAAAAACTTAGAGGAGTTTCTTTGAGCAGTCCAAGACACCACAATTTTACATAGGCCCTAGCACTGGTGTAATTCCAGTGATCAGAGAAGAATGCCAGGAGTCAGGCTGGACTTCAACAGCTACTGCGGCAGTGGCCCAGACCCTTCATATCCTTTGGTAATCAGCACCTTGGAACAAAACTCAGCCAGTTTCTCCTACAGTAAGATAATTTTTTTTCTCCTTTACACATTTTTAATTGTAGCCTGACCTGCTTCCAAGTTAAACAATCTTTCCTTACCAGGAAGGTCTGTCAAAGATTCAGGCTGGCCATGACTTAAATTTTTAAAAGACCTGAACTGACAAAGGTTTTTGGAGGTGGAGGGGAAGGAGGCTGAGGGAGAAAAACTTCTCCAGGGAACTTCTGGATTTGTGTGTAAAGAATTAACCCTTGCCAAGTTAAAGGAAAACACAAAATTTTGCTTCAGGAGAAGTAAAAAGAAGCTACAAAATATCAGATTAAGTTTTCTATGCTTTCTGTGGAAACTTTTATTGTTTAAAAGTAGATAGAACATAGTTAATAAAAACTAAAAAGTCATATTTCAAATCAAAAGCAAATATGACAGTTTTACTCAAACTAACCCTCAGGTAATTGGTGAAAGTTTTAAATGTTAATATCTACAATCAGCAACAGCTTCAATTCTCAGAGCTACTGCAGTTCTGACACATTAAAGGACAAGGCAATGATGTGATTTACTGTGCTACAGGTGTACAGAGAAAACTTGACTGCAAAAAAGTGGAAGATTTAAACTGAGTATGTTCCTGGATGTAAGAGACAGAGAAAGAAGTGTCAATGATAACATTGTGGGTTTTTTTCCTCTGCATGGTGCATAAAAGTAAGCAAAATAAATGACAAAACTGTGATAGAAGGAATTCACAATATGCCTCTTCTAAGGAATCCAAATTTTCAGAGACAAAACCTAGAAAGACATGCTTTGATATGATAGAGGTAGTATAGAAATAGCAAAATAATCACATTCTGGTGAAATTTCACCAAAAAGAGAGACCTATTTGAAGAATGATTTTCATGAGAATAAAGGGAAAAGTATTTATCAATAATTTCTTTTTCTATGGGACCAGCTATCTTAATTCTGTCTATTCTTAAAAGGTCTCTATCCCCTGCAGGCCCTTCTGTATTTTCAGTTCTTTTTCATTTCCTTTCTTTATTTCTCATCACTTCAGAATTTATTCTTCCAGTTTTCTAAGCTAAAGTTTTCCTCTCCATGCTTATTTTCTATGTTACATGTTATGGCTACTGTATGACCATTGAATGTACTTCCTTTATTGCTTAATTAGTATTCAAGGCAGAACAAGCTAAACATTATTAAATTGATTGCCTGTTACATCCTTATTGAACAATTAACTCTAAAATAGCATATGAACCTTGATTTGGCTGAGGTTTTCAGTGACATCTATGCTATTGATTTCAGCGTTACTACTGAAATAGCAGTATATAGAGGTATATAGATGTATATACCAGTATACCAGTATACCAGTATATAGAGGTTTCAGAATGTTTCAAAAAGTGGACCTTTTACCACTCAAGTCAACTTTTACCACTCAAGTCTCCAGATATGAGAAGTACCAGAATATTCAAGTTCACAATCTTTTCTCTTCTTTTTTTTCTTTTTGTCATAAAATACTGTGTGCATTTTTCTAACATAACACAACACATTATATGAAAATTTTCACTTATGGGGAGCCTAAATAATTTTTTATAGTAGTGCAGTATAATCAACTCTGTCTAGGTCAAGTCAAAAGAAACTGCTCAGATACAATATTCTTTAGAATTCTGATATGGCATTTTTCTGAGTGACACAACATATCACCTAAAACAGCACTATGCAATAGCAAAAATTGACTTAAGGAATTCTCAAAATTGCAATGAACAAAATACACTTACTGAGGAAAAAATTTCCATCTCCAACTCAAGAGATGTGTAGGCATTCATGGATGAAAATGGGGATCAGTGGTGATGAGGAGAAGTAATTGAGGGCCAGAAAAGCTCTCCCTTTGGATTGCTGGACTTGTTCTTTTGAAATGCATTATAATGCAGCCAAATAAAGAATTGAAACAAGAAAGGCATCCTACCTCTGCTAATAAACAGCTCTGTTCTTGAAAGAAGATCTGAAAATTATGTAGGATGCCACAGAAGAGGAGCAGTCTGACAGGAGTTCCCAGTGCAATATGAAATTATGACCCCAAAGACTAATGATTCTTTAATGTAGGAGAGCAGAATAATGAGTGTGACTTGGGGAGTTGCTGTGCCTCTCTCTCTGGCACTGGTGAGAACAGCATAAGTGGCACCTTCTGTAAAGTTCTGATGTCCACACTTCAAAGGCTTTTAGAATGTGGCAAGTGTTGCAATAGGCACAAAGGATATCTAAGAAACAGGTCTAAAGAAAAAAAGAACCTTCAAAGTTTTAGCTTGAAAGTTGTTTATAAGATACAATATGTTTTACTCATTAAAAAAGGGGGTGAGTATTGACAGGGATTATTCCTGTGACTTTAAATTAATAGGGAGATGTGTATCCGGAGCCTAGCCGTTGTAAGCAGAGTCTGGAAAGTAGCAACACAGTGCTAATTTTATACAGCAAGAGTTGCAAAAACCTGGATAAACAACCAGTGGACTGGTGGGATTTAATGTCTTGGGCTGAGTTTGCAGACTGAGAGGGATGCTGTCCTGCTGGGGCACAGAGCTGCACTCAGTCAGCCACAGCTCTGAGTTTAGCAGAGCCCTCAGGAAGGCAGGACGGGGAGTTGATGGTCTCTCAGCCTCAAATCTGAGCTGTAGCCAGCCAAGGATGCTGTCTGGCTGCAGCTTGGATAGATTAAGGTGTCAGCACTTCCCCCTGTACTTTGGGCTATCAATGGCTGCAAGTGCACTGGATGTACCAGCAGCACTGCTGGGTCACTCCCTAATCCGCCTGCGTTGGAAAGATCTGGGTTAGAAAAAAATCCCTCCTTTAAAGAGGGTAAGCTAACATGATTATTTTGACAAAACTGAAGATACAGTCTGCCTTGTTTGCCAGCAGAACAGAATGCCAAATGATTTCCCTGCTAGCTACAGAATGGGTAGAAAATTTAGAAACCTGGTGAATGGTGATTGAAGCAGAGTGCAAGGAGCTGCTGAAGGTATTTGAAGATCAGAAGTGTTTGTGATACAGATTATAGGTGAAGCTTTAAATTAAATATGTACCTTTCAAACTCATGTTTGAAGAATAGTAAGAAAAGAAGGAAATACAACTTTAATACCATAACATAAATTTGCTCTAATGAGAAATTATATCACTGATTCACCAGAGGACAGTATTTTTATATACCCAACTTGGATTAAATGTGTCTGAATTAAAACCTATAGAAATATGTATGGATTTTAAAAACCTGAACATTGATATTCAGATAAAATACATGCCAAATTATAGGCCTATTTAAATGGAAATTTTATTAGCAGAGTATCCTCTGATATTAGTCACAAATGAAAGTGTATCTGTGAACTCACCAGCCTTGGACAATTAGCTGCAGTAACATACAGAACTTTGAACTTAAAAAATGGGGCAATGGATACATAGTATCCTCCTGCCACTGTAGAGCTAGAATGTGTTTTATTCTTTAAGCCACAACCTTGAACAATATCTAACTTAATTGAGCTTTTTGCCTGTTCCCCATCTGTTGTTCTGTATCAGCAATGTGTTCTTCAAGGTAAGTGACTGAGAGCTATTTTCTACACTAGTATTTTATAACACAAGCCCCTTATTCAAGTGCCATTAGCAAGAGTACAGATCAATTTTGCATGATATTTAAAAGAATAATTTAAAACCAATGCTTGTTACAAAGCCTCTCCCATAACACCTATTATTTTCTGCTGTAAAGATTTAGGGCTTTACCTTCCTGAGGGAGCAGTTCCACTCGGTGGTTGAGTGGAATACGGGTTTGCAGAGGTATTTCCTGCTCTTTCCCCATTCTCCTGGAAGGTAAAGGTAAGACCACACCTTTCCACCTGCTCTGGCACCCTTTTTAGCCCTAGTTGAATACAGTTCAGCTCAATTAGCAGAATACTACATGGTTTTTTTCCTTGACGTGCCAGTTTTTTGTTGACTCACCAGGGACAATTCTGCTGTATCACGAGCGTTCCAACTTCTCAGGTGGGGCAGAACCTTCAGAAGTGTCACTGGGTAAAATAAAACATGGAAAGCACATTTTCAGGTACCTCAATTCTCTGCTATTTTTGTTGTAATAGGTATCACAAAAAATGCTACCAGGTTAGAAAGAAGATTTGGTTTACCAAAAGATCAGGGGTAAGGAAAGCAGTGACAGCAACACTTTTGTGGGAGTCACCTCTCAGGTCCAGTGAGATTGGCTCAGGAGGGATTAGGGGACTGCACCCTGAAGCATTGCACACTGACAGATGTTTGGGAGACCCATCAACCCACTTTGGGCCAAAATATAAGTCATTACTTATATCTAAACACTGAAACTCCAATAGCGTATCTAAATATGCTTATACAGTTTTGGATTGCTGGGGCCCACAGCTCTTTACAGATCCCAAAGATCAATTAATCTTTTTTTAATGGGAAACAACTGAGTGCCTTTCACTGTAAAAGGTTTACAAGTTTGCTTCTTTCCCTAATTTTGCCTACCCCAAAACCTAGTTAACTCTAACAGAATAACCTAGCATCAGGTAAGGTAAATTAACATATGGGTACAAGGAAAAAAGGCCAGGCCTGGGGTATGGGAGGCCTCCTCAAATTTGCTATCTGCCAGTGGAAATATGACAGTGGAGTGCATGGTTCAATAAGAGTAAATTGAAATTCAGAATTGCTATTTCTGCATCAAAACTGCCATGGCCACATTTTACAAAGAACTGATCTGATAACAACAACAACAAAAACAACAACTTCTTCTTCTTCTTCTTCTTCTTCTTCTTCTTCTTCTTCTTCTTCTTCTTCTTCTTTATTATTATTATTATTATTATTATTATTATTATTATTATTATTATTATTCCCTTTTGCATGTTCTTGTTTCTTTAAGATGTTTTAAAAGGCTGATTTTGTACCATTACAATTTATACCAGATTAGATATCATCTGCTTTCAAGCATCTGGCAGGAAGGTCTAAACCTGGGATAAACAACTGTTTATATACTCTGGCTAATTCCATAAAAATGTCACCACATGCTCATCCTGCTCCAGAACAAGCACATACTGCTAGGTGAGCTGGTGGTGGGATACAGAAACACTGTCAAATCAGTCTTTGGGAAGTTGAAAAATTCTGGAAATTCTGGTCATCATCTCTCTGGACCTGGGTCCACCTCAACCATCTTTGTCCCAAGTTCCCAGTGTGCTCCTCCTCAGGAATCCATTGTCCCTCCAGGAAGGGGACAATGGTGCCATCAGGAGTATTTGGTACAGCACACAGGTAAAACTACTTTTCCCTTAATCCCCACTTATTTCAAAAAACACCCCAGGAAAAAATAAGGGAAATGTGAATAATGGTCAGTCTAACTAATGGATAGTCACAATGAGAAAAGAATGAAAAGCAGCAATATACTTAAATTCCAAAACTTTGTTTTAATAAAGCATTTATTTTTACAAAAGACATATTGCTTATCATAGCCTTATTACAATATTCCACATTAAACTTTGTTTTACTGTAGAAAAAAGTTAACTTCTCTTATGCTAATCACCAAATTGAGTCTGCTTTACATCTGATCTTAAAATCAAATTTTATTTTTCAGCACTTGCACTAAAAGGAATAGTGTCCATTTATAGGACATGAGGATCAAATTCTACACTGGAAAAAAGCTTTCCTCAAGCTAATAATGCACTGAAGCACTGATGGCATAAAAACAAATGCTTGTTTGGTCTTGTTCTGAGGCTGAAGTCTCGCCCTCTGGCCAAGAACCAAATGTGCTACCAGATGAGTGATAGGGAGACACTGAGCAGCAACATGAGAGAGTCAGGCTGCCAAGACTGCACTGTATCACCTCCATATCCAAGGCTTTGTCTGAGTTAAAAAAACCCTGAAACCACAAACACACACACACAAAACCAACCCAAAACAAAAACAATCCAAAAAAGCCCCAAACAATACAAACAAGTAATCCTTTGTCTGGAAGATTGTAATCCTATTCATGAATGTACCACAAGGACCTTGGTAAAGCCCATGTAACACCATAACTTCCAGCAGAAACCAGGCACCTTCCCTTTATTCTAAAAGAGTTTTCATGCATTTTCCATCAGACATTTAGGTTTCTCTGAGGGATTTTGGTTTTGGTTGTGAACAGAATGCTTTGTTGTTAATAGCTTGAATGCTATGGACAGACAGAACTCAGATTTTTAAATAAAGACTGTTCAAATTGCTCAATACCAACATGAAAAACATAAATAAATATTTATAGTATATTTTTAATGTTTTAGCTGAGAAATGGGTGAACTACCCTGAATAAAATATACTTCCATGTGCATCTGAGTACATTAAGAATTAGAAAGAGAGAAATGAGTATTTACACGCACTTGTCAGAGAAGGATGTACACTTGTAACTGCAAAAATGTGATTTCTGGCAATGAATAGTAAACCAAGTTTTGGTTACAGTGTGAGGTACACATTTTGTTATAATTATCAAAGACAAAGTCTTTTTGTATAAGTTTGTTTTGAAAATGGAGAGTCAGCAAAATCATTATATAACAGATGTATTGCACCTCCATTTGAGACTTGTTTGAAAAAGAAATACCTTGAAAAATTAAACACCTGCAATCAATATTGCTACATACTGAAAAAAATCTATTGTAGACTTAGTATAAAAGTTATATTTACAAATATTTCCTTTGTCTATAGCCCTGTGTAAGCAGAATCCTCCCATAATAAGCAGAACATTCCCACAGTTGGAGTCCAAGGTCAAAGCTGCAAAGGCAATGATTCCGGTCTCAGCTGCACCGTGCTTTCCCAGAGATATTTTCCAAGTTACAAACTCATAAAAAACACATCTAGATTCCATGGTCAGACTAATAATCTGTACCTCATAGGAGAAATGCTACTAAAGACAACTAAAAGCTTAGTGATGCTCTTTTTCTAAAAGTTGGCAAGACTTACCTCTGAAGTTAGTGAAAAACCCCTCCCCAAAAAAAAGAAATAAAAAGGAAGAAGACTAAAAAGGCTGAAAGAAACCATCTAAAATCTAATGCTGAGGAAACACTGATGACTATAACAGGAAACTACCTAGAATGGCAAAGAAATATTCTAGACAAATGAATGTCTGTTTTGTCATTGCCAGTTATACTATCCAAATGAAAGAAATTGGTAATATTTATTATTAGTACATTTGTTTTGCAAATCTAGCATCTTTTCTTTCTTAAAGGATGTTTGGTGGAACCACTGACCTGTCAGCAAACTTTAGACATCACTTAATTGGTGCAATGTAGCAGTTCTCTTCTACTGCAAAGCCAATAAATGGCTTTATCATGTTTGGGTCTGTGGAAATGAGTTTCATAGGAAAACCAAAAGTATGATAATCTAGGTTTTGGGCAGCTTGTATTTGCAAAACAAGGTTTACCTGAGAGAGGTAGACCATCAGTGTTCTATATAAGTTTATAAAAAAGTGCCTTACAAAAAGCACGAGTCATTTGCAAAGAATATCCCCTCTGAGTCCAATTGTGAAGATAGACTTAGAGGGAAAAGACTATGTGACTCTATATCTGTGTAAACTGATAGGGTAGGACTGACTTCACAGGAAAAAGAAATTGCCAAGATCCAGCTCAAAATTGTTTTGTTTCTACAAAATCCAAAGTACTCAATGGTATTTACTTTAAAAAACAAAACAAAACAAAAAAAAAACAAGCCAACCAAACAAAAAACACTAAAAAACCAAAACAAATGAACAAAAAAAAAAAACCACCAAAAAACCAAAACAATAAACCTCAAAACCCAAAAAACAACAACAAAGAAAAACACGCTTTTACAGAAGGAAAATGCAGCTTTCCAAGGCTGATTTAGTCTTCTCTTGGTAGCAGATATTGGTGGAGAAGGTACAGAATTTTGCTTAAAACTGGCTACTTTCTCTAACTCTCTGTCAAGGTTTTTCCAGATCACATGAACCAGAAAATGTTTCTGTTTTAGCCCATATGCAGCAGATAGAAGTAACTTTCTGTAGTGTTGATTTCCTCCACTCTGCTTCGCCCACTTTTATTTAGCCCAGCTGAGAAGGTGTTTATTTTTCATCCAAGAATCCATATCTGACAATCATGATTCCCCTGTCCCTCCTGTGCAAACATCAAAGCCTGGAGGGAAGGGAGGCTTCCTTGCTCTGGAGTTCGTATGACACTTGGAGGACATGGGTCACAGAAAAGTAAACATCTAAGAGGAGAGATTTACAGAGAAGCAGAGCCTGAAGGGATAGTGAAAACGGATGGATCAACATGGCATCAGAATGGTGGGCGAGGTGTTGACAGGCAGAGCAAAGGAATTATTGATGGGAGTGGTTCCATGGGGGATCCCAGTGGGTGCTGCAGCTGCACCAGCCCCAGGGCACCCTGACAGAATGCCCTGAAGTTTGCAACCTTCACAGAGCGCCCATTTGGGCAGGGACATGCCCGATTCTCCCTCCCGCACGGCAGCACTGTGGAGTTCATTTGGCACACAAGGCACCACTCCTTAGGGCAGGCATTGACAAAGGTCCTCGATGTCATTAGCGGTGTCACCTTTTTCCCCTCCTGTGGGAATTTCATAATCTGGCCCAATTCAGCGCTCCTTTCTTCACCAACACACCCTTCCTCTCTGCTCCCTAGATCCCTTGGGTGCTTGTGAGGGCAGCGGGGCCGGTTGTCATTTCTCGGTGGGGTCCTGCAGGGCCGGGAGCTGCTCCCTACAATGGCAAAACCAGAGAGCGGCAGGAGCTTCCCTGCCCTGCCCTGCCCTGCCCTGCCCTGTTCGAAGCATCCCGGCATAACGCCAGCCGGGATGGGACTCGGGAAGAGGGGCCGGGAAGAGACATCCCGCGGCCCCGCGCTGGCCGAGGAGGCTGCGATTTGCCGGATGTGAAAAAAGCCAATCGCTTGTTTTTAAAATATTAAAAGTTTAATAGTAATACAGTGGTTATAAAAATAGTAATACAATTAGAGTAATAAAAAGTTGGACAGTTTGAATTAGGACAATATGAGACAATAGAGACAAAGAGTTACGGACGTCCGGGTACCTTTTCTAGGCAGCACAAGCCCGAAAAAGGACAAATGTTAACAGAGGATTAACCATTAAAAGCAATAGCCTGTTGCATATTCATACACTTCATACATGATGCAAAATTCCCTTCAAACACAGGATTCTGGTCATCGTCAACTTCTTCCTCCGAATCCTAACAGCACCTTCGAGGCAGGAAGAAGTTCGTTTCTTCTGATAAGAGGGCAATAAATTCTCTTTCTCTGAAAGATTCAGGTGTCCTGTGGCTGCTATCTCACTGCAAGTCCTTTCTTTAAAAAAAGTATCCCAACATAGCATAGTTTCTATTTTAATATTTTTTATAACCTAAAACCATCTTTAACACACTACTTAAAAGAATTAATACAGCATTACTTTCTAACACAACACATATAATATTCATTTTAATTTTTGCGAAAAACCAATCATAGAATACATGCATTTTTCACACCAGATCGTGCCGCAGCCTGCGGGCTGAGGCGGCTCCCTCTGGGTATCGTAGGGAAGGAGGAGCAGGGTTTGGTTATGTTTTCCATCTCCCCTCCTCCCCCCCGCCGCCTCTTTCCCAGCCAGTAAAGAGTGTCTGCCCCTTTGAGCGGCCGGCACAGCGCCTGCGGCTGCACGCACAGACACACCCAGACACTCGCACAGACACACACACGCACACACCCCCGCCGCTATAAATAAGTTTCGGCGCCTGGCAAAGGCGAGCGGAGCGCATCTACAGGGGGCACCGGGAGGCCGGCCCCGGCCGGACTCCGCTCCCACGGGGCCATGGCGTGCCGCTGCTGCTCGGAGGGCCGGCGGCACAGCAGCATCCTCTACAGCATCCTCCGCAGCCAGGAGGAGCGGGCGGTGCCGGCGGCCGGGCCGGCGCCCCGGGGCTGCCCGTGCGGGTCGCGGCGCAGGGTGGCCCTGCGGAGCCCGCAGGTGGCTTGCAAGGCGGCCTCGGCCGTGCTGGTGAAGACGCTGCGCTTCGTGCAGAACGTGCCCTGCTTCCAGGAGCTGCCGCTGGAGGAGCAGCTGCTGCTGGTGCGCAGCTGCTGGGCACCCCTGCTGCTGCTGGGGCTGGCGCAGGAGCGGGTGCACCTGGAGACGGTGGAGAGCGCGGAGCCCAGCATGCTGCAGCGCATCCTCACCGCCCGGCAGCACGGCGAGCGCCCGCCGGCATCGGCACCGGGCCGGCCGCACCACGGCCCGCACCCGCCCTCGGCCGGAGACATCCAGGCTATCAAGGGCTTCCTGGCCAAGTGCTGGAGCCTGGACATCAGCACCAAAGAGTACGCTTACCTCAAGGGGACGGTGCTCTTCAACCCTGGTGAGTGGCCGGGCGGGGCAGCGGGGTCTCTCTGCCCGCCTGCATCCCCCGGGAAGTGGGGCAGGGCCGGGGCTTTCCGCGGGGTGGGAAAGGTGCTGGAGGAGAGGGACGCGGAGCAAGGTTTCACCTTCTGCCCCTTCCTCAAGACCCCGGCCGCAGGCAGGGACGGAGTCCGGCTGCAGCTCGGTCTGGGGTCCGGAGGGATGGCCCTTTCCAGAGATGCTTTCCACGAACAAAGCAGATTCCAGGAGCCTAGCAGTCGGTTAGAGAAGGCTGGGAGACAGCAGAGGCTCCTTGCTCCTTTCCCTGGAGCTGCGGGGTCTCTCCTGCCCGGCCCGAGGGGAGCGGCTCGGGCCGTGCCGTGCCCGGAGATCTGCGCGCTCCGCAGGGCAGGGAAAGCTCGGGGCTTCCAGCGACAAAGTGCTGCTCTGGCTTTGGGTATAGCACTTATGATGGGGGTATTTTTTTTTTGTTGTTGTTGTTTTTTAGGGTTTTTTTTGTCATCTATCTTTTTGGAGAATCCCATAGATGCAGCTCTGCCAAGTCACTTATTATCGCGTCGGTGACTGACCTGGAAGGCAGTCAGGATAGGGCAGGCTGGATGTGGCACTTCCCAAGCACGGCAGTATCCTGTGAAACGGGACAGGGCTCTGCTGGCGCTCCCGCTGCCAAGCTGTTAGTTATTGGTGGTTAGGTTCCTGTGGTGGTACTTTACATTTATCATCCTGCTTTTGTAGCTTTGCTTTCTATACAGATAAGAGAGAAAAGTTACAATAGTTAAGGTGAAGCTTATGTTACACAAGTCAAATCTGGAAGCTGGTCTAATCCAAAAAGACAGAGGCATTGTTCTGGAAGGAAAAATTTCTTCTCTGAAAGGATGGTCAAGCACTGGAACAGGCTGTCCAGGGAAGTGATTGAATCACCATCCCTGAAAATGTTCAAAAATGTGTAGATATGTTGCTCAGGATCATGGTTTAGTGGTGGACCTGGCAATGTTAGGTTAATGGTTGGACTCAGTGATCCTGGAGGTTTTTCCACCCAAAATGATTCTATGGTCACATATAGCCTTAATTCTACACCTTGCATCTTTCAGTATCCTTACTGTGGTTCATTGGGAAACTTCCTGTCTCATGTTGGAGTCAATACTTCTTGCCACTGATAAACTGGAGTAGAAGCAGAAGTCAAAAGAAGCCTTAAGTGTAAACAGCGCATTTTTGTAGAAGTGAAAAACTAAAGAAGTTATTTTTGTTGTCTTCCCCTCTGTAATAGTGTTTTGGAGGCCATTCTTCAATCAAAGTTTTTATCAACTAATTTGTTTAACACCTAAGTGAATGTTGACAAATAACATGTTTTACGTTTGTGAAAAAGAGTATTAAATATCCAGAACATCACTATGATAAGAATTTGACCTTCCCAATAAAATTTGGCATGTTGGCTTTGCATACAAGAAGCCCTCTAGCAATTTAAGTTTCTTCTTTCCTTGAGCGATAATTACAGTCTGTGAGCTGTTAGGAGTTGTTCTGTAAGAATAATGTTGTTTTATAAACAAAAATTATGTAAAAAAATTAATTTATTTTTCTTTTCAGATCTACCTGGACTGCAGTGTACACAGTACATTGAAGGATTGCAGCGGGAAGCACAGCAAGCTCTAAATGAACACGTCAGACTCATTCACAGAGGTGATGAAGCCAGATTTGCCAAGCTCAATGTTGTTCTCTCCTTGTTGAGATCTATTAATGCTAATGTGGTTGCTGAATTATTCTTCAGGCCCATCATTGGAGCAGTGAACATGGATGACATGCTTTTGGAAATGCTTTGTGCAAAATTATAATTAAAATTATAAAGGTGTGTAAAATAATGACAAGAAGTCCAGTGCAAAGGAAGCCCCAGAGCAGGATAGTGTAAAGTATTGTAAATAAACTAACTTATTGTTTTTACATAGATAGTATTTTTGTATTCCATAATAAAATATTCTTCAAGTTCTGGAAGTAATTTTTATTAAACACAATGGTTTTGGAATAAGGTTATCGTCATCAAAACAAGCTCTAAGGTTGTAGAGAATATTCATATCTAAAGCTGACTGGCTATTCTTTTACCATGCCCTAGAATAAAAAACATATTTACTATATTTGTACTTTCAAGGTGAGTAATTGCTGCTTTTCCAAAATAAGCACAGTCTTGCTGCTATTCTTATTACTTCTATTGACTTTAACAGAGCCAAATCTGTGAAGGTTATTAAATATTCACCCAAGGTTTTCTTCCATATGGGAAATATGTGTTAGGAGTATTTTGAGGCTTAATGAACCTTAAAGTAGCTTCATCAACTCTAATATTTGCAGTAAAACATTCCATTCAATTAAATAAATCTTCTCCCCAAAACAACAAGCAAATAAAAACCCCCTCAAAACCTATCCAAACAGCAAATATTAATTAGGGTCAGGAGAACTAGCAGGGTGGACTCCGCACTTTTATTAAATCTAGATAAGTGCTAACTGGTACTTCAGTAGTCAGGTTCTCCAGACTGTTTATTCCTATTGACAAACCAAATTATTATGCTGAAACTTGGCGTTCCACAGGTCCTTTCATCCTAATTTGTCACAATTTGACATGTGACAATGCCTTAATTAAGCATAGAGCTTAACATTTTATTTTATTTTATTTTATTTTATTTTATTTTATTTTATTTCATTTTATTTTATTTCATTTTATTGGACTCAATCTTTTCTCCCAAAGTCATTGTGTTTTCATTGGAAAAATACCCTGTGGTAAAAATAAAATTAGAAAGGGAAAGTCAGTGATTTAAGGGGGATTTGTCTTATAGTTTTCCTTTCTTTGCATTCCATTTTCTAGCTTTTCCCCAGGGGAATATTGGTAAAGAAATGGAGAGTTAAGTGTGACAGTGTTCCTAAAGTTAAAGGTATCAGTAACTCCATGTATTGTTCAGACATATAGTACCCACTAGCAACAGTTGGTTTTTAAAACACAATTAATAAAGTTGAAGGAGTTGCTCTCCTTAGCAGGAGGAGTGCAGGGAGAGAGGAAGGAGCTGGAAGAGCTTTCTTTTGCTGCCACCTTGCGCAAAGGACAATCACAGCTCCTGCTGAGGTAAGGAGCAGGAGCACTCCTGTTGGCTTGTACCTACACAGATAAAAATAATGGAATACAGAAATTGTTTGAGAAATAGCCAGACAAGTGGGTGTACAAGTTCATTCATAAATATCACTGAGATTTGTATTGCCATGGCACTTAGGATCTCCTAATGGGCTTTGGCGCTGTCACTGAGGAAAAATAACCGAGCAAGAAACACAACCCCCATCCCAAAAAACAATGGTGGTTCATAAATGAGCAGTGTTCTGGTACTCACATAGCTCTGTGTACACTTGAGGAACTTCCCAAAAATTCAAAAGAAGAATAAAAACTAAGTAAAGTGATCTTTGCTACCAGTCCAGACTTCAGATCAGTTCAGACCATAATAGAGCAGGCTTAGATTTTTTATTAGGTTGATCCTTTTATATGTACACACATGTATAAGCACACCTATAACAAACATCTACATGTGGATAATATTTATTGTGCACGTGTAAATGTTCTGAGTTTACAACAGCTTTTGAACTTACCTGGTATCTCTGTAACATAAATATGTAAATATGTTTCCCTCTTTGTAGGCAGCATATGAGCTTACAATGGTTAGCTTTCAAGGATGTCTGACAAAGAAAGCTCTTTCCACAAAAGCAGAAAGCATGATGCTAAAACATTTAAATAGTGGTTGGTGGCTGTCAGGATCCGTTTTAGTGAACAGATGACCTTATGGTTCGTAGGAGTGACCTCAGGGTGCAAAAACCAACAAGGTACAAGGGGGTTTGCAGTGATAATCAAAACAAATGCAATTTTATTGAAATAACCACAGCAAACATGCAATAGAGGGATTAAGGGAAAGAAAAAGAGAGAGAAAGAGAGAGGGGGAGAGAGAGAGGGAGGGGATATAGCTACCAACGCAGAGACGAAGTCCTTTAGTCCTGTCCAGTCGAGGGTCTGCCTGCTACGCTGGGGAGATCTCAAAGACATAGTTCATTTGCACCCCAATTATACTCTTTTTTGTTGGGGGAAGGGAGAATATATTTTGCAGCTGAAACAAAGGATAGAAAGGGGGATACACAGAGTCCAAGCTAGGCAGCAGGCAAGAGCCATTGTTTTCTTGCTCCAGTGGTCACAACCTGCAAGCAAACATCTCACTTCGGCCAGCTTGCCTCCCCCACACACCTCCCCCGGGCTGGGGGTTTCAGTCCCAGTCCTTGGAAGGAGCAGAGGGGCATTTTAGGGGTTTCATGTCTCAGTCCTTGGTGGAGAGGCTTCTTACATCTCAGTCTGTCTGTCACGGTGGTTGTAAAACAGGTGAGGGTCTTCTGTGGGAGACCACCCGAAACTCAGGAGAAGTCCAGCCAGGCCGAGAGGTGGGACAGCTTCCAGAGCTGCTATTGTTGCTAACTTGGCACGGTGCCCCCTTCTTAGCATACAGCAAACACACCTGTGAAAACAAAAAACACTGTGCTTTCAGGTCTCAGGGCCTTTGGCGTGTGACTTTTTCCTTCAGAGCCAGAGATTCTAGACAGGGGGGGTCTTCTCTTCAGTGGTCCCCCAATGACGATCATGAGGCAGATGAGGGAAAATACAGACAGACTCTCACAGTGGCAGATGGTGCATCTTGGGTAAGGACTAAAGAGAACTCCAACAGCCTCAGACTGGAACAACTTCATTGCCACATGGAATTCATTAATACTCACACTCATGTTCAGACTTCTCTGCTAAGTGGCAGAAGAGACTTGTTGGCAGTAACAAGTCCTAACAATGAATTTTAATAGCTGAGCCTTGGTCATAGGCCAGTATTTTCAGCTGAACAGTCACCTTGAGACATCTTGGGTCTATTGTGCCACTAAACACTGTAGTTTTCATGACTCAGGGGTACCTGCCTACATCTCTAGGTTTGATGTCTCAACAAATTCTATATTCTGTTCAATTTTCCGAAGTTGTCATGAAAAATGTGCACTGCAAATCCACCTTGAACTGTACTCTATCATATTTCTCTTGGAGCAGCAATACTGTTAGTTATTCAGCTGTTGTCTATTCTAATGGAAGCACCTGGGAATGGTAAGCAGGAAATCTGAATGGGAAAATAATTTTGTCAAGGTTTTTGCAGAGAACTGGCAAAAAAAGTGTCTTTGTAGGCCAGAGTAAGAGGAATGACAAAGCAAGACATTAAAAAGATATTTGTAGGAGGAACCAAGCTGAAGACTTGGGAGAACTGTGCAAGAATAAAGAGTTGGTGTGGTTCTGGAATGCAGTGGGGAAGGGTCTGATTTCAGTGTGGGGACAATGTGCTAGGAGCTGAGTAGGAGGAGCTGGAGGGAGATTGTAACTCACAGAGCAAGGCAGAGGCTGGGCAAAAAGGTCACTGTGGGACGGTTCATCTGTCAAGTCCAGAAGATTTGCAGAGCAGGGAAGAGCCCACCCCAGAAGCTGACACTGGAGATGACAAAGGCATCCCCCCTGACCTACTGGAACAGGTGGCCTGTTCTGTCCCTGCTCTCTCCCTGTTTTGCCTCTGTTCTCTCTCTGTTCTCTCCCTGCTCTCTCCCTGTTCTATCCCTGTTCTCTCCCTGTTCTCTCCCTGTTCTGTCCCTGTTCTATCCCTGTTCTCTCCCTGTTCTGTCCCTGTTCTCTCCCTGCTCTCTCCCTGTTCTATCCCTGTTCTCTCCCTGTTCTCTCCCTGTTCTCTCCCTGCTCTCTCCCTGTTCTATCCCTGTTCTCTCCCTGTTCTGTCCCTGTTCTCTCCCTGCTCTTTCCCTGTTCTCTCCCTGTCTCTCCCTGCTCACTCCCTGTCTCTCCACTGCTGCTGCTGCAGAAGGGCCCCTGATGGCAGCTGCGCAGGGGTGAAGAATGAGCTCCTCACCCTTTGACAGCGAGCAGTGCTTGCAGAATTAAGCAAAACTCCTCAGATCTTTGGCCCTGGGAGCTCTACAGCAGGTTTTTCTGCTGGGTAGGAGAAGCACTGAGCTAGATCCCTTTCTGTCCTGTGCAGGGTGGGTGAACTCTGGTTCAGATAGTCTCAGATGGCCATGGCCACTGCTGTGGCACAAGGGGTGATCTTTCTGGTTATCCTGGGCAGCAGGAATAGGACAAAACACTGGAGGCCTCAGGGAGGCAGGGTGGGAAGCAAAGTGGCCATTCAAGGATGCTTCTTGGTAATGCAGCCTTTACTAGAGAAAGAGGGGCAGGTCAAGACCCTCCCACAGCCTCAGGCAGTGTGTGAGAGGTGTTTGTCAGTTGCCTGGGACTCCTGAGGAGATAAAAGCTTCCAGCCCTGCCTGGTGCTGAGCAGTGCTGTGCTGGGAGCTCTGAAATGTGCTGGGAGCTCTGCACTGTCACATGCAGCACAGAATTTCTTGTCATGTTCCTAAATGTACCAGTAAAGACTGCTTTTTGTAGGAACCCAGAACATCCCTAGTCAAGACCCCTGCCAGGGGGCTCAGAGACCCTGGCAAAGAGCCCAAAATGCCCATGAGTTTGATTATGACCCGTGGAGCAAATTACCAACCTTAGATGGAGATCTGCAAGCCATGACAAATTAAGTAGAATGCTAGTGAATTTATCACGGGGTGAAAAAGTAGATTTTGGGGCTTCTAGAATGGGGATTCAAGAGGGCAAGATGGAGGGATCTGGGCATGTCCTGTCTTTCTCCTTCTTCTTCTTGGCCTCCATCTTCTGCTGTATGTTGGCACTTTTAGATTGGTTTAGAGTAGAAGCTCAGTGTCTAACATAGGTGATAGGTATTGGAAAGTGATTGTAAACATTGTACACATAGTTTTTAGTATAAAGATATAACACTGCCCCAGGGGTGGCCAGAGTGCCTCAGACTGTCTTGTTGAGTGGACCTTGGCAGGGCAGGAGAAAATTTTTTATAGATAAGGAACAATAAACAACCTTGAAACCCAGAAATTAAGAGCCCTGACTCCTTCTTCAAGTGCTGGGCTGGGAAAAGAGACTTTCTAACTTTTCTTGGGGTCACTCTGACCAGCTAGAGATTCCAACAGCTTTTCAGATTGACATGGCTTCTGAGGATATTTTAGTATTTTCTCTGCTTGCTCTCTACCCCTGTCCTTTCAGGCACCATTTTTTCAGCTCTGCAGGGTGTTAGAGACACTTTAATTAAGAGCAGTGTCCCAAGCAATTTAACCCTGCAGTCCCCACAGTGTGTCTCAGGCAGAGGCAGTGCTGTGCAAAGAGCCATTCCCACCCAGCTCAGCACAGATTCCCATTGCTCCTGGCCAGGCCTGCCCCTCCAGCAGCCCAGACTGGCTTCTAATCACAAAGCACCAGAGCAGCCTTGCCATGTCCTTCTCTCTGAAGAGATCTGAGAAAGGATAATTTAAAAACCAAGTTGCATTTTCAGTTGTATGAGTGCTTCTTTTAGATAAGGAAAAGCATAGCATTTATTTATAATCTCACTTTTCCAAGTTTAAAATGTAACCTTTGTTTTGGTAACCTTTCTAATAGTTTGCTTTAAACTTTGCAGCATTTTGCTGTTGTGGGGAGACTGTGAACATTGTTAATGCCTAATGAGTAGTAACTCTCCTACCAAAAGTGGGATTCTGCAACTTAAATTTTCTTGGTTTGAACTGGCCTCAAATACTGGCTTGAAATTATGGTAGTCAGTCACTTTCATCTCTTTTCAGTTAGAATTTATTCCTCTAGTGGACCTTCTGGGCATTGCAATTTATCAGTTTTTAATTCACTGAAAAAAAGTCCTGAACAGTGCAAGCAAATATTATATAAAAAATAAAAAAAGAAATTTTGAGATGCAGCTTGAGATTTGAACACATGTATTGTATTAGGACTTCTAATTATTTTAGATTGTGGAAGTGTTAGTATTTTAAATCTGAAAGTGCATGAGTAAAATTCAGTAGCTGAGACAAACAGAGACTGCCAGAGGAACTTTCAAAAAAATATTCCTAAATCTACAAGCTCTGTGAGGTCACAGGGCTATAACTTATTAGCTCTATGCAAATCCACAAATCATTCACATTGTTGATATAGATCACATTGTTGGTAGGAATGGGTAGTCATTTCACTGCTTGTGTCGGTATGAAATTGGTCCAGCTTCATTTACATATTCACAACATGCCTAGATGCAGTAAATAACCACACAAGTGTTATGCAAACATATGTGATACACAGACCCTTTTTCTTCTGTGTGTAGTTAGGTTATTTACTTTTTTGTGTAAGGGAAATTATATTCAGTCCAGGTTCAGAAAAAAAGAACCTGTTCTTTAATTGTATAGAAGCACTCACTGTTTGGTCACATGGGATGAATTTCACCTTCCTGAAACTGAGCTGTCTGAAAATTTAACATCCAGTCTTGTTGGGGCATCTGAGCTGTGGTAGAGAGGATGGAGAGACACAAAGATCTCCAGGTTCCTTTTGATCCCACCATCCCTACTGTGGGGTGGCATCATGGATTTGTACTTTGCAGAATAAGGCTTGATTCAAGTAATACACCGAACTGTCAATCACTACACTTTGGTAAAGTAAACTTTAGACTCTTTATAATTTGGCAAAGTGAAACTTTTGGTAAACCATCAGCCATCTTCTCTCAGCTGAGACCATAATGAAACTTCTCACATATGCACATACCCATACACACACACACATAGCAAAATGTAGCAGGACAATTCATATTCTGTTCTTCTAGTGGGGCTGAGTTAATAGAAATAACAAAAAAGTCAGTAAAGCCTCCAAATGTAGAGAAAAAGTGTTTAGAATAAACACTTTTGTACATGTAACTACATTTACCCTAGGAGCAGGTCTGCAGTTCCAAATTTTAAGTACACAACTATCTGCCATCTCTAAGTAAGAACTAGCTGAAGTAAATGAATCTGTATTTCAAAGAAAGAGACAATCCAGTTTATTTTGTCTCTTTGAAACTGGAATGAGCAAATAGGGTTGACTGATCAAATGACAAAAAAAAATCAGTACTGGAACTAAGGGGTTTTATTGTTCTTATTAAAGGGGCTTTAATTTTTAAGTTTTTTTCCTTTTCTCATACTCTGTTTACCAGATCAGGAGATATAGGAATAGATGGGACTCTGTCTTCAAATGCTGCAACTTAGCCAGCAGCAGCCATTCAGTATATTGGTTCTTGTTAAGTACACTTTGGTGACCCCAAGAGCAAGAGCTGGAGGAGATCTTTAAGATTTTCCACAAAGCTGAGGAGCAGTGCTGCATTTCTAACTCTAGAATAATTAGGTGGAAGTCCTGCTTCTCCATCAGCTGACCCTCAAACAAGGTAAAGAGAACAAATCCTTTTGCAGTGGGATCAGAGGTCATCTGAGCAGAGAATTTCAGCTGTTCCTAAACAAGATCAAATGATTGAGATCATTTATGACCTGTAATTTATAAGCTATTTCTAGCCGATTTCCAGACACACTAATCTGTGCAGAAATTGAGGGAGGTAAGAATGATGCTTGAATGGGTTCTGATAAAGAGGTCCCAAAACTCAAGAAGTTACCGCCTTTAAACTGATTTTCAACAGGTCCTTCCTATAACTTCTGAGATTTTGAGTTGTGAACAGAAAACTTCCACTGTCATTTGCTGTGGTCAAATTATCACAGCCTAGTTAGCACTTTGAATAAAGGTGAGTACATCATACAGCTGAACTCTAAGACTCTTAATGGCCATCAGCTGGAACTTGTTATGTCTGGAAATCCTGCTCAGAAGATTCCAGCTCAATTAGAAGTGTGCCTTCCTGTAACCAGAGGCACACCCAAGCTACAGCCCAGCCCTGCTCTGGGGTAAAACCAGTGTGATGCCTTCAGTTTCCTCTCTCAGCTCTCTTCTTCTCTGCATTCCTCCCTTGTAGTGCTTTTGTTTTTATGTGCCCTTATCAAAGCACTGCTGCTTAGCTTTTATTTTAGCATCGGGGCTTTTTTTTCCTAAATAATGTCTTAAAAAGTATTTTAAGAAATAATGTTATCCCAGTCAAATTAGGAATCATTTAATATACAAAGTAAATTGGTATTAAAAGAAATGTGGGAAGTGCATCAGATATATGGGCTGAAAGGAAGTCGTGGATCCTTCCAGTTAGGTTGTTGCTCTGGACAACCCCACACTTGGCAGCTTTCTATGCTTTCTCCAGATGCATTGGGGAAGTTGTATACCACTCCTTTTCTCAGCACTGAGCAATTCATATTTCTGTTATCCATGCTTTTCCCTCCTTGTCACTGTCTTACATGTTGGGACAAAACTTTAAAAGTATTTTCTACCTTGTTTATGGGACAAACAGACAGCCCTTGTAAGTGTAAAGCAACTACTGATACCATGAAGGAGGCATGGCTTATTTAGTTTTACCTGGCTCCTGAAGAGTCCAGTATTCTTGGAGTTGCTATGGTCTCAATGTTTCCTTAATGCAAACCATAGAAGTAATTCAGCAAATAACCCCTTTTTCTATCAGTTATTTTATTACAGAACAGTAAAGGTGACAAGAAAAAAATATGAAGAGAAGCAGTAAAGCTGAAACAGGCTATAAATTACAGTGGATATATACTCTGTTCTTCTCCATAGTCATATGGCTGGGAGGGATTTCATGGTGTCATCTAATCCATCCTGCTGTCCTGACAGGATGAATTGTACACCATGTCATACATGGCAAGAGCTTGTCTAATGTCTTTAAACATTTTAGTGATGGGGACTCTATGGTACTTCCATTCAGTCTATTTTTGTGTTGCTACCCTTAAAATTCTGAAGTTTTCCAGGCATCTGAGCTGGGCCTTCTATATTGCAGCATAATCAATATCCCTTTTTCTTAACTTATTCACCAGCCATGTGGACAAATTTTGTGGCAGAAGACCCTTGCATAGTTGAAGGCTGTTAAACTTACATTTTATGGAAAGCTTTTTACCAGGATTCTTTCAATCACTCATGTTCCCTGGAACCTCCTCTACACACCCATTTGGTCAGCATCTTTCCTGAACTGCAACTCACAGATTTTCTACTGGAATAGAAAAAAAATACAAATTAAGGATTGTACTCCTCTATGATCCATTTACACTCTCTTATCATCAATTTTTAAGCATCACAATGAACTCTTCCTAAACATTTTTATAAGTACTTCTTTTATATCACTCTAGCACTTTCTGACAGTCAATAATCACAGTTAAAACATATTTTTCCAGCTTCAGTTCTAAACATTCTGCACAGATTGCATTTATACTTTTCTAACCTCATGGCTGTTGTATTTGCTGTTATATGGACTTTCTTTATTCAAGGTGGTCTTGACACTTGTGAAATTTAAAAATAAGACTGTTCAAAACACTTAGAAATTCCCTAGTGGGACTGTTCTTAAACTGTCAGTGTGGGTGGATGAGCTTGGTGGATGGATAATTTTCAGTGCCTAACTGCCCTGAATCTATGAAATGCAGTTCATTGTACCATCAGCATATGTCATTGTCTCAATGACCATTATTTTGTTTTCTTGACACAAATAGGCAGCACTTTATAGTAGATTTTAATTTACTTATTTAAATTGTCTTAAACAAAAAAAGGAAAAGGAACCAAGTGCATGTGTAACATAGCAGTTCCTCTGGAATTAGTATGCAGAGAATATGAAAGGAAAACAGCTAATTATGTTTGCAACAAGAACAATGATTTACATCAAAAGTGAAACACTATAATTTCTGCAGACCTTTTACTTCACAAACAACAGAGGCTTTCCTACATCAGGAATTTTGCTGGAGAAGAGGAAAAATGAAATAAAATAAAAAGAAGGCAGAAAGATTAAAGGAGCATATGATGGCTGCTATAGAGCCTGGCAAAATCTGCTGCACAGCAGGTCTCCTGTGTCTGCTGTGCCATACTCTGTCAAAAGCAGCTCCCAAGTGTGGTGAAGGAAATGTTAACATTTCTAATCTTGGATGTATTCAGTGGTGCCATCTCAGTTTCATCAAAAACCTGCAATAAAATACATCCAGAACATTTTCCCTCATGAAAGCTTAGTGAAACACAGATGTTGCTGCTCCATATTTTCCCAGAGACCCTCAGTGGCTCCTTTCACAGGAAATCTGGGCTTCCCATAACCCCATCATTGCCTCTAACAGCAGCCTGCCATTTCCATCAACATTTTGCTCTGCAGAATTGCTGTTATCGTGCAACACTGTGCTTCCAGCACATTAAACTGGTTAGAACTGAGGCAGCAGAAACCTATCATTGCTATTGCTGGGAAGAAAGCAGATGCTGTTCATATGCATACTAAGAAATGAGAAGGAAAAAAAATAAACTGAAGACTGTTTTGAAACTTCCTTAGAGAAATGTGAGAAAAAGCACAGTCCAAAAGGCAAGGAAATTACACTAATCAATATTCACCTTAAGCCTGTAGAAGAATGATTGGGATCCATGCTGACATTATCAAAAGCTTTCTTTCTTGCTCATGTACTTTTCAATAACAGACTTATTTTCTCTCTCTCTCGAGACTGGAATAGCCAATTAAGGTTTTTAAACATCTATGGGGTTTTTTTATTCAGTAATCTGCACAATGAATATAAATCATCTGTAACTTACAGTGCTCCTTCATGAAAGTCAGTATTTTTATCTTCGATCTATTTGTATCTATTTTATTCTGTGACATCCTCTGGTTTTCCTTAAAATCTAATTTTTTAAAAATCTCTATTGATTATTTTTTCTTAATTTTAATAATTTTCTCCCTAAAAATATTTTGAATAAGAATATTAGTATGATTCTTGCTGAACACTTTCCAGTACTATCACAGGCACGTGCATTCACTTAAATTTTGTGTATCTAAGCAAGTCCACAATAATGTGCCTGGTTATTAACTTTGAAGAAATACCACTTCTAGACATAGAGTTTTGAAACTGGTACTTGGTAACTTGAAGAACCTTCTTCCATTTGTAACTCAGCTGCCTGACATTTCATGATCTAACACATTTAAGTGACAGGATACATTGAGATGTATTCATGTGTTTGAATAGTTTAACAGGGATTTTTAAATCTGCACACTGAGGCTGCCAGCACCAAGTGAGAATCTCATGGCAATCATGGTGACCAGTGGGCTCTCAGGGCAGACATTTCTTCTGACAAGTGGGATAAATCTGTCCTGTCAAAGTAAGTTAAGCAGCAGACCTGCTTAGACTTGTTAAAACTGCTGGTCATTCTCTTGGAGGTATTTGGAATTGGAAATTCCAAATATATAAAGTGTATCATGCTGGACCTGACAGCTTGAGGAAGACAGGGCTGCTGCCACTCCATGTCCCCAAATCCAACTGATAACAAGCTGAAAAATTATTGCCAGCAGGCACAGATGTAGAGATATTCGGCAGGGCAGGTCAGTGACAGAACCCAGGGCATTCCCAAAGCACAGGCAGCACCCCCAGCCCTGTCCTGCTCCCTGTCTGGCTGGGCAGGACTGCAGACCATCCATGGGAGTCAGGAGCATGAGGGATCCATGCACTGGGTGGATCCAGCCAGCAGCAGGGCTGCTCTTACAGCTGGGAGATTTTCTCAGTCTCACTGAGGGCACCTGCACATGGGGCTCCCAGGGATGCAGCCCCACTCCAGCTGCTGGCAGATTCACAGCAGGCAGGAACACACACAGAGCATGAACAGTCCCATGCTGGAAAGCACTTGGAGGTGGACTTTAATAAGCAGAGAGGCAGACTGTAATGATCAGCACAGGGACAAACAACTGCACTGACAAGGCCTTGCTTATGGGTTAATGGACCTTTTTGCTCCCTTCTTCCCCCTCAAAGTCCCCAAATCCTTTCCTTTTTCTCATCTTTGAGTCCTCCCTTAAGAATCCCACTGAAATCCTGTGCAATCCTAAAACGTTCTTCCCCTGCATCCGGTGATGTGTACCACCCCTAAACAGGGGCCATCCTTTGTCCCAAAGATGGCTCAGGCAGTTGTCCCCAGTGGCTCATGATGACAGTTTTCACACCTGGACACTGGCACTAAGTGCTGGGACAGCCCTGGAAGGGCCCAGACAAGATTCCCTTCCCTCTTGAGTCTTGAATTGGGATTTCCCCCTTGCCTGATGCTGTCCCTCTGTGCTCCTCTGGATTTATGGCTGCAGGGGTGGGCTGGGAACTGCCTGGACAGGGTGGTATTTGGGGTGTGTCTGCTCCATTGTCTCTCTGGGCCCTTTCATGGGTGTGCAGGTGAGCTTTTCTCAGATAACCTAACATGCTCACTTTGTCTTGTAACTACAAGGACCAAAAATTCAGTAAGGCTGAGAAAATCTCTCAGCTGTAAGAGAATAAAATAGATCTTAAGCTTCTGCCTTCTGAGATATCCCATGTGTTATTTTTTTAGTAATATATGATAGCTAGGGCCATTCTACTACAGATATTATTTGCATGTTAGGCTGCTTTATCTCCCATCTTTCAAAATGCACTTCCACCACTACAGAAAATAATTTTTTCTGTATTTCTTTGAAGAAGTTCAGGATGATAACATCTCTTGATTAAATTTTGGTAGATCACAGATATTTTCACCAAAATTGCATCAGTTATCATCTTGTCTACATTTGTTAGTTTTGGGGGCGAGTTACTGAGATGTGATGATGGCGTGTCAATGGGTGCATTTTGATTCCTAAGTACTTTATAAAAGTAATGTTCCTGCATGTAACTTCGCAGTGCCACCTATACTTCCTCCACCATACCTTGACCAACACACTTGAACTGCAAACAATGTAAAGCAGAAAAAAGTCAAAGATCCATTGGGTAATTACAAAGTAAGGTCATCAACTTAGCAAATTCAGGCTAAGATGAGGCTCTCAGTTGCTATTCATATATTCATGCAACTTCACTGACTTTTCTACAGGCTGGAGAAGCAACTTGAGCAGAACTTGGCCCGTGGCGTGAGTGACATTTCACACAGCCCTGGTGCCACTTCGCCCACCCCTGTCCCCAGCGTATTTCAGCTCAGCTTCTGAGCACCAAACTCACTCCCCAGCTTCCTCGCACAGTTGTGGTGTGAGAGAGCTCAGTAAAAACCTCCTTCAGGTTTGAAGAGCTTAACAGAGTTTCCTAAGTGGCAAATGTGTTAGAAGTGGATCTGAGAGACACCTACCCTGGACTGCAAAGTAGTGTTAAAACCAATGGGTAAGAAATGCTGTTAAGCACCTGAAAAAATGGCCTTTTCTACTTTGCACCAGATAATTCAATATAAATTTTTGTTCAACATTGTGTCCAGTGGGTGAGCAAGTGCTCCATGGAATACAGAAGTTGTAAGACATGTTATGTTTACCTGCATAAGATGCTGAAAGTGTTCCCAGCTGCAGTGCTTGAGCTTTTAACCAAATTCCTCTAGCACAACTGAAGGTGTAGTGTGAAAACTAAGCCTTGACTTGAATTGCAAGATAAGGGATAACTTGAAGAGATTATATTATCAAAGTAACTGCCCTAAATTTTCTCAACAGGTATGTATGAAAGGGAGCTTTTGCAGTAGGTTTTGACTAGTACTCAGAAAAAAAAAACCCTTTCTTCTTACACAAACAGCCTCAGCTAATTCTCTGCAAAATGTAGTCATAGCTGTTTTATATTGACAGCAGTCCTAACCTTGCTCCTTTTGAAAATGAAATGGGAAAAAGCAGACAGAATGTAATGGAATTGCTAAAGCTGGAAGCTAGACATAATATCAAGGCTAGTGGGGGAGAATATACAATAGGATTTTCAACTGATAAGGAACTTGATCTTAACTCTTATCTTCAAAGGAAATACCTCTAACAAGATGGCATTTTCCAACATGGTGAAAGGCAGGAATTTAAGGAGCAGACCTGAGGGAAGCATGCTGCATAGTGAGTTACCAACACCTACACACTGCAGCATTTTGATTTTTTTGAAAGCTTCTCACCCAGATACTATCCAGCCCCATCTGTGCTCAGCTTGAGAGCTCTGCTGCAGCCAGAGCTCAAAGCTGCAGGCCAAATTGGAGATGCATGAACTGATCAAAATTTCCTCTAATCCTACCTCAAGAATAAGTGACTGAAATGAATTCCATCAGCTCTATACATTTGCAGCACTGCCCCTGGCACATTTGAGTTGATTGGCTTATTGCCATAATGGTTTCAGAAATATACTGCACTATAAATGCATGAGCTCTTCACAGCAGTGCATTACAATCAAAATTCCTACACATCTACACCTGCTATTATTTAAATTGCTCACTGCAACTTCATTGAACATGGCACTTTATTACAATGGATGCTCAGCAAGAAAATCAAATAGAAGAGGACAAAGGGATAAAATCACAAGAAAATGAGAGCACGTAATCAAAGGAAAAAAATATGTAACGCTCTGGGATCTCTACTCTTATCCTCACAATATTAAATCATTCTCCTCTTGTCAGTAGGGGAGAATCTAAATGACTAAGAAAGTTAAATTCAAGTTTGCAATGCTGAAATAGACACTAAGGGGTGAAAGAAATCATGAGTATTTAAAAATCATCATCAAGCCTTCCTGCAAAATCAGCATAACTAGGATTTCATTCCAAGTGACTAAAAGTGTCCAAAAAGAACTCCAAATAAGCTTAATACATTTTTATTTTTTTTCTTTTTTTTTTTTTAATGACTAATTTGGAGCACTATGTAAATCATACAGTGCCTCTAGAGAGGGAGAATATATTCAAAAATCTGATGTATATCAACTGCATTTTTCAGGGCTACACAGTCCAATGTCTCCACGGGGCCCATTGAGCAATGCAGCTGCATGAATCTTCTATTTCTATAGGCAGCACAGGCATGTGGCTCAATTGAGATTTTTGGTTTTTTTCCTAATATGTGGGCCCTAGTGGTTACCTTTCTTTAGATGCAGCTCCTCAGTCAGAAGAGCTAAACCCTCTGAGAATGTGTGATTCTATCAATATTAAAGCTTCAGGAACTGTGTGCATTTGATAGCAATTTTATTTGAAAGGAAATCTATTCCTTTTTTTATAGTCAAATATCCTTCTTAAAGGCACTGAAATGAGATGCATTTTTTTCAAATTGCTTGTCTCACTTTGTTTTTAGTTTTACATTTGGCTTTGATGGGCATCAGTATAAAGTAGCAAGACGTAGGTTTGGTTGACAGACAGCATTCTTCCTCTCCTCCCCTAACTGAGCTCCTCTGCAGATTGTGCAAAAAAAAAATTGTGTTTGATTTACAATAAAAACAAAGAAAAAATTGAAATTCTCTGTGGAACAGAATTTCCATATTTTATACAGCTTTGCCATTGGACTTTTCTTTCACTAATGGCAGGTGAAATATTTGGACACACTTGGAAAGTATTGTCCATTGGATATTCTCTTCTGGTTGATAACTTTTCAGTAAACCAATGTATTACCTTAATTTTGCCTCTCCCAGGCATTCTCAACTTGGAAGAGACTCCTCAAAGTCTCAGAGTAAGAAAAATTCTTTAGTTTAAAATCTGTGGTGATAAGAGGACACATCAACCCTTAGACAATAATAACCACCTTTATACTGACTCTTCAAAGTCCATTTGACTGTACTCTTTTCTGTTTAACTACCCAGTTGATTTCTAAAAAAAACCCAAAAAAAAGTTAGTGAAATCTAAATTCTGTAGAATTCTAGCTTCAGTGCACTTCTTACACCAGCTAGCAGAGAACTGCATGATTGTGTAATAATCTGATGTATGCTTCTTCCTTTTCTACCTTCACCCCCCCTTGTTCATGAATCCATCCATGTTCTCAGATGTATAATGGGAACATATCATTCTGTGATATCTGTCACTGTTACACTGTTGTGGCATTTTTGCTGCTGACTGTTCTTGAAGACTCAAATACCAGAGTCACTTTGTGCCCACGTTATAAATCTCAGGCTGAAAGGACTAAAGCTCAAGATTTTTTGCATTAAGAAAAACAATTTGCCCCTATCTGGATATCAAATGCAAATATGTCAGCAGAATATGTCAGACTCCTTCTCAATTACTAAATATAAATTCTTTCTATGCCATGTACAAACGTTCTGTATCTCAGCCCTTTTCAAGTCTTTTCTATAGGCAGTAGTCTCGTTATTCACAGCTTAAATTGCAGGCATTTATGTCTCAGTAATGTTCAAGTAATCAACTTGAAAACTGGAATACTTCTCAGTTTTAGTACAAGCCTCTCTCCAGGAGCTGAAGTTATGCTGATGTTATATTGCCAAAAAAGAAAAAAACCTAACAGTGACAAGTTGTTCTGTTGTCTTTGTTTTTAGTAAAATCTTTGGTACATTTATTTACTCCCAGCCCTAAAGCACTCATGGGCAGATCAAATACTCGACATCTGAATTGTTTAAACTTTGCCATGAAAAGAAGTGATATTAATACTTGAACAAATACAGTCTGTGACTTGGCAATAAAAAGGGGCTATAACTGAGATATATGAATCGCTAAACATAATTTGAATTATGCATACAAACTTTATGGATCAGCCTATCAACAGATCATCTCCTGTTTGTCATTTGATGCATATTAACTTTATGCACTACTGCTTCAGCTCCTATTTCATGTGAATGTTTACTGATGTCTAAGGTATATTAGTTCACAACAAAAATAAAAGTTCTTACAAGCTCATATTCTTTTCCCTTCAGCATTGTAACTTGTGTAAAATTCATTTCCTTGAAAATTAAATAAAAGAAGATAATGACTATAGTGTTGTAACTTTTGTCATTATGTAGGTATATTGTTTTCTTTTCTTCCGAATTTTTTAATTTAAAAATCAAAAATGGAAAAAAAATGCAGGTTTTTTCCTGAATATTAGTTTTTAAAAATGTGTGGTAATGGGAAAATTGGAACCAACAGAATTGACTTGAGTCAGGGAACACATAAACATAATTATTTCAGTCAGAGCTCCTGCATTTTTTAGGCCTGAAGGAGAATTAAATTAGATATGTGGAATTCATATATATATATATATATATATATATATGTATATAAATACCCTACCCACACACAGTCCACCCCCAATCCATCCTCAGACTAGTGTAAAATATCCGCAATTTTGCTTTGCACCTGAAAATCTCTTATTTCTCTCAATATGGTAGTAGATGTGAAGTCCTATTTTCAAAAAATGTCTTTATCTGCATGCTTCTGTGCCTTCACCTAGCATAAGAGTCACCATCCTTAGCAGCATCACTGCTAAGATTGGGAGCTTAACTTTGAAAGGGGATTTTCCAGTCACCCCCATTTTCTGTGCCTTGGCTCAGACCATGGAAAGGTCTTGAAGAGCAGGAGTGGATTCCCTTAAGATGGAACCGAGCTGGGAGGTGAGGTCAGCTGCTTGTGGACATTCATGTGACTGACATGGCTCTGGAGCCTGGAATCCCTCCTGACACTGCTGGGGAATACCAAACAGAACCAAACCGGCTGCTAGTTGGGTAGATTAATGCTTAACTAAATCTGTTTTGGAAAAGCCAACATGTCATATACTCATTGATCACAGAGACTTTTTCCCTCTCTCGGCTCTGATTTTGAGGACATACCAAGGAAAAGGGAAAATTAAAGTTCCTTTGGTGTTTGGTGTGATTGTTTCATGGGAAAGGGAGAATAGTCTGTGCTCCTGTGTTGTGTTTGCATGGCCAGATTTGGTAACGGGGGGGCTACAGGGGTGGCTTCTGTGAGAAGCTGCTGGAAGCTTCCTCCATGTCCAGCAGAGCCAATGCCAGCTCCAGGATGGACCCACTGCTGGCTAAGACTAAGCCCACCAGGAATGGTGGGAACACCTCTGTGAGAACTTATTTAAGGAAAAGGAAAAAAAATTGCAGATACAATTGCACCCAGAGAAGAAGAGTGAGAACATGTGAGAGGAGCAGCTGTGCAGACACCAAGGTCAGTGGAGAAGGAGGGGCAGGAGGTGCTCCAGGTGCCAGAGCTGAGATTGCTCTGCAGGCCCAGGTGCAGCCCATGGTGAGGCAGCTGTGCCCCTGCAGCCCATGGAGGACAGGGGATGCTGAGATCCATCCACAGCCCATGGAGGGCAGGGGGATGCTGAGATCCACCCACAGCCCATGGAGGGCAGAGGATGCTGAGATCCACCCACAGCCCACAAAGGAAACCAAGCTGGGGCAGGGGGATGCCTGAGGGGAGGCTGTGAACTTGTGGGAGGCTCGTGGTGGAACAGGCTCCTGGCAGGTTTCCTGGTAGGATTTGTGACCCTGTGGGGGACCCACATGGGAGCAATCTGTCCTTGGAGGACTGACCCTGTGGAAGGGTGACCCACATTGCAGCAGTCTGTGGAGAACTGTTCCTGTGAGATGGAGTCATGCTGTGGAAGTTCATGGAGAGCTGTCTCCTGTGGAAGAGACTCCAGGCTGATCAGGGAAAGTGCTTCTCTCCTTGAGCAGCAGCAGCAGGAGCAACCTGTGATGAACTGACCATAACTCCCATTCCCATCTCCCTGCACTCCTGGGGGAGGACTTAGAGCTGGGAAGAAGGGAGGAGTGCAAGGAAGGTGTTTTTAAGGTCTTATTTTACTTCTCATTATCCTGCTCTGCTTTTGTTAGTAACAAAGTCAATTAATATATCTAATTCTGGCCTGGTTTACCCATGATGGCATGTGATGAGTGATTTCTCCTGGTCTTTATCTCAACCCATGAACCCTTCTTTATATTTTCTCTCCCCTGTCCAGCTGTGAAAGGGAGTGATTGAGAGGCTTTGGTGGGTGACTGAAATCCAGCCAAGGCCAACCTACTACATCCTCTCTCTTTTCCTATTGCCTTCTCAGAGTGTGTGGACAGAACACTCCCTGCAGTTGCTATCTTCTATAATCCCCATAACAGTACAGTCCATCTGGCTTAGTGCTCTGGCTGGGCCAAAGCTCTTGTGAATCTTCTCCTTTATTATGGGTATGATTGGTTATTTCCTTAGCATGATGGATGGAAGCTGATACTCCCAGCTGTAAGATTACATTTCCACAGGGAAACACAATTACAACGTCTACATAATAAGATGACATCCACATTTGCATGATTTCCATAAGTAATTAGAAGAGAGGACTATTAGCTACAGCAAATACATAAATAAGGTATGAAATCTGGAAATCTGAGATAACTTGGGGAGAGGAGGGAAGGGAATGCAACTGTCTCTTGCTGAGCACCACCAGTTCTGGGGGTTGCAGGGCAGGTGCAGATGTGGACCTGGTCAATGGTCACCTACAGGTCACCCATGTGGGCCAGAGAGTCCAGGTCACCCTGGTTCCCTCCCTAGGAAATTCACTGAGGGTCACACAGACTCCCAGATAAACAAAAAGTGACTTTTCTATGACACATTGATGCTAAAGATCCTAGGGGAAGCAAAAAGAAAAGAGAAACAAAACATGAAAGGCCTTTTGAAAACTGTTTCATTTTGATTGTTATGCACAAAGCCAGAAGCTCCCTGTATTGCAGATAGTTCTGTAATATTGGGCACATTCCAGTAAGTGAAAGAAGATGCCATCAGAGATACAAAAGATGTAAAGGGCAAGTTGTTAAATACAATCACTCTCCTTGGAGGAAATTTGTGGTATTTTTCTGTCAGGTTTTAAACCAATACAGGGCTTCTCCTCAAGCAGTGCAATTTGTCACAAGGGAATTAAATTTTTTTTACCAGGCAGTATTTTGTGACTGCTGTTTCATGTACTTCAGTGGAACACTAAATTTCATGGAAGTCTGCATTTCCCTTCCACTTGAAATATTAGGAAACAGGCTGTGTAGTCCTTCAGAAAAAAAAAATAAACCAAAAAGCCATTATTTTTATTTTTTAGTATTTATTTTTAAATATAGTAATTCCCAATTTTGAAATAAAATTTTATGTTTAAATTGTAAAGAAATAGTGTCTGAATTTTCTGTTGTGAAAAAGTAATCTTGAAATATTCCTTTTTACTCCAATAATGTTAATACCAATGGTAAGCACAAAAGAAATGAAAGACATAGCAAATCTTTGCATGAAAGACATAGCAAATCAAACTCCATACCTGAACTGGGAATATTTTAGTTTTAATTGTGTATCCTCCAATGAACAAAACTGACATGAAATAGTTCTGTCATACCTACTTCTAATACAGAGAAATACCATCATTGAGTGTCCTCTGGAGTACTGTTTTAAAATTATGTAGCAAAAAAAGTTTTGAAATTTCAGTCATTTCAAGGTGAGCATATATATTTGTTTTGTCACATTTACTTTTTTAAAATACAAGTATTTAATGCATTTATGTAAATATAACTATATCGAATTTATATAAAGTTATACTTTTGCATAGATTTACATTAATAAGATGTTCTTGCAGTAAATTTTTATTATGAATTTAATTTGGATGGTATAGCATTTATATAAATAAGCATTTATACAATGTAAAAATTGTAAATGGCAGGAATAATTAAATAGCTGAGCTTTTTATTTTGGCCTTTGCAGTCCAGAACACATGGTGGTGCACTGTGATGAGGAGTGCAGAGCAGGAGCAGAGCTGCAGCACATCCCCTGCTCCTCTTTTAATTGCAGAGGATATGCCAGGTCTTGTTCTCTTCACCCTCTTAAGGTCTGAGAGCTCTGTTTTAGTGGCAGAGTAAATTTGGCTTTGTTTTCCTATTGGAGGACCATTTATATTTTACCTCTGTGAAACAGAGATGCAGGATGATCACTAAACTCTCAAAACAAAACTAGGACAGAACTTACTCCCTGATTTGGGAATCTGAAGCCATGTACTTTGTGCACCTACATCTGAAATTTTGATTCATGTCTTGCTCTGAATAAAGGAGCTATGTCACACAGCCAGCTGGGTCCCTCAAAAATGTAGAAATGAGCTGACTTTAGACATGTTTGCTGTTTATCTGAAGGGTAGAATAACGTGGCCTTATAACACAAATTTACTACATAATTCTGGTAAGGTTCTGTCAAATGACACCTCTCTGCAGATGAGCTGCTGAGGAACAGCAGAATTTTGAATCTTTGTGTTCAAGATTAGAGGAGGAGGTTGAGGGATGCCTTTGAAATCTCTGCCTGAGTTGTCTGAGGATTCCTCTGAGTATTCTTGTAAAGCACCCATTTATTATACATTTTATTTTTATCAAAACCTCTCGGCATATGACATTTTGTGCTCTCATGTCCCAGATATGTATTTCAGTGTCTTGCCCTCTTGCCAGTTTTCAGACACTAAGACAGCACCTTTAAAACATTAATTGTCTTGTAAGTTGTCTCTAGCCTACAAAGTACAGTGATCTTTGCTCCTCTTTATTTTCTTTATTTTCTTGTAATAAAGAAAATAAAAATGCATTAAGAAGGTGGCAGAGGGGAGAATGGATCACTGCTTTTGGGAAGCACAGTTAAACAGACGTCTGTGGCAGATGTGAAATGTGAAACTGGTGAAGAACAGGTTTTGTACCCTAGGCAGAGCTTTGAAAACTGAGCAGGTGAAAGAGTCACTGGAACTGGGCTAAAATATTGGAACAGGGAGCAAGGAGCAGGAGGATTTGCAGTATCAACTTTTGACTGAATTTGAAAGCCCTGTAAGAGCAATTTTGAGGTTAAGAACCAAATGAACAAATATATCCTAAACCCTAACATTTACTGAGGACTGACAAGAAATGTTCATTAACTTATTAACAATAATATGCTAATGAGAATTTCACAGATACCTGGGAACAAAACCAGAAGTAGAACACAGTATTGTTAGAAAAATTGTTTACCCATCATCTCATCTGATCTCCTGTTTATCTTCCTTGATGTTTTTAAATGGCTTACTACAGCAATAAATAGAATTTCTGTCTGCTTAGAAGGTTAAAAAACATCTCTTTGTCTTCCCAATCTTAAGTTTTTTTATTAAATACAATAATATTCATGTCTTATTGTTTGTCAAGCATCATTAAAATATTTGACTCCTCGCAGGTAACTATCCAGATTTTATGCTTATTACTACCTTTGATCTATTTTGTACGGTAGGCAGGACAATTTTTGTTTTGTATTAGCTTCCTAAATACTCAGACTTTTTTTTCCCCATAATTTTTTACAGACTTTCTAATAATTTTCTACAGACTCATATTTTTTTACAGACTTTTTAAGGAAGAGTTATTGCTAACTATTACAAGTTATTTTATTGTCTTATATTATTGTCTTCTTTATAAATTATTTAGAGTACTGCATAATTTTATTACTTTAGCTCAAAGCCATCCTGCTTACACTAGTAAACTCTTCTTCTCCTGAGATAGTGCTGTTCCATATCAACTTTTTAAGTCTAAAATTTTTATTTGGAAAATTTTGAGAACTCAGTAAGCAATCATTTCAGAACAGTGTGAAGTGTCAAAAACTATCAGAAACCTAAAACCAGTTTATCATTTAGAAGGAAAGCAATCAACCCAACCTACAAGGCAATCACCTTGCTGGCTGCTAAATTTACCAGGCACCAGTGAGAAAAGCACTGTGGGAAAATCAGTGTCAGAATACAAAGCTATGCTGAAACATTCAATGGCACCTGCAGGGAACACAAATAAAAGAGATGATACTGGGGCAGAGACAATATAAGTTTGAGAAACTGGAATATTTGACATGATTATGTCACTTTACAAAATAATTTATTCCATTCTAATTAATTAATCTTTTATAAATAAAAAACATATATATATAATTTACTATAGTTAGGTGACTTAAAAACTTAATTTAATCAATTATAGCCATGATTCTGGAGATCAACACTAACAAGTTTAAAAATTTTGGAGCACATTTGAAGAAATATTATGATAAACAAGGAATGTCAATTAAACTAATCTTGTCAGAACAAACTTAATTCTTTTGCGGTAACAACAAAATTATAAAGAAAATTAACATTTCTTCTATCATTTGATTTAACTCTTTTTTCCTGAATATTTCATTATTGGTTAATTATGACTGTCTTATTTTTATAGACTGTAATACATAAAAATTTTTATTACCATTATTACGTACATTTAATGAGTTTCCATTTTTATCAACCGTAGACCCTCTAACTTTTCAGTTTTATGGGTCTACTATACTTCATTGAATTACTGCCAAATACCTAATCTTCCAGAGAAAAATGCAAACAGTCTGCATGGTATATATCATCACAGCAAGGATTCTCTTTGCCAGTTGACCTGCTATGCAAGCTTCTTTCAGATTCCTTGGTAACTCTTTTCTTACAGTTAATTAAAAAAAATAGAGAAGATAGGGAAAGATATCAGCAATGTATGCTTCTTATAGATAGAAAAAGCTGTAAATTATAGCCTACTAAGCTAAGTTCAGAGAAATTTCTGTGTAGGAATGTGTAAATTGACAAGAAAGATATGTAACAATAAGAATATGTTACAATAAGGAGAAGTGCTGCCTTGCTGACCCTGTATCTTTTTAATTTCATATTCAGCCATTTCCTTATGCACATCTCCTCAGAGCACTGAAACCTCTTCATGGCTGATAAGGGTTCACACTTTCTCCTCCAGAGTAACGCAGCTACAATGGCTTCATGAAGTTGCATTCTTTAACCCCCAAAATCCTGATGCTGTTGAAGCCAAATATCTGTTTTTCTTTCCCAGGGCCAGATGTTAGGGTCCCTATTTCCCTGAGGAAATAGGCAGCTACATCCCTGCCTGGAACCAAAGCACAGATTTTCAGCTGAACTTTGAGATGAAATTTCAGAAAGAACATTCATTCACACCCACACCCACAAACCCTGCAAACACCCCCACAAAATGGGTGCATATTAAGCATGATGGTGGGGGTCATTAATTTATGGATAATGGAAAATATTTTAAAGAAGATTATTTTCTGCTGTAAAAATGGAATCATAATAATGACAAGAGAATGGAAGTAAAAGAAAAAAAGATGATTAGTCAGGAACACATATGGGTGTGGTGAAAAGAAATGCCTCTACCATTTATTTCAAGGTTAAATTACCATATACTCAATACGTCTGCAACTGGCTCAACAGCATTATAGATGAATAGGCACTATGCAATCAGAATACATTATATCCCTACAGAGGCAGTCCAGGAGAAATGATGCTGATAAACAAGCCCATATTAAGAGGAGTGCCAGAAAGACTAAAAATAAAGCTTTTCGACAATGCAAAATTGCATTTTGCTAAATATTTTATTGGGAGAATGCAATATTGGATCTGCCAGCATAAAAGATTATATAGAATTTTTGGATTTCAGGTTCTGCTTCTTGTTCTTACAAAGTATCTGGCTAAATTACAACATGAAACAAGTTTTCCAGGATAGAAATCAGGCCTCAAACCAGCTTAAATTGTCCTGGAACACTCAGTGTGATTCTTCTCACTCTTCCCCCACTTTTCCACTCCTTCCCAGGGAGGTTCAAGGGAAGTCTGTGCAGGGCTTTTTCAACTGACTGTAGGCTGGCTTCTGTACATTTGGTTTTCTTTCAATCCAAGCTTCCCTGAATGATACTTTGTGCTGCAAAGGCTCAAAAGGGGCAGAATCAACTTCTAAATATTCTTGTTTTCTGAGTCAGATTCCATAATGTTATCTCTAGTCTGATAGAGAGTATAAAATAAAATAAATGGGTAGGGTAATTTTGACTAGCTTCCCTGGAAAGTGCAACAGGAGGAAAGCAACTCCTGTAAATTTTTTACTATTTAAAAATATTCACTATACAGTTCACATGTGAAAATTTTGCATAAACCAAAATGATATTGCGTTAAATTTGTAGAAAAGTGGGCTAAAAGAAAGATATTAGATGAGAATGACCAGAGCAAAATCACCAGAACATCACTGAGTTTATAAACTCATATTGGGACCTCATTCTTGTTCTTCAGCATCTGACCTCTGGGTCCCACATAACAAGTACATTTTCCCTAGACCATTTTGAGTTCAGTTGTGGCTCCAGCTGGTTCAGTTTCAGTTCCAGTACAAACCTCTCAGAACTTTGAAATAGGTTTTGCTTTTTGTTCTGGTTTAAGCCAAAAATAAAATGGAAAAAAAGGACGACTATTTGTTCAGCTCCTTTGCTCCATTGTTCACTCATCCACTGTTCTGAAATCAGACTTTTCAATACATGCATATTTTGAAGTGGACTAAGTGGGAGGACACTTCACTGCTAATAACCTTACTTTAAAACTTGAGTCTGTGGATTGTGTATATCCAAAGAACACTTTTGGGTAAGAGTCAGTGTGGCCCAGTACAGATGAGATGACTGGATAAGTAAAAACCTCTTCCAAAGAGCAGGTTTTATCATATCTGAAATTGGCTGCATATTTATCAACTTGAAGATAATGGAAGATCCATTTACAGCTCCTGCTTCTATGTCAGATTTTTATTCCTGCACTACACTGAAGCACATCCACAATTCATCAATGAAAAGTCAAGCTTACACTCGACTTACTTACTGTCAGTTCTCATATTAGAGATTTACCTTTGCATAATACTGAATGCTTATAGGGGTACAAGTGATACTATGATCTTGAAAAGGCCAAGGTAAAGCACTGAGCTCTACTCAAATCAAATGCAATAGGACTACAATTCATCTATTTCTGCCCCCAGTCTGATTTCTGAATAGTTGAATCAGTAGGATATCTCCATGTTTTAGCTGTTTTCAGTTGGCAATCCCATCCAGAATGGTTGCTATGTTTCCATTCATAGCATCCAGGGAATATGTGAACAGTAGTGAAAACAGCAGCAGGAAATGCAGAAATGATCCTCAGCAGCATATAGGCAGAAAAAGCAGAATTACTTTTTTAAGCAACCAGAAACGTGCATCAAAAATTTAACAAGTCCATATGCAGCAAGCAATGTGGCACATCATCTTTATTGATTAGCACTTCCAGAGCAGATATATGCAGTTCACAATAGAAAACATACCCTGCATTAAATTTCAGTTTGTTCTAAATCCCTAGCAGGGATAAAACAGTTAGGGAAAAGGGCATATATAGTCTTTGCAATAAAAATGGTCATTCTGTACCCCTACTGTGTGATCTAATGGTAATGTTGAGTCAAACATGAGCAGGGGAACAAAATTGGCCTGGCTAAACAGAGATATTTGGCTGAAACTCATGACTTAAAGGAGAGTTTATGACTTTTTGAAGGAGCAGGTTATGTAAAAGGACTACAAGGATGTTTTAAGGCTATGCAGGGAGAAAATGAGAAAAGCCAAACCTTGACCAGAAATTGTCTGAATACTGCTGTACAAGACAATAAAACCTGTTCTATTAATACATTAGAAACCAAAGGAGGGCCAAAGGGAGTCCTCACCTTTTATTGGATCCACAGAGGGGGTATAAACAGTGCCAAAGGCTGAGGAAAAGACTGAGGTGCTTCATGCCTTGGTCTGTAGCAGTAACACCTGTTTTTCTCTGGGTGCTGAGCACCCTGACCTGCAAGAGAGGGAAGGGGAGCAGAATGAAGCGCCTGTGATCCAAGAGTAAATGTTCAATGGCCTGCTACACCCCTTAGATACACAAAGGTCTATGAGGCCAGATGGGAACCACCCAAGGGTACTGAGGGACCCGGCAGAAGTGCTCAGCAAGCCACTTTCCATGATTTACCAGCAGTCCTGGTAAATCCCAGGGAGATCCCAGCTGACTGGAAGGGACCTAATGTCCATCTACAAGAAGGACTGTGAGGAAGATCCAGGGAACTATAGGCCTATCAGCCTGACCTCAGTGCCAGTGAAGGACATGGAATAGATCATCCTGAGTGCCATCATGTGGCACAAATGGGACAGCCAGGGGATCAGGCCCAGCCAGCACGGGTTTAGGAATGGCAGGTTCTACTTTACAAACCAGATCTTCTTCTATGACGAGGTGCCCCACTTAGTAGGTGAGAAAGAGGCTGTGACTGTTTACTGGACTTCAGTAAAGCCTTGAATACCATTTCTCGCAGAATTTTCTTGGAGAAACTCTGCACACAGCTTGGACAACTGCACTGTTTGCAGAAAATGACATATTGGGCAGAGTGTTGATCTGCTGGAGGGCAAGAAGTCTTTAAAGAGGGATCTGAGGTTGGTGGTCCAAAGCCAATCGCATGAGGCTCAACAAGACCAAGTGTTGCATTCTGCACTTGAGTCACAACTCCAGGCAGAGCTGCAGGCTTGGGGAAGACTGACCTGGAAAGGCCTGGAGGAAAAGGAGCTGGGGGTGCTGGTCAGCAGCAACAGGACATGATCCAGATGTGCCCAGGGGGCCAGGGAAGCCAATGGCACCTGGCCTGGATCAGCAATAGTGTGGCAGCAGGACCAGGGCAGGGATTGTCCCCTGTTCTCAGCACTGGTGAGGCCACACCTCAAATCCTGTGTCCAGTTTTGGGCCTCTCACTGCAGGAAAGGCATTGAGGGACTGGAGTGAGAGCAGAGAAGGGCAGCAGAGTTGGGGAAGGGTCTGGAGTCTGATAAGGAGAAGCTGATGGAGCCGGGGATGTTTAGCCTGGAGAAAAGGAAGCTCGGGGGAGACCTTATCACTCTGTACAACTCCCTGACAGGAAGTTGTGGTGAGGTGGGGGTTGGTCTCTTCTCCCAAGTAAAAATGGCAGGAGCAGAGGAAATGGCCTCGTGTCATACCAGGCAAGATTTATTTTAGATATTTGGAAAATTTTCTTCAAGGAAAGGGCTGTAAAATGCTGGAACAGGCTGCCAGGATAGTAGCTGAATCACCATCACAGGAGATATTCAAGAGATCTATAGATGTGACACTTGGGGACCTCTTCTATTGATAAACTTCGCAATGCTGGGATAATGGTTTGACTCAATGGACTTAAATACCTTTTCCAATCAAAATGATTCTATAATTCTATTCTATGATTACCAGTGATGATGGTGATGAGGAAGGGAAATAGGGTGACAACTTACTCACAGCATAAAGCCATAAAATATTTCTATCCTGGAAGAGCAAGCTTAGCATAACCCTTGTCCCTCAGTAGTAATCAGTAGTCCTACTGATGTCAAACTGAGATAGGGCAATAAAATTTGCATTCTTTTGATTAGAGAACTGAGATTAACACTGCAAGTCTCCTCTGATTATATCTGAGAAGATGGGAAGTTATATGAGAACTCCAGGGGGAATGTGATAGCCTTTAAATGAACACAATTTAAATGGAGGGTATCAGGTCTCTCACTCCTTTGAAGGCAGAAAAAAGAATAGCTTCAAACTGGTACCATATGAATATCACGCAGCTTATCTGATATTCACTAACCACTTCAGGACTGCTGCCATTCCAAAGGCCAAAGGAAAATGTGATAGTAAGAAACAAAAGTGCAAAACACTGGCAGTGGGCAGCACACATGTCTCTGCTCATAATAGGGAAAAATCATGAACTGAATAAGAGAAAAATAGAAAGTCACTTTTAAGATTAGTTGTACTGATCCATACCATGCATAACAACTAGAATTTGCTTTTAGGGATGAAAGGAAATGAAAGAAAACACATATTTCTTAGCCAACAACTTTTGATGAGGTCTAAATTTCTGCCAATTGCAGACTCCTCACAAGTTTAAAGAACTGGGGCAAATGTAGGAAAATGCTTATTTGGGTTCTCCCAAAAAGGGACAATAGGCCTATTTATGTAATCACTTTCATAAATTCCTTTTATCCTTATGTAATATGAGCCCAGAGTGACAATTTACTCATTTTCTCATATCTTCTGTTGCAGCAGGCTTCTCTCCCAGCTTGCTTGCCTAAATTTTGGGCTGCTTGTTTTTTGGAAACAATCTAGCAAGATAACATATTTTTTTCTGATATGTTACAGTTTCTGATATGAAAGTTCCAGGTATAGCCCATTATGGAGCTTAGCATGAATTATGGTTTAGACCTTTATTAGCCTTTTAAAAAATTCCTTTGTATTTGAGATTTTAGTGTTTTATTAGGATTAGTTCCTGCAAGCACACTCAGGTATTTCTATAAATAGAGATGTAATGGATGCACTGAGTGAGGTGAAATTCCTCTGTGCTTGGTTGTCTTCTCCCTATTAGTAGCAAATACAGCTGACAGACAACAAATACAAGAAACAGTGCACAAGAATTCACTCAAAGGAGCTCAGAAATTTAGAGACTTCCTCAAAAAAATGACCCCCAGACTACCCCTTTTCCTAGCACATAAGGACCAGCTGTTCCCATCTGTGCAGTGGTCTAACTCATTTCTGAACATATATAAATCCTGGTTCCATGGTAACATCTGGCAGTAAATTCAACAATCAGTGTGCTTCTTTGTTTATTTAATATTCTTCATAGTCATTGCTTTGGCACCTAGCAGGGACATTTAATCTTCTGGTAGGACATCATGGATACAGATTGCTCATCTGAAATCTCCTCAGCCCTGAAGATTTGTCTGTATAAATTTGTATTATGGAAAGAAATATTTTCCTTTCAGCACTGAAACCTCTTGCTCTCAGAGCACATTGAAGTCCTGCAGATTTCAATTCCAGAATAAAGTACTCTCCCTTCTTCAGAAAGGCTGCCAGATTTTTGGGCATGCTGGAAAGAGATCACAAGCAGAGAAAAAAAATTGAGAACAAAATTTTTTCTGTGCATTCCCAACAGGTAGCCAAGTACATATGGCAGATTACTCAGAGACCCTGCTTTATTTATTCGTGTCAGAGCTAGAAGGAGAGGACCATGATGAGCAGCCCTGCTGAGGGATGCAGGGATGCCGCCTGCAGATGGCACTGCTCCCTCACTAGTTCTCTTCTCAAGCCAGCCGTGACTCACAGTTTGCACTGAAGATATTATTTTTTCTCCTAGGGACATGTTTACTTTGTGCATCCTGAGCCACAAACAGAAAAATGAGCTCTTCTTCAATGCAATATTAGCAATGAAAATCCTGTTAAACCTTTAAAGATCGGGATGGGCCATGTTTCACTTGCCTTTTGCACCAGGCTGCTCATACAATTAAATAAAATTGCTCTTGCTGGTTCAGTGGACTAAAGCCCTTGCCTTCTGTCCAATTTAGTATGGAATTCCTTTGTTTCTAGAAAAAAAGGAAAACCACTAAAAACTTACAGACCTTGCAGTGGCATGAAAACCTGGGTGTCTCTTTAAGGAAAACAAAAATATCTGTCAATTGATAAGCAAACAGGTGAATTGATTAAAGTAATACATTTAAACACACACACACACACACATACAAAGAGAAAATAAACAAATGTGTCCTACTTCAGGAAGCAGCTTATGTTTGATCAGGCTTTCATTGAAGATACAAAGCTAGCAAGTAAATTGGACAAGGAAGAGTTTTCCTCTCTGTTCTCTGCAGTGGCACCTCAGTAAACAATGCTGGGTAGAATTTAATACCAGACTGTGGCAAGGGAAGCAGCATGCTGTAGTAATTTGGTGACTGCATGCTCTCCTTTTATCTATCTGCAGAGAGAGCAGTAATGCTTGCAGTTAATGTTTCATAGTGTTTTCCAGACTAAAGTTAGAAAAAGAAATGGTTTGCCTAAGTTACATCATCACCAGTTGTTTCTTTGAAGAGCACTATTTTCTTTGGTTTTTTTAGGCAACACATTTCAGTTTTCACAGGGGACTAATCTTGAGGACATGAAGGTGGCCACTGATTCTGCTTGATTGTTTACACTGATTTCACCAGCCTATAAACCCTTTCAAAAACCATGTTCTTACATGCTTAGCAGAACTCTTTAGAGACTGGCTGTAAAAATCTTGCAGCGTTCAATTTGTGCTAGGCATGCACTCAACTCTACAGAAGGCTCTGCAGGTATCTGTCTCAAGCAAAGCTTAAAAAATAGACTGAATCCTGCTGCTGCAGGTACAGCTCCTAATGCTGCACAGACTGAACTGCAGAGCCTGCCCTGAATGAACACACGTGAGACAGGATGGATGCCAGCAAGGGATTTCTACAGCAGATCTCAAGGGGTTAATACGAATAGCAGCTTTTAAGGGCTCCTAACGGTGACGAACAACCTATTTGATAGGGAGGAAAGATGATGACTCTTTTTGCTCCCCACATGCCAGTACTAAGTACTGAGGCTGTAGCCACTTCTCCTTGTTGCATATCACAAGGAGTTTGCCATGTCTGGGTATTGGAATGGGAATCCCAATATAACCAGTTAGATTGTGCCTGGGTCAGTGTGACCCTCGCTGCTGGGCCAAAGGCAGCACTGTGGTGCTTTACCCCAGAGATACCTTGGCTGCTGGAGATTGCAGCAGGGCACTGGTGGAAGTCCAGGCTTGTCAGGAACTCTGTTTACCTCAGGAGAGAGAGCTTCTGGCAATGGTGAAGAGATGAAGGAGAGGATTCTGCTGGAAAGTTGCCAGATGTTTATTCCATGGGTACAGAGGTCTGAACCGGGGCAACTGCTGCCACCAGAATGGAGGCCGCATGGTCTCATTAACCTTTTAAGCTCGGGGACAGGGTAAGGGGAGGGGACAAGTGAGCTACCAACCAGGTGAAAGGGGCAGGGTCTCAAGGGACTAGGGACACCTATCCAATGTCCCCCAGGCCTGAGGGACCAACCACACGACGCCTTGCTGGTATGTTAGCCTGATTGACAGGGCACACTCAGCAAGGGGCGAGGGGGAAGGGAGAAGGTATAGGAACACCTGGGAAGGGACCCGGAAGTTTAAAACAGGACATTGCAACACACCGCAACACCTGGGCAAATCCATTTGTTGTTTCTGCTCCTTCAGGTGCACAGAACAAGGGGAAGCCCAAATTCTTGACTTGTCACATTTTTTTCAAGTCCAGTAAATTATAATCTGTTAGCAAATTGGGAAGCATGTGTCCTGTTAAAGACAGAAACTCTGATGGGTTATTTGCCCAGAGCTTAGCTAGATACACCTATCATTGAAGTCAACGAGCAGAATAATGCTCAAAGCAGATTGAATCTGACATATTCCTGAGGAGCTACTGAATAATTCCATCCTTTGCCTTTTCTCACACTCCTGCTATGCTTTTTCTGCTCTCAGTTGGATTCTCTTTTTTCTTTGTGTTTGCTTAATGATGGCTGCCATTTCCCCTCTCCATGAACAAACAAGCTCACCATTTTCTTTAATGCTTCTATTTGAATTATCTCTGTAAATTCACCAGAATGATAGAAGTGTTATTTTGCTATCTACCCCAGCTGTGACTCTTGCTGATTTAAACTCAAATATGCTAAAATGAGTTTTAGATGAGGATTCTTTGTTCTATTGTCTCTACAGAATTCACCACTCCAAACGTGTTACTTTGAGAAGAAAAAAAAATTAATATCCTGTGCTTGAAGAATTCTTGGAAAAAGCCAGTGACCTAAACACATAAGGAAGAGATACTTATCTGAATAAAGATATGTCTGTTGGACATATGAAAACACCCTATATGCATTCTCCTTTGAAAACCTGTCCGAGTCTCACCCACCCCACCTTGTTTCCCTCTGACTCATTCTAATCTGACTCTTCTGAAGTTTCCTTGACCTTTCCTTACTACTCTTTCTTGACTTTTCCATTTCATGCCTTTATGTAAGGTAGATGAGCAGTTTTCCTTGTACCTCTGACAGCTTTTTCGTTATAGCCACCCCTGTGGGTTTGAACAGCATTTATCTCTGTGTAAAAATGCTTTTAACTGGACTATTTAAAAACAGAAAAAAAACCCAACACAATTTATATGATGTTCCAAATGGAGCTTTTTAAGCAAGAAAGAGAAGGAAAATATTATCAGGACTTAAAAGTAAGCAGTTCAGGTAATGAAAGCTGATTGACAATTACTGCTGTCTTTTAAAAGAAACAATTGGACTGAGGTATTTGGAACACCTGTTGCATGAGTTAATATTACAAGAGAAAAGCTTGAATTGTTGATTCCCTAACAAAGGTATGTACTAATTCCCTTTAAAAATGAATAGGTTTTAATACTGAGAAAAATAAAGTTGTCAGAGAACTTGAAAAACTATGGCACACACAGAACATTGTTTGGTAAGTGCTGTATGTAGGGCTGGCTTCAAGCATGCTAAGAAAAGACAGTAGAGCAGATCAGCAGAGTAAAAGTAGGGAAAAGGAAAGTTGCAAAGTGGCTGTGCCCCCCTGACTGCTCTGCGCTGGTCGAGGTCCTGCAAAGACAAGGATTTGTCATTTGACATTTGCTGTGACTGTGAGAAACTTTGTGGATGTATGGAAGTAAATGTGGCTGTGAAGAAGTAAAACTCCTCTTAGAAGTACCAGTTATTCCTACATCTCTTGCTCTACCTCTGGTTGCAGCAGGAGCAGCAAACCTGGTTCTCCAGAATCCACTTGATTCTGACAGTTTCAGGGAGGAAAATGTTTTTCTCTCAGCCCTCCTCTGATGCCACCCCCACAGTTTTGCCTCAGCCTCTGGCTTCTTCTGTCCCTGTGGCAAAACAGACCCACCTTGGCTGTGCTGCTTTGCAGAGGCAAACCACCAGTTCAGCTTGACTATGGATATATATCTCTGCTACTACTGTGAATGCATTACACACTGTATAGAAATAGATTATCAAAACCTCTGAGTCAAAGACATAATGAAAATTATTGACAATTTTGGACATAAATCATTTCAGAGCTTTCTGTGGAATGGGATTTGGTTCCTTCTCATTTCAGCCACCACTGTGATGATGTGACCAAAATAGCTGTCAAGCTCTGAGATGCATTAATGCAGATAGCTATAGTAAACCCTCTGAGGAAGTTAATAATACTTTATTTTCATAGCAGGGAATTAATAATGTGCAGTAAAATAAGACACAAGGCCACTGTTAAACAGAAAATATAAATATATAAAAATGCACTCAGAACACTGTTACACATAAATAAATACATAAATATATCTATAAAATCCTTGATTCAGTTAAAGAATTATCTACTGGTGTTAGTGCAGTTGAGTTCCTTTGGAAAAAAATTAAATATAAACTTGTGTGTGACATGTAAATAATGATAACCATATCTGCAACATCCACAGCTATCAGTAGAAAAATAAAACAAAAATGATACCTAACTCTCACCCAATTTATAAACAATGATCTTTTGCATTTTTAAACTTCTTGGGGTGAAATTGTCAATTTATAGAAAGAAGCAAAACAGAAAAACAATCATCCATCTACTGCAGTCTGTGCCTCAGTTCCAGAGACCAAGGCCCTCTGAGCTGACAGAATTTTGGATAGAATAGTTTTCCCCTCCTTGGCAGAGCAACACTCAGCTAGGGGCAAGAAGCTCTACAGCAAGTTTCACAGTTATCAGCTGATAGCAGAGAAACCTAAAACTGGAGTCATGTTTTCTGTTTCAGGCTCCAGGCATATGTTCTGCTGGGTATGTCTTCTTCTGCTTGTTTCTCTCTGGTATCATCACCTCTCCTGTGCCTTCAGAATTTCCCTCCCCCAGTCCTGTCTCCTGAGATACCTCAGCCTCCTTCTCCAGGCAGGGCTCCCCAGTCTCTCATCCCACGGGATCCTTCCTTGGTCCTGTGCCGGACTTCTCTCCCGTTCCTGCATGAGGCCATTCTGCATTTGACTGTGCCACAGTACCCATCAGGAAAGAGAATGTTTCTAGGGCAACAAAGTGCAGGTTTTAGAATCATTCTCACAAATATTGAGGGAGAGACAAGAGAATAAATTGTCCATATTCAATTTAATTATCTGCAGTACCTCCAGCATCCCTGGGAACTTGGAGGATGCTGGAGGTACTGCAGGATTTCCCTGCAGGAAAGATGTTCCCAAACACTCATAGCCCTTTGTTGCAAGCTACTTCTCTTCCTGCAGAGATCATGCACTCGCTGTCTTCTCAACTGTATAGGCTGAGAGAGAAAGAAGTTATTTCCAGCTGAACAACATATCTAATTCTTATTTTCAAATGCTGATTTTAGTCCACATGTCACAATATTTTCATGAGAAGACCACTCTTGATATTGCCAAGTATGAAATCACAGCACAGCCTCAGCATTTAAAATAAAATATTTACATGCTTTTTAACATCTGCTAAATAATATGTTCGCCTTGGGTGGAATAAATAAAATTAAGAGAAAATACTGCAAGCACCTGAAAATTGCCTCCTTAGGAGAAACATTGAACAAGTTTAACACTAGAAGTTTCCACCTCCCCTATGTCTATTAATTAAATTCTCATATATTGATTAATTTTGCTTACAAATCTTTTAATATTTTCTTTGGTTTTGGAAGATGCATTTCTAAACACAACTCTAAAGCCATTGGTGCTGTCCCATAGAAAGAGGAACGTAGCTTTGTAGGTAAAGAATTACAAAGGAAAACAGGAAATTAAGTTTTTAGAGCTCCCCCAAATATAAACCTAAGGATGTCCTTTAATCTTTCCAATCTTTGCCAAAATGCAAACATTTTTCTATATACAGCTTATGTCAGTCTTCCCAAATAAAGACCCCAGTTGTTAAAGGAAGGAAAGACAAGTGATTAAAAACTGAGCTTGCTATCCACATTTTGATGTTAGGTACCTCATTCCTTTATGTCCCTTTTCAATTTGTTGATCTAACTTGTAAGCTTTTAAGAGGAGTTACTTTCTGTATTTACTTGTGTTTATTTATTTTATTGTCCACAGCTTTTTGCATTCGTAGCAGTAGAGAAATGCTAAGCTTAGACTGATTCCTAATGTGAAATAAACAGTAGACAACTTCTAACTGCAACTGTAAATGTTTGAAGTATGCTACATAAAATCTGTCCCAAAATGTGTATTTTCTCACAAGAACATGTTTATCTCAAAAATACTGTCATAATTTTTATAATTCTGCCTGTAGTCCTCAATATCTCAGGATTTTTACTCTTTCATGTTTCAAAATATCTTTCTTTTCTATCTTAAGTTATGGTATGGGAGTCAACTGTACACCATAGTAAGTGGAAAAATTTTCAAAATTATTATAAATCAAATTACAATCTGACAAGGATTTAAACTATTTGAGGATTTAAACTATTTGACTCCCAGATTTATTTGCCTGTCCTTCTGTATGCCCCACTAGGTAATATCTGAATTGCAACAAAAGCAAAATATTTACATCATCCTTTCAGGCAATTATGCAATGTCCAATATTGTGATAGTATCCTTTGTAGTTGTAATTTTTTATTATCTGCAAATTAGTTTCTTTGCTGTGCCTTTAATAAACCCAGTACCAATAATGACACATACTGTTTCCCTGAGACAAGCTGAGGCTGAGAAATATGCAGAGCATGATTAATTAACCAAGTGAAAGAAACTACCAGCTGACAAAAGTAATCATTGGCCCAAATGACCTTTGATGTCTCAGTGTTTTTGGCCAGAGGGCTTGGCAACTGCATGAGGAGGAATGCTAAAATAATCTACAACTAATGAATTAACATTCTGAAGCTTATCTATTTTCACTGCAGAAACCACAGGTCTTAAAAGAAGACATTTCTGTTGTTAAAAAGCCTGGTGGATTCACTATTCTGTAATAAAAGATAGAGGCACTGCTGGTGCATTACTTTTTAATAATACGTTCTCTGTTTCTACAGTAAAAAAGAAACACCTGTCCTTTTTTGTACTGGCCATGTATTTCTTAGTAAAATTTTTTACAGGGTAATCTTCTGAGCATGCAGTCCAGCTATCACCACATGACTGGTCATGCAAATGCTGTGTTGGTCTGACTTTGGTCATTCTCTGGTCTGCACATCCCCTTTGAGTCCTACTGTTTCAGTGGCTGAGAAAACCCCTGAAGGTATCCATACAGGGTTGGTACAGACTCAGCTGTTGCTCTGGTAGTGCCTTCTCTACTCCCCTCACTCAGCAGTTAACCAAATGCAGGAATAAATCCTTTTCCACCCAATGTCTCACCTCCTTTGAGCCCATTCTCTGTTAAATCACAGTTGTGAGTATGAAGTGCCCTGAGCTGCTGTGAATCTGCATTGCTCACCACTGCATTTAATAAAAGCCTGGGTTTCTGTTGCTCCTGGCCTCTGCCTTTTAGCCTGAATGGTGTAATGGTGAGACATCCTAATTTGTGAACATTTAAAGATGGGGAAATGGTACCACTGGTGACAAGTGGGAGAAAAGTGCATCTAGCTTAGGTTTGGACTGTGAGAAAGAGGTGGCCACTACAGCACCTTGTTGTATATAAAGATGGTCCAGGAAATAATGAACATAAATGTGTATATAGTGACATTCACTAATTTCAACAGAGTTAAACTCATTTCCTAAGAATGGCTGACTTACAAAGTGCAGCTCAGCCTCATCCTTCCCTTCAACAACTTAGAAACCATTTTCTTGTGAAAATACAAACTAATCCAAGCACCTAAACGAAGCCTTAATGAGGCAAAAGGTGGACTTTGAGAGAAAATGTGACATTTTTACTTAAAAACTGTAACAGGCATCAGCTTTAATCTTTGCTCAGTTACTGAGGGAGTAGGTCGCTACTCTCATTCTTCCATTTGAGAGCCCACTGCCAGAGTTGTACACCCTGTGTTATCTTTGTTTTATCATCCCCTGGGACATGGTCACACTCAGCCTCCAGGCCAGCAGGCCCTGAAGATATACAATGCAGGAAATGGTGCCCATTAGCATGCAGGAAAGAGAAACAGCTCTTTCACTTTGCTGAAGAAATCACAATTCTTTAAGGCTGAAAACATGATTGTTGTATTATTTGTTAATAAACACAACATATTTATTGTTAATAAGATCCTGAGTGGAGCTGGAAGTATAAAAATCAAATGGCATGTGGATGTTTTAATAAACCATCACTTGAGAAATGATGTGTTATTTTAATACCATTAACTGGCATTTGTGCAAGGAGGGTTTTGAATTAGTAAATTGGAGAAATTAAAAATGCAGTGCATCAGCTATTCCTGTCCAACACATCTCTGATCCTTTTTTTTAGATGACATATCTCTCATTTGCTACCAGATATGACATAGTGAGCTCCTTGGTATTTAGATAAAGGCAAAGCACTTAAGTTTATATGGCAGTGTTCTTCTCAAAGCTACATTTTCATCAATTCTTTTGAAACTTGTGGCACAGCTGACAGATAAGCTAAGTTAAACTAACAAAGCTCTTTTTTCTCTGACCTTAGGACCGCAGCCCTTTTATGCTACTCACTTGACCTTGCTCATTTTTATTTTTCTTTTTTAGAAAATACCCGAAGTTCTTTAAATAATGAGGTCAAAGGAAAGCTGTTATTTCACTTACTTTAACTGTGCTTCTGAATGTCTACTATTAATTCCTTCCCTAAACAAACTGACCCACACCAACCTACTGCTCAGATTTTTTTTAATTGTCAGAAGGTATGGCAGAACATTTGATGTTTTACTGGTTAAGCAGAGCAATACTTCAGACATTCTTCCTAATACACCTACAAAGCACCTACCTTGTGAAGCAAGTGAAAGAGCAGAAGGATAATTAGGATATAGAGAATTCCACTATGCCAATGTAATCCAGACAGCAATGTCTAATGAATGAGAACACAAAGGCATGCAGCAGCTGTCAGTTGAATGCATGCCACAGTGCAGAGCAGCTCTATAAATGCTTCTGAAAGATTTATAGACTTCTATTTCTATTCTGGTATTCTGAGAGCATATATTATTTGGAGGATAATGCAGGGGGAGATGGGATAAGGATGGAAGAAAATTAGATCCCAAATTAGATCACAGATTAAGATGAGGAGTAAAACTGCTTGTGAATTATCATGGGCCCATAATAGACCTACTGTATACTCCACACCCGAGAGAAGCACTTAATACCCTCTGCTTAGTGCTAGGGCAATTTTGTCTAAAAAAATAGAAATTAAATGGAATTACAGCTTGCCTTAGCTAAGTACACATCCAGTAATTAATGCACATTTGGGAGTGCTGCTGAGGGCTGTGTTGCACTTGTGAGGCTGTTGGGCTGCAGCTCTGGAAGCCTGTGCACTGGGGCACACGTCCGTGTGTCCGTCTGTGCATGGGGCTGCATCTGCTGGAGGAGTGAGGCAGCCACTATGACTGCAGCATACGGCTGTGGAAGATATATTTGCTTCTTCTGATTTTTTCTTCTCATTTCTGTCTGAAATCCTCTGTCAGGTTTCCATGCTTAGCTTTGTCAATCTTCATTTCTCTCTTCAGGCTCTCTGGGAGGAATTCAGCTCGGGAAATCACTCTCTGAAAGTTGGTAAATCAGAACTCAACTAAAATGCCTTCATCTGTGCCTCAACTCTTTTTTTGTGACAATCAGCTAGATAATAGCTTAGGAAGGGTTACCATCACTCTGCACTAGGGCAGGATTTACTCTCAGTGTAAAATCTGTGCCTGTTTTATCTAGTCTACTCAGTGTAAAATCTGTGCCTGTTTCATCTAGTCTACTCTGGAGTATTCCTAATGGTAGTCCTGCAATTACCCCTCTTGGTAGAACTTTCCATTGCCTAATTGTCCTTGTTTCTAGCATTTTTATTCCTTATGCATAACCTAAATTAATTTTCATTCTTCAAGTTTCAGCCATTGCTTCTTATTATATTGATCTTATAACTTGAAATACTTTCTCCCCATATTTTATGCTACTTCTCCTGAAGTAGTTAGGCACACTTACCATACCTGCTCTTTGACATTTTTATCATAGCTGTACAGGTTGCACTCCTTTCCTGTCACTTTTTAGATTATGCTTGCTAAACTATTTATTATTTTGTACTATTTTCTCTAATTTATTCCTGGGTTTTATTTAGTCAGGAAACCCACCATACACATCCCATTAAATAAAGGAAAAATTATCATGGAATCTCATTTTTTAATAGCCATTTTAAGAGTGTTCTGAAGGTTTATCAAGGTGTTACAAACCTAATTAGTCACTTGTATAAGTACAGAAACACTGTGTTCTGTGTCAGCATAATTATGTTAATGAGTCTAATAAGTAGTCTGAACAATCAAACTTCTTAAAAGTAAATATATAATTTCAGAAAAAAAATTTGTTTGGTGTCCTGACAGAATAATTCAAAAACGAATTTAATCTCATGAATACTGCTGAATTTGTAATTATTCTGAGTTACACAAATAGTCTTGGAAAGAAACAAAATTTCTGTACTAAGAAGGCTGAAGATGACATCCAAGGGGAAGAAAACAAGTTCATAGGTAACAAAAGCAGTTGATGCCAGTAGAGAGAACTGCACCCCTGGCAGTGAGGAGGCAGCTCTCATTTATGTTGAAATTATCTTTCAAGGTGCTTCAATCTGAGAAACAGTAACATGTCAGAGAGGTTCTTATTGAAAAAGAAATGCTACATAAAAGTAATTTGCTAATCTGATTTTGTATGACCTTATTTTGTCCTTGGGCAGCACTTTCAGAAAGCTGCAATATATTTCAAAACTAGTAGTTGTGTTTCAGAACCACAAGAACCAACAAGGTGTCTGATCATCAGCACTTACAGGGTCCACAGCAAAAATGTTCTGAAGATCAGGGGATTGTTTCTAATGCTTCTTGAGCAATTCCCTGTAATCCACAAGAATTTGGGGAGACTTGATGGGTAAAGTTGCAGTAATTAGAAGCCTGGTGTTGGTGTTGGACACCAACATCAGGACATGCCCTTCACCATAAAGTTTGTAACCTAAACATAAGAGGACATTTGGACAACCTGCTGGTTACAGCTTAAAATATGTCTCTGTCGGATACGAAAAACAGGCAGGTGCCTGTCGTCTCTTCTCTTGTAATCTTGGTTTGTGCTTCCAGAGGGGAACATGGTTTACTTACAGTGTCCTGGTGCCGGAGTGTGACAGAGCCCTGCCAGAGAGGGAGATCTGACCTGTCACCAGCGAGGGTCCAGAAGCGTCACTGTGCCAGTGCAGGGGACAGGGGCTCTGCAGACAAGTTTGTGAAAGTGACTCCAGGGATTCTTGTATTCCAAGGGCAAGGATGGTAAGAAGGGCGAATCACAGCTTTACCCCTAAAACTGCTAGTTCCAGTGACAGGCTACAGGAGGCTTCACTGCATGTCTGTGATCAGAAGAGTGACTGTGTTTTACATTTTAAAGAAACAAAGCCAGCAAGACATACTGAAGTCTGGCTAAGCGTTATGGATTTGCATTTTCCTAAAAATAAATTAAAATATTTCCATAAAAATCTTTGCCTTCTTACTTGCTTTAGGTACTTTAACTTTTGAGTTTATTTTTTTATATGTATGTTTGTTTTAATTATTTTTGAGACCTAATGATCATGGAGACTTCCACATTGTCTATCTTTCACCAGAGTCATGCTCTAAATAACATCACTTAAGCCCATTACAAAAAGATGCAATTGTATGGTCAGTCCTACAGGTCAAAGAATTTGTATATCCTCATTAGGGAATGAATTGTAACTTTAATCCCAGGACCACATAATAGTCCTTTGGTTACACTGCCCAGAAAGGCCAGTGGGCCTTAGAAAGGGCCCAGCTGGATGTGACAATGTGTGATTTCTTCATTGAACTCTAGATTACAGTATTTAGATATAGACTTCAGTATTTAGATATAACTGTGACTGCACAGCAGTCTAAATACTGTAGATATATAATATCTATGATATAGATATTATATACCTACAATATAATAGAATATTATAGAATTGAATATAACTGTGACTGCTGTGCATGGCGTTGTGCCACACTGACCATTCCCCTGCCCATGGAGACATTAATTTCATTTGTTCCAGACACACATTCCTGTTTGGCTGCTCACTAGAGCCAACCTGATCTGAAGCATATGCTCTGTGGATGAGGGAAATGGGATGAGAGCATGTGGGTGGGAGACCAGACTGATATTTTCCAAGATGCAGGTCCTTAAAAAAGCAGGGAGAGCATTTAATTTAATTTAGTGGCAGAGTACCATGCTGGCAGCTTGCAGTAATTTTGGAAAACACAGTTGAGAGAAGTGAAAAATCAACAAATATTATTGTCCATTTGAAAGCAGCTGTAATTCAGGCAGAGCTCAGCAAATGGATTGTTGCTATTTAGGATCTGGGGAGAGCTGATTACAATGCAGGGTTGAGCTATACAGGCTGTTATTCCACAATAGCTGATGTGTTTTTCACCTGACCAGATCCAGATTCACTTTCAAGAACAGATAATTCTGTCTGTAGCCATCATGCTGGTGCTTCCTTGCACATGCAGTGTTAACAAAATAATGTTTTTCATCAAGCCCTTTGGAAAACCATCTGATTATTTCAGATATTTAGGTCCCAAAAATGCCCTAAGAGCATGCCATTTTGCTGACAGACAGAGTGAGCATTCTCAATTAGTTTGAGAGACAAAAGTTTAAAGAGATGAGCAAGAATTCCATTGTTCAGCAAATAGCAAAAGTGAAATTTTAATGAGCTGCTGAAATGGGAGATATGACTAGAACAAAATCAATATATCATCACACTGTTTAGAATAAAAATCTCTACATGTGCCTTTATATGTAAGTCTAAGTTGGCAAACCTCATGGAAGAGCCTGAAGGAAAATCCATACTGGAAAGGAACAGAACATTTTGTGTGTTTCATGAAGAAATGATGAAAACACTTGACCTCCCCTAGGTTAAAAATAACTAATTTGGAAAACTGCTTTATAAACTAATTAAACAAGGAAAATTTTATAAAGTTTCCTATAGATTCATAATTGAAGTAAACAATTGTACATGAGAGACCAGGCAGTAATTTCTGGATTAAGAGAAAGAAGGGAAAAAGGTTCTGCTGGATAATGTTCTAAAACTTCCTTAGTTGTTACTGTTAATTTCTTCTGTCATTGTGATCTGCATACATTTTTAACAGAATTTCATTGTTTCATTTCTGGGCACAGGCCCATGTGTATTTCAAATATAGAATATATATTTCCAAAGTGTTGTAAATAGTAACGATTTTAAAATTACTGTTGCTTGTGTCACAATTTTTCCAACATTCATCCTGTTGGGAAATAAAACCTCAATTTAATTTAGATATTTGAAAATTTAGGATTTTGCTATCTTTTCAGTGCTATAAAGCTGCGCTAGAATTGGTTTCTTCCAAATTTTTATGCATGTATTTATTTACCTTGTAGTCAGCTGTTGTAGTTCTGATAATTAACCAAATTTGAATTTAAAATAATCTTTGCTGAAGCCCTTGGGTTGGCAAATGCTTTTCTTACAAATAACAACTGCTTCTATTTAGGTTTTCATTATTTCTGATAGAAAAGAAATACTAATACACTGGAACAGTGATAATGAAAATTGAACAGATGGAATTGGATAAAAATGGCATAAATTTTTAAAGTTATATATTTTTTTAACATGGAAAGGATTTAGTTGTTTAAATGAAAACAATGAAGAGAATTTTGTAGAAGATAATAAAATATAACCATATTTAATATGAAATAAAGCACTGCAAATTAACTCAGTTGTCATTGAGAATAACTTTGAAGGGAAGTTCTCCACTGTGCTCTCTTTCAAGAATACTGATAGGGTACAAAAGAAGCAGTCTGTATTCTCGAAAAGTTGGTTGATGTTTCCACAACAAATGTTAATGTGTTCATCAGTTTCAAAATGAAGCATCTCATGTTTTCTTTTTCATGTTCCACAGACTTGAAAACACCAATAAACAAAATCAGATTTAGAGAGCAAAATCTTTCAGAATGATTAAGTCATGATTGTTCTCTCATTTGTGCCTTTATACCAACATATATAAATCCAAATATCCCAGTGTACATTATTCCTAGCTCACATTGCAAAAGAAAAATTGAAAGATCATTTGCAGTTTTTCTTTTTCATACTATGCATTAAGTAGAAGCCTTAATGGTCTATTCCACAGAACGTTTAGAAGTCTCAGTTAGATAAAATGCTTTTGTGTTAGGTCCTTACAAATATACTGTTGGAAAAAGTCCAACTCCAAAGGAGCTATCACTCAGAAATGCTTGAGGATGGAAAAATAATGATTCACCTTTTGTAGCTGCAGACACAAATCACAGAAAGGTGATGTGACTTGCCCAGGGATATACATGCAACCTCTGGCAGGGCTGGGATTTACGTTTTCATCTTGCTGCTCAGTGCCTTAATAAGAAAACCTTTATTCCTCTTGCAGTCTGAAAATGACCAGCTTGGCTGCAAAACATTCCTGGGTCTGAGGAAATAATATTGTCCTGCGCTTCTGAATCCAAGTGTTCCATGAAATCTGCCTGCGAGAGTTCCCAGTCTCCAAAATCTCCCTAGCTAAACTGAGCAGAGTTTAAATTTGAGGGTCAATTAGCAGGATTCACAATGCACATTATTAGAGACTGAGGGGATTTAACACAACTGTGACAATGTATTTCCAGATCACATCACATACATTAGCTGTAGGTGCTATCTGAAATCTCTCAATCATTACATTAAAAAAAAAGTGACCCAGTTTATTTTAAAAGCATTTCTTCATTTATACTCATTGGTAATAGCTCTTCCCCTGTGTTCTTTGCATGCTATCCTTGTCTTCTGTAATTAATAAATTTGTGTCCTCTAGAATATAACTGCTATGTTTAGTTCTTGTTATTGCAGTATTTCTGCTGGTTGCCAGCCATACCATACAATGAGGTTTGATATCCTGTAGGGGTGAGGGGGCTGAATTTCTCAATGGGTGACATGCTAAGAGCAAGGTTTGAAAGGGCAGATTTTTAAAACAGTGAGCAAAATTATCCACATGAGACTGAAGGGCAAAGTAATAAAACTTTAAAACCATTAAGTCTGGAGGCCATGTCAGAACATTGTAGTAGAGGCACAGATGGTGCGCATACTGATGAGCAGGAAAACATAAAAGAGTGAGCAAAACTGTATGGGTAAATGGAGAATTATGTAACTCTTACTGGGGCAACAGATGCATTAATTTTAAACCAAAAACCCACTGTAGACAGCAAAGAGAAAATCAGATGGAAAGCTGTAGTAATTTCTCTTCCAAAAGAAAATCGATGAGTAAAGCTGTGCAAAGAACAAATATCATAAATATAACATAAAGATAGTGAAGTGACAATGTGAGATTTTGAAACACAGAAGGGAGTCATGTGGGACTAGCACATCTGGGAGTCTGCCTCTGAGATTTCAGAATCTGCACTGGTGGTATTGAAACTCAAGGTGTCTGGAGTCCCCTTGTTGTGTTGTCTTGACTGAATGCTGAATTTCTGCATCATTAGTCCTGCATCATCAATTGCCTCATCAGTTGCATCATCAGTCCATGGCCTCTTCTCATCTCCTGAAGCTGGTGAGCTTCTTGTCCTCTGCCTTTGGCTCTGAACAATGGGTGTTGCTCTGACTGATGAGGGAATTTTCGAAGTCATCCCTTTATTTTCAGTTCAACTAAAGGATTGATGACTTCATTCATAACAGTAACAAAATATTCTGCCCTCCTACTCTCCTAACATTGGCATCTTCTATACTTAAAAGTGATAGCTTTTGCAACCTACAGAGGTAAAGCTGAGTACAGCAGACAAGCTGTAAATTTTCTGCAATTGCCTTGGAGTAGCTGTTCCTGGGTTTTCATTCTAAAGGTTATGGATATCTGGAACATTTACCATAATAAATACTCCCATAATTAAATGGCAGTAATAAGTGTACTAAATGGGATTAATGGTATTTTTCCTGAATCCATCCTGCCAGAAGGTTCTTCGTGATCCTTGCAGTTCTGAGATGTAGCATGCTTATCTACTTGAAAGGCTCAGGTCTGGATAGGAAAACACCCCTGGGAACATCAGCAAGACATGTGGGAAGCAGAGCAATGAGGAAGATCAGGCAATCACAAAGTTTGCCTATGCAGCATTTCTCTTGTTTCCAACAGGTGTTCTGAAGAACCTTACAAGCCTCTACTCCTTGGTTAAACACTTAAATGGTTACTTTCTCCAGGGAGCACCATCAGCAGATGCTAATTACAACTCTTGGGTTGCTATTACTTAATCTAGCCTATCAAATGTACCAAATGGAAACAGAAACTGAGAAAGTATTCCCAGTCCTTCTGTACAAAGGCTGCAGTGTGGATTTCTTCACCGCCTTTCTTTGACACATCTCATTCTGGTCACCAGCTGTTTTCAGATCCTCAAAATCATTTCCTAAATTTCCTTCATCTTTAACTTTATTGCTATTCTGCCAAAATGTAATCAGTTATTTTATTCCCCTTTTCATTGTTCAGTGTTGACAATTTAGAAAACATTAAGCATTAGCAATATTATCCCTTCTGTTCTCAAGCTGACACATTACTCCTTGACCCTTGGGTATTTTCAAAGTTTCTCAGCTCTGCATCTGAACTCAGCATGAGGAAGTGCCATGAGCAATGGGAGAAGCAAGGAAAGGTGAAATTAATGCCATTTCACAGTTATCCAAAACAATATTGATAGAAATTGAGCCATGTCCTTGTGGGTGCTGCACTTGGGATCTGCAACTGGATTGTTACCTTATAAAGATGACTCCTGTTTTGTTATCCCTTAACTATCTGTGGTTGAAAAATAAATTGCCTATTATATACATGTGATAAACAGTACTGCTGAAATGATGCAAAAGCTTTAGAGATGTCATTGTAGTCTGGGTTAATGGATATGTTTTCAGCAGAATTTTTTTATGTGTGCCTTCAAATTTCACAGCACTTTAAAAAAGATTAACAATGTTAGAAACATGGGTGAAATATACTTAATGAGCCTATTCTCTGCCAAAATTAAATGTCTGCCCTCAATTCAGTGGCTGTAACTTCTGCATCCATTCAGTATTTTAGGCAGGAGGGATGAGACCCAGAGACACGACTTGACCAGTGGCATTTACTGAACTTTTTACTACTGTGGAGCCATGTGCTAGTGGTGTGTGTGTGGTCTGACTGCACTTTCGGATCCCTTTGTTGACAAAGTCCAGTCAGCTGTAGTCCTCTATCTTCCATACACAGTGGATATACAGCTCACTGGGCCATAGCATCACTGTTCCTCTAGATATTGTGTGGAAGACTTCAGCAAAACCAGTTTTTTTTCAGCAAGTTAAAGGAGCCTGCAGTGAGATATAGCAGACAGAAATATGAGGTGGGCTTAAATAGCTGAGATACTTATTAAAATATAAACATAACTGTATAACTTGCTTGATCCTTCTACGTGGTTCTTCTGAATTCACTAAACTTGTTTACAGGGTGCTTTACATTCATAGACAACACATTTCTATTCATAAGCTCTCAGTTCTAATAGGAAATACAGAAAACTTCCTCTGAAAATGAAAGTAGCAGCAGTATATCTGAAAAAGTGCCAGGTGAATCACTCCTCTACCATAGCACTGACAGCAGCATCTCCTTGTGTTTCTCCCTTTGCAACAGACTCTTTGTCACAGGCCTCCTCTCTTCCATTTATAAATCGCTCTGTACAAGCTGTGTCAGATGCTCCCAGCACCCAGAAGAGCTTTTGGGCAGTCCTGCTCTGCCAGGGCTCCCTTGCTCAGCTGCTGCAGTGCCCAGTTTAGGGTGAGAGCCTCCTCCCCAGCAGCTGCTGACCCCCTGTCCCCTTGCTGCTGCAAGGACATGAACTCAGGGACAGGACAGAGAGCAGGACACTCAGAGATACTGAGAGTGTCTTTCTTCCTGCTTCATGTTTTCCCTCCAAACTAATTTCTACTCTTTGGGTAGCATATGGCAATTTGAGTTGGCTCATTTGAGAAATCCTGGTGTCGTGGATTAGAGCAAATTTGGGAGAAAACCTCCAAAAGGAGACCCTCCAGAAAGCAAACCCACACAGCCCCTCCCCACAACCGGTTCAGGAGGGATTCCTCGGAGAGAAGTGGAAAGAACCTGTTTATTTAACAGGCACAGCACCCCTAGCGCACAAAATGAACAATACAGGATGGCATCACTCTGAAAAAGATGACAAATTCAGAAAGTCTCTCTGGGGGTGGTCGTTCTGTTCGCAGTCCTCCGGCGCTGGGGCAGCTGCTGCCCAGAGTAGGCCCCGCTGGGCCACAGGGTGCAAACTCTCGGTGTTCCCAGGCCCCAGTCCAGAGCAGGTTCGAGTAGGTCCAAAAAAAGGGAAAGGAAAAACAGTCCAGGAAGAAATTCGGACTGTTTAGCTAAACTAGCTAATGAGCAGAAGCAAAAAGCGAGAGCAAAGCAGGGGCAAAGCAGAAGCAGGAGCAAGAGCAAAGCCAAAAGCCAAGCAAAAAAGCAAAAAAAGCACCATGTACTGCCCTGTCTGTGTGTCCCACCAGCTGTGGGGAAGTGGCTGATAAGAAACCCAAACAAAACTTTCACTCTTCAGAGCCAGTCTTGAAGGCACAGAACATAATATCCAGCATAAACAGAACACATGAATGTGGATACAAGCATCATAATGTCACTCTGGGACACCTGGGTTGACCTCTTGTGTGCACTGAAATGTGGGAGGTTCTTGGTGTGCCCCATCACCACCCCTGGCTCAGCTCTGCTCGTCACAGAAGGACAAGGCTTCCAGGAAAGGCCCAAGTGTGTCCCATGGGACCCTTTGCTACTAGCCCTGACAGAAGACTCATGGATTGCAGGCAGAAATCCAGAATGGACACGGGCAGCTCTATGGTCCTCATAGACATGAAGCTCTGCTCACAGTGACGAATACTCTGTGAGAGACATATGGATTGGATTTACCCTTCCTTTCAGAATTGCTTCTCATGGTGAAAGGATGATCTATGCAGGCTGGAGATCATAAATACCACACAGAAATAAGAGGAAAGCATTGAGGGCATGGATTCTGGTGGATATTTATGGCAAAAGAATGGCATTTTAGAGTGGATTTTGCTGCTTAGTTCATCCAGCTAATAACCTTCTTTCCCTGCTTGAGTATCTTTCCCAACAGCTCCTCCAAACCCATCTGCAGGCTTGACAAACTGCTCTGCTGGCAGTGACATCTCATTCTGGTTTTAATTTTTCCTGGGAGCCCTGTGATTGCTCTTGACTGTACAACATGCCCAGACAGGAAGTCATAAATGAGAAAGGAATAAATGACCTTGGAAAAGATAAAATCTAGGAAGGAGCTGCCTCTGTCATTGCCAAAACAGTTATTCTGGGTCTCCCCTGCAGTTCCCAGGCAGAGGGGGTCTTACAGCAGTTCATGTGGATTTCTCTGCTGGCTGCAGCTCATTATTGGTTTCTCTCTTCTCTGGTACACCTCAGACATAGTCAGGAATCAATCCTGTGATGAATGGACTTTGCATGGAAGCTCTGGAAATGTTATGGTATCCCTGTGCACAGGGCTCTCCATAGGAAATGGTCAGTAAATGAAAATTGAGCAGTATTTGCCTCCAGCAGCCCCTAAGAGCCACCTCCTCTTTAGGTGCCCACAGTGCTAGGCCCCAAATATGCAGCTCAGTTTCAGCATTTCCTCAGCTTGTCAGGGGTTCAGTAAATTCTTGATATTGAATTCCCTGGCTGAAGAGAAACTGCACCATAAAATGCTTGTCTTCTTTAAGTTGTTTCTAATTACTTAACTATTTCCCACTGACTTTTTTCTCTAACAATAACTGGTAGGTTCCCATCAATTTGTGGTGTTCCACTTTTATTGTGCAGTGATGGTTACTTGGCTTTCATTGATTGGCTAAGTGTTGATCTTTTCTTGTTAACAATGGTTTTCTTTGGCATTAATAAAGTTAAATTCAATGTTAATACAGTAAAAGCTGTGCCTGTTGATGTGTCTGTGTGTTTTATAATGAGCATGATTTTTAGCTTACAACAGGTAAGTTTAACACACAGATATTTTATAGAGATTTTACTTTCAATTTTTTAAAAGATTAATTAATGAGACAAATAACTTTAATACATACTGCAAAACAACTGAAAAAAAGGGTTCTCATAGCTAGAGATGATGAAGACATGGAACTGTGTTGCTTTGAGGAAAAAGGAATAAAATAGAAAGCCTTGGAGTGAAAATTATTCTTGGATCAGATAAAAGACACAAGGAACTATGCCAATTAAAAAAATGAATTGTGCTTGCCTTGTGATTATTCCAAATTCTTTATGAGCCAAATAAAAATTACATGTCTAATAATTCTAAATATTCAGCATTAGATCACATTGTCCTCTGCAGAACATAACCAGTGCTTGCAGCTGGTTCATACCATGACTTCCTAAATGCTCAGCCTTCCACATCTTCACACTTGATGAAGTATAGGGAGTACATAGGTTTAATACACTAAATAGTTTAGGCTAAATGAACTAATTATTTTTGCTTCATTAGAGTCAAGACATATTTCTATCTATATATCTATATCTGTGTCTGTATCTATCTATGTATCTATATCTATATCTATATCTATATCTATATCTATATCTATATCTATATCTACCTATATCTATATCAGTAACTGTATTTATATCTATATTTATATTTATATTTATATTTATATTTATATTTATATTTATATCTATATCTATCTAAGTATATCTGTCTATCTATCTAAAGTGGTAACTACTGGAAACAATAGGAGTAATGAAGCCAAGTGTTATGTCTTGGAAAGCACTTTCTACAACTTTTTTAGGTAACACTACTGAATTGCTTACTGAATGTTACAATTACATAAATACTCTGCAGCTGTAGGACTGAGACTCCTCAGTTCTGGAGTTCCTTTGAACAATGTATCTCTTCTTAAAATCTAAGATTTTGAAAAAGCAGAATAAAATATTCAGTAAGAAAAATATTGAAAAATATTGGTTTATGATAACAATATTAATAATTCCAATGCTAAACTAGAACTTTTCATCTCTTCATAAAGAATTCATAGGTGAAAGCAACATTTTTAATTATGCAGTAGTTCTTACCCCTGCCAATGAAAATTCAGTTTCTGCTTTCATGTTTTTACGAGGTACATGCAGTGTATCCAAATATTTGAATACATCTATTCATCCTTTATCTGCATCAATATTATCTTGATTTTTATTTTCCACCTTCACTTGGCACTTCATTTCTTTCATTTTAAACTGATAAAAAAGGTTAGCTTCTTCTGTGTGTATTGTTATTAAATTCATTAATGCAAGTCATAAAATCTTTAGCTTTTTTGCCAAGAAGTTAATTTTTTTAATTAGTTCAGAAGGAACTATGGAAGAGGAGTTGCTTTTCTTTGGGAGATATTGCAGAAAATTCGAGCTTTACTTGCAAAAAGTTGATCACTGTTGTCTAAAATTTTTCTTTGTCCTTATTTTTAAATGTCACAATTAGAAAAATTATATACCCAAGCCAAGATATTATTATCTTCTATTTTTTGGTTATTGTGAGAAGCATGTTCTAGCCACCTCAAAACCATTAAATATAGCCGCGGCAGGATTGTTGAACAACTCAAATTTCCCCCTGAGAGGAAGAAAATATCATTTATGTCAACATGTTTATTGATTTAGATTAGAATGAAGTTGCAGAGGTAACCAACCCTTCTAATATTTGTCAAGCTGTAGAGTGACCTGGTTTGTACTGATTATTGGAGCTGTGGAGTTTGGGGAAGAGGAGCCTTGGTTGCCCTTGCAGCTGATGGGAGCGACCCAGAGGACCATACCTCAGTGCCCTGCACACCACACTGTGGGATGCTTGCAGAAGAAAAACAACGAAGGCCTAACAAATTACCCGATTTGTTTGTTAATGTGGGGAAAAATGAAATAAACCTAAAGCACAGAACACAACAGAAATCCCCATTGTTTATATTTCCCAGCTCTGCAGACGCAAGCTGCTGAGGAAAGCCAGCGAGAGCTGCTATTCATAAAAGAGATTGAACAAGCTTTGATACCAGCAGCCCCTGCCACACAGCTTTACTGACCTTGTCAGGGAATGTTTCTTTGTCCCAGTGTCAAAGCAAAAATAAGTTAACCAATCTGTGAAGTCCCTCAGAAGGTCAGTGGGTTCTCTGAGGTATTTTTCGAAGAGAAATGAGAGTAGAGCAGAACATGCTGGTGACTGAGGAGTCAGCTGGTGAGTGGCAGGGCTCCACCAGGGATGAGTGATGCCAGGGCAGGCCAGCACAGCTCAGTCCTGAGTGTCCATGACACCAGACCATGCCTCACAAAATCACAGAGTGCATCCAAGCTGGAAGGGATCAGCAGATCATCTAATCCCAGCACCCTGCTCCAAGTGTGCTCCAGGGCTGACCTCCTGCAGGGTGTGACTGCAATGAAAACAGATTGCATGCTGAGATCCTAAGGGACACCTCCTCCTGTAGTTTGTTATAAACTATGAGTTTCGAAATAATTATTCCCCTGTCTATGGGTTTCTTTGAAGTGGGAATAGGTGTGGCCCAATGCCAGGAGTGGACAGAAATATAATTGCTATGTTACAATTCAGTCAGAAGTTATTTCTAATTGACAGCAAGACTAGCTGTACCATCTCCCATAGATAGTTGACACAATCATGATGATCTCAGATTTTTCATGATGTTGGTGGCTGAATTTCCCAAAGGATGTGAATGACAGAATTACAATCAGTACACTGATTCATGATCTTATAGCAGGCAGGCAAACCAGCACACCTCTTGTAGTAATTTTTCCTTTAAAAAGTTAATCTCATAACTCCCTCTGGACTGAGAAGTCTGAGTTTTTTTGTGAGACAAGCCACATAAATCCATGTTGCTTGTTCAAACATTGCTGGATGAACAGCAATTCAGACTGGAGGTGACTGGCAAGAAAACTTGCCTCTAGCATCCCCCAGTCAGAGAGGAGCAAATCTTCAGCAATATACTGACCAAATCCAGAGATGAAAGGTCCAAGTGCAAAGCTGTTGGACTGAACAGGGAAGTTATTCCTAGTTCTCCCAGCAGTTCTGACAAAATGATCTATACCAGGATGATACTTTTCAAAATTTTATTTATCTTTCTCCGTTCACCTGTTGTGTTGGTTCTTCCTGACCTATGGAAAAGTGGGTTGAGATTGTCATCTTAAAAGGCAGCAAAAATATATGTTAAATAGTTTTTGTTTTTTCTTTTTTCCAGATTTCTGTGGCACATCTTCTGCATTCTCACAGTTTAAATCTGAAAAGTTAAAATCTCTGAATATACTGCTCTTCCAGGTGTATAGCTGATGCAGAAATAGCTAAATGTCACTTGAAGCAACATCCAGGAGAGAAGTGAGTTTCATAAACCAAATCACCCCAAACTTCTTGCACAGCATACAGAGTTAATATGCTTAGGTCTGCACTTTCAGTTTTATACTGAGGTCTTTCATCACCTTCTGATGCAGGGAAATCTTTGGTTTATGCTAGGACCTAGCATTTTGAGATCAGTCCATGCAAATCTTTCCCATACAGAGAGCTACTTTAAGGTCCAGCAAGATACTTTCTTTTATGCTGAAATTAGAATGATGAGGTTTCTGAACAGAAAAAGCTAATACTAACTGGTAAGGTAACTGGAAAAGCAGTGAGAGGTATCCTAACCATGATTCTACCTCTATGTCAGTTCTGTCTTGCTGATTGCTCTCTGTACACAAGTTTGATCTTGTACCAGAAGAATTTGACCTTGAGACCTGCTTGATTTACTCCTTGCCGAGAATTTTATTCTCCTGCCACACTTGGCAGCATCTAGAACCATTTGTTTCCTGAGCAAGTTCACTTACCCTCCAGGGTATACCAGCTGCTGATTTTTTTTTTTTATTTAAGGGATGTGAGAGGAAACAATCCTGACTCTGTTCACCCCAAACACATTTTTTCAAATAAAATTAATTATATTGTGACTGCTGAGTTTATTTGTGTTTCATGATATCCAAGTGACTTCCCAAAAATATTTTTATTCTATTTAAGTCTAAAGCTACCAAAACAAAAGTTAAGCAATTAAAATTTCATTAAATGATCACATTAGGGTTTATCTGTGTTGTACTGAAAAGTGATAATAAACTGATAAACACATGACCAGGAGACCAAATAAGGCTCATTTCTTCAAAACCACTTGCAAAGAAGTGCAGAAGAAAGAGCAGATGAAACAAAGCAAAACCTTCATTAAAGCACTCCCAGTCTGAATACACGCATAAAACCCAATCAACCTGCTTTTTAATTCTATAGATTTTGGTATGATGCCAAGATAATTTCCAGCTCTTTTTTTCCAACATTAAAATAAAATTGCTCAGCAAGCTTCTTTAGGGTAATCAGCATTATGAATAATCACATCTGCATTATGAAATGGACAATTTAAAATATTTTTCTTAAAGCCACAATGCAAGACAAATGGCAGCCTGTAAAAAACTCATCAAAACAACAGGACACCTGACTACAAAAAAGAGATCATCTCATCAAACAGGACAGCTGGTCATCTTCCTCTAACATTTGAATTGCAGATGTGCTTCCCATCCTCAGCATTATCCTGTAGAGGCCAGGAATGCCTTCTTTTCTTTAACTTTGGAAATGGGATGGTTTTTTCCCAATTTTAGAGGAGAAATATTTCTTGATATCACCTTTGGCAGTGCTTCAGGACATGGTGAGCTTGTGGCTGTGTGGAGGCAGAGGGTGTGTGATTCTACAATAAAGACTAAGTGTAAGCTCTCAAAATGAGAACATATTCTCCAGCTTGGAAGTCACCATCCCAAGGTGAGATGAAATCTCTAACATTCTCTTGACCAGAGGGACGCTCCTTGGCACTATCAGACAATGTCTCATTAAGACATTGGTTCTGTTTCTAGGGTTGGACCAGGATGTGTGGGATTTTGTGCTCATCCAGATTCCTTGTCATTGAAGGACAGATGAAAGATCCACCTTCACAGGGAGGCTATAGGGTCCTAAAATCCTTTGGCCTCTTTCTGCCTAAACACTTCAGTATTTCTTGAGTTTGAGAGGAGCTGGCATTTAATTACCCTGCATCCTGATACAAAAAAATAACCTCTCAAAGTAGATGGGTACAATTTTCGTTACAGACAAAACCAGGGTGTTGTGGTGTCACTCACTCGGGGTCACCAATTGTTGTGGCGTTGTGAGGGTCCCCAGGATGAGGTGAGAGATGAGAATCTGACTCCAAGTTCTCAGAAGGCTTATTATATTATATTATATTATATTATATTATATTATATTATATTATATTACATTACATTACATTACATTACATTACATTACATTATATACTAAAACTATACTAAAGAAAGAGAAAGGAGACATCAGAAGGCTAGACAAGAATGATAATAAAAACCTGTGACTGACCAGAGAGTCGGACACAGCTGGACTTGGATTGGTCATTAATTAAAAACAATTCACATGGAACCAATCAAAGATGCACCTGTTGGTAAGCAACCTCCAGACCACATTCCAAGCAATCAGGTAATTATTGTTTACATTTCTTTTCTGAGGCTTCTCAGCTTCTCATGAGAAAATTCCTGGTGAAGAGATTTTTCAGAAAATATCACGGTGACAACAGGATGTAAATCCCAGTCCCAGTCTTCAACACAAATGAGATCATGGTCAGCCAATTGTCATTGAGTGCTGGAGCTGCCTGAAGGCTTTTTTGGGAAATGATCATCACACCTCTAACTTCCTCATGGATCAATTTAACTGTTAAAAATGTCCATGTCTTAGTGACCATCAGGATGCAGAATTGGTGGGACGGGCAGTGGTGGGGGAGTGGGACAGGGACCTTCTGCAGTGGCCCCAACTCAGCAGAGGTACTGGGAACGGTGGCCAGCATTGGTGAGTCAGGGTCTGACAAGGACCTGGGCTGGCAGGAGCACTGCCCAGGCCAGGACCAGGAGAGTCTGACCTGGGGCAGCTCCTGGGCAAGGAGGATGAGGCTGCGTGAGAGGAGGACTCTGCTGATGCTGGTCAGGGCCATCCAGAAACATTTGTGCACTCAAGACCCTGACAGTAAACTTGGTTCAGATATTCTCGTTAAAGTCAACAAGAAACAAAATCTCCTTTTGTCTCCAACCAAAGAGTGATGCTGGTTGGACAGGAGATAGTGCAGAAGGAAGACCGAAACTTCTTGCCACAAATGCAAATTAAAATATGTTCAAAGGAAAACATGTACATTAATAAAACATATCCTACTGAGATAATTAAGCATATGGAATTATCTGTGCAAGAATGCAACTAACTTTTTCATTTTCATGCAAAATGAAATAAAATAAAGTCCTTTCAGATCAGTATGTAAATCAAAACCTAAATAAAATCATGCAATTTTAGACCATCTGCCTTCAGAGAATGTTTTTGACTGTGATAAGCTATTTAATGATGTTGCCCACACTAACAACGCCTATGAATTAGAGGAGTCATGTGCCTTGCAACAATTTGCTCTTATGTGTCTTTTCCTAAATACCTTTTATTGTTGCTGTTACACCCTGCCGCTGGATTTTATCCAAAGTAGAGTGTAATTAAAGCTGGCTGAGAGTTCAGTTCTCAGAGCAGAATGTTGAGCTTGGTCAGATGAATGCTATTTCATGCTTTGCCAATGATCACTGACTGATATTGAAGCAAAAGGCAATACTTAAAATTATATAATGCACCTGGTCATGTTTTTCAATATGTTCTATGGCTTATAAATTCTTGTTTGAGCCCAATGTGATTTACTTTATCCTCTGTCACATGAATTTTGACTATCCATCTTATTATGTGTAACTGCAAACATTGCTCATAAGATTATCCACTCCTCAAACTAAGCGGTAGCACATGAAGGCTTGAGCTCCTCTACCAGTGGATTGTGAAAAGTCTACCTAAAAATCCTATGTTATATCCACTTTAAATATACACACTTGTTATTAAATACATAGTATGGCTTACATGACTGCAAGAGAAACTGAATAAGAGATTTTGAGTTTTCATTTCAGGACACAAAGTGAATGAAGGGGATATTGCTGCCAGCACATGGCAGCAGCTGAAGTGAGCCTCAGGGACCCAACTTCCTGGGAAAAAGAGCAATATCAGCTCTACATAGCAGGGTTTCTGAACTTGTAGATACTAAGTAGGATGAAATTCTACAGACTTATCTCAAATCTTCCTAGGATAGTTATGCTTGTGCCTATAGAAATCACATTACTGGGTTTTACTAAATAATGGGTTCAGTCATCCCATTACTATCAAAGGCGAAATAAAACAAGATGAAAGGTACAGGAAACCAATCTCTGAAAGGATTCTGGTGCCAACACCATCTCATGAATGCTACAGTCAAGTCCTTCTGTTGATAATTACTTGCTTGGCTGCAGTGGAGGTGAAGAAAATGTCCCTAGTAGTACTATAAATGCTGTGAAATATGCTTGCTTCTTACTTTTCATTGCAAATGAAAGAATATCTGTAGCTTTTTTGAGATTCACAAAAAGCTTTTGAATGAAAATGGATCTTTGTCAAGAAGAGAAAAGTTGGTATTTATAGCAAAAGCATTGAAGAAAATGCTAGTCTTTGCCATTCTCATGTGAGAGACTGTAAAACTCGCCTGAGCTTCTTTTTGTGTTCTCTAATCCTAAGATGACTCTCAGGAGTTATAAATATAGATGGAAAAATGAAACATGAGACTCTAAATGATAACTTATCACATTTCACCTTGCTTTATTCCTACAACTTATGGCTAAAATGGTAAGAGAGGAGAATTAACTCATTAAAGGGGAAGAGATAATGCCTTAAAGAACTTGAAAAATCTCTTTACTTTCATGTAAGATAGAGAGAGCCTGATTTGCATTTATGCAAATCCACTGGAAGGGATGCAATTATACTAGCATAACTTAATGTAAAGATGAATCCAATTTGATGTCTTTCTTTATAGCTTCAGGGCAAAAAGCTGAGTTTCACTAAGACCTTTAAGGTGAAATTTAGGGTTTCTAGTTGATGGGTTTTACCAATGCTTTTGCCTCAGAAAAACATTTTAAATCATCTTTATTTTATTTCTTTTTGAAAGGTAAATCTGGGGATTAAGTGAGAGTTACTTTTCAGTTGTGTACATATTGGTCATGTATATGCTGTAACTCAGCCTGCTGGTCAGCAAAGCCCAGATTTTTTTGCTTACTGGAGAGATATTATATGATGGTCTTAGTAACAGCCTGTTCTCTGGAGAACTTCAGAGATGGGGCAGAATTTAAAGAGCTGTCAGTCCTTGAAACAACTTCTTACAGTCAGCATACCTGGAGCTATATTATTTTATGCATTTCAGATCAGACCTGTAAACCCCATTTCTCAGAACAGCTGTGTATGTCAGAAGCAAACATTTCAGTAAGTACATTGGGCATACTCTATTCTACAAATAAGAGTCAGGGAAAGGATACATTCTCTACAAAAGATCTGACCTGAACAGATGGTGGTGTGTAACTGGTTGATTCCTTTTAAAGACTTTATATATATATGAATATATAAACAGGTATGTCAATATCTATCAGCAATTAAATATATCAACATTTATTTATATACAAATTTTATATATATACTCATATATCAACAGGAAAAAAATATGGTAAGTGAGACTAGAATCAGCTTTTTTGAGTTAGATATTTTATACAAAGCAAAATTCCAATTTTAGCGGCAAAAAAAAAAAAAAAGCGCCATTAAATAATCTCCAGCATAACAGAACATTCAGAAGCCACCTGTGAAGCTCTGAAAACATGATTATAGCAAGAAGCCCTAAAAGCCTATGTCTATTCTTCAGTGTCATCAGCTTTATATTAGCTTAGCTCAAGTACCAGAAGCAACCTCATTGCCACAATTTGGGATTTCTTTAAGGTGTGTGCTGCTGAAGATACCCTATTTTTACAGCCCATACTCTTGTGTTTACAGCTAGCTCAGCTGTCTCTAGGTGAGGGAAGGCATAGGCAGTTCCATCCTTTTATATCCTTTTATATGCTTGGTTTAATGCATTAACCCTAGGAAAAGAAAACTTAATGGGTACCCTGTCCCAGTTGCCACAGCACTACAACAGAATCCTTGAAGTTGCTGCAAAACTGAACTGGCGGTTTCTTGTCTTTATTACTAATTCAGCCCCATTTTTTTGGCAGAAAAATTTTAACAGGAGGTAATCCTGTACATGATTTATACATAATGTCAGAGACATAATGATGTGTAATGCCAGAGGCATAATAATGGGTATAAACATAACTAGAAGAGTACTGTACTTTTTTGAAGTCTGGGAACAAAATGGGGATTAAATTAAGTAACAGCATAAAAATCAACACTAGGAATGTACAAGTCACCTGATCACAAATTACTATATTAACTCTCTGCATAATCTCCTGCACAAAATGTCAGATTTAATTATGTTACACTAGTTTAAAACTTTTATAATTTTTATATGTCCTCTTGAATTAATTTACCACTCAAATGTAGCAAACGCTTATGAAATTTTCATAGAATTTCCTGTACTGCCTTATACAAGTAAACACTGTGTTTAATTGTTTTGGCTTGTGAAATAATAAAATGAAATGTGGAAATCATGGTAGGCTAATAAGTTCAGTGTCTTACAATACCATTTTTACTGAGACTGAGGTTTAAAAATTCCCTGGTTTTGATTTGTGACAGATAAAACCCAAAAATTTCTTACCCCAGTGAAATTATTGGTTTTAGGCAATTCTCCTCTGACTACCATGCTGGCTGTCCATATGTAATAGAGGATTAAGGTAACCTAGGAAACCAGTATTAACAGATGTAAAAGGTCTACTATTTTTCATATTTTCACATTTCTTCTCTTATCTCAGAACTGCTGATATGGTCCATAATAAAACTCTTGCTGTTCTACCAATATCTATAAAGACATTAGAGTACTCAGGCTACTGGGGCAAAAAGGTCCTTCTGCAGGTGTGCAGAGAAGATATAAAGTGTGTGGGGATTCAGAACACACATCTCTATGGCTGCCTCAGGAATGAATAAGGAAGATGCTTTTAGGATAGCTGAAATCATTGACAGTTCCAGCTAAAATAAAATACTGAAAGTAGGGAACAGAGAATGGTTTTATTTTACTTTACTGGAAGAGAAGAGGTATAGGCTGATTAGTTTGCTCATCACACTCTAGTGCATGGGTGACAATACCTTCCTGTTGATGATAAAGACAACATTGTGTGGTGCATGAGATAAAGAGATGACCAGAACATTTGTTAAAATACAGCTTTTCTTTTCTAAATAACTCTGCCAAGTGGCTTTGATCAAAGAAAGAACTTGGAAATTTGAGTGAGGGACCTCTTGCTTTAAGTAAAGGTGGAGGGAAGGGAAATGGACAAATCTAAATGTTCCCTTATCCCTCACAGATGAGTTGTTCAAGAAGGGAATAGATAGCTACAAATTTCCTGACTTGTCCTGTCTTAGTGACAGGATGTGTGCAAAAAAGATGTTGTATGTCCCACAAGGAGACATGTCTGGAAGACACTGCATCTCCATCTTTATGTGCTGGCCAGTTTATCTGTCCTTCTACTTATCATAAACTGTGCCACCAGGAACTGGCAGCTTACAGCTGCATCCCAAGATCACACTGACCAATTTCCTTTGCTTAGGTAGAGTTCAGCATAATTTTCAAACTATCCTAGCACAATGGAGCTGCATGGTCTACTCTAATGTCTCCAGACCCAGAACAGACCCAGAAAAATTAAAGGCCCCAATGGAGATCATGGCTGGGTCTCCTGCAGACTGTGGATTGAAATGTTGCACTTCACAAAGTTTGGATCTTCCCTTCAGCCTGAAACTTGAGGACACCTACTAGCATACTGTTCATATCCCAGAAAAGATCTGAGCTTTCCTTGCATCTCACCAGGAACCTTCAAAAAACCTGGATTCCCAAGGTTTTCAGTTCACCTTAAGAGAATATACCAATCAACACGGTGGAAAATAATGAGTTCATGTAGCAGCACAACACAAAACCTCTGCTTTCAAGTTAAAAGTCTGGCCTTAAGCATCTGCCACTCCTTACCAACAGAGTTTACCACTGAGATTTTTTAATATGAATGGGAGATAACACCTGCAGAAAGCTACAACACTCATGGAACATCTTTGCAAGAGGAACAAATAACTGGTACTGGTGTTAATTGTGGGAAAGGAGGTTGAAATCCCATTTCTGCTCCTCCAGAAAGCAAATACAGCAGATTCATGCTCAGCTGAGGGTTTCTCTTTTTTGGTAAGCAAGGCAGCTGAACTAAGCAATGAAGTGCCGTTGGTGTGCTTTATTTGACAAGGCAAAAAAAAAAAAAAATCCCAGGGAACATGGGATTTAGTACAGTGCCAGAAGATAAGTGGGGGAATGAGCTTCAGAATAACCTTCTCTGACCTCCATCTCAAAAAAACCCACTTCCCACCCAGTAAGAGGAGACTGTGGGAGGAAAGAAAGGTCTGACTCACAGCAGAAACAAAAAAGTACTGCAAAAAGAACAGCCTGCATATGCCTCAATAAAGAGATCTCGTATACCTTTAATTAGCTCATTATAGAAGAGCGTAAAGTGCTAAAGGAAGCCAATATGGAATTATCAAATCAAATGGTATTAAAAAAAGAAAGCAGGGAAGGAAGAAGTTGCTCATGGTACAGGTTTGCTGTTAGTATGCTGTTCTAAGCAAAAGGGGAAAAGAAGGAAGAAATTGAATAAAAAAGTTTGGACATAATCTGCTGTAATAGAAGTGTCCATAGGAGTGAGTGAGGAGATTATACTACTGCCTCCATCATTTTGTGTGTGTGTCTGTATTCCTGAAGAGAGTTTCGATTTGCATATCCATGTTCACTTTCAGCTTTCCAAAAAATCTAATATCCCAGGTTAAAGAAATGTTAAAAATGTAGGTGGCATAGCACAATATATAAAAATGCAGACATCAAATGTAACGTTATCCTGACACTTAAAGATAAATGACATTAATTTCACACTGTATCTACCTCAGCCTCTCTGATCTGCAATTCTGCAGCAAAAGAAATGAGATGAGCACTTCAGGTATGGTAAGTGGTGTTGCTGCAACTCACATCAGTGTAAATTTTACTTTCAGCTCTTTTCTCACAGAAATGACTGCTGGATATTTTGGCACATGTATGCTTTGAGCTTCTTTATGTTCCCTCAAGTTGCCAAAACAGAGCAAAAAGGCAAATAGGCTTTAGAGACCAAACAAGCTCAGCAGCTTTTGCAAAAACATTCATAGAACAGTGTAAGGAACACAAAGAACTGCCCTTGAACTTATCTCCCCTCAGTGCTAATGGAGTGGAAGTGTGCTATAGTGACTTTCTCTGTGCCTCTTGATGAGAGCTGTGCTAGACAGCAGTTGGCATGCCTTGGATCCTTAAATTGTATTTACAGTACTCTCTGCTGTCTTCATTAGCAATCAGAGTGGCTGAAATAATGACTAATACTGTAAAAATTATCTAAAGGGAAGAAGAGAAGATGTAAACTCTCAGTCAAAGGGGAGGGAAAGCAGGGGGAAAATTACAACTCTCCTGACCTGGCAATACAGCCCTGGTGCAGCACTTCAAGATGGATGATACGGTGCTCAGCCATTCCTTATGTACCCTTTACTAGCTAAATTAAAAAGCTGACATCTTTCTTAAAAGAAACATAGAACATGCCATATTTTGAGTGCACTTTAAAATAAATAAACGCATACTGAAAAGATTAATAATTCAGAAACTGACTTGTATTAAGGGCCATCTCTTATGTTTCAGCATGTTTGACCCTGTTCCTCTGATACCTCCCATCTTGGAGAGGGTCAGTTTCTTGAGATTAAGCTGCATGTGAGCTAGGTGGTTTCTTATGAATCATCAGCCAGGACAGGTGACCTCAACTGACCAAAAGGATATTCCAGACCACGTGACATCATGATCATTATACAAAGTGGGGGGAGGAAGGTAGGGAAGTTTGGAGAGATAGAATTTGTCTTCCCCAGTCACCATTACCTGTGATGGAACCCTGCTCTCCTGGGATGGCCGAACACCTGCCCAGCCATGGGAAGCACTGAATTAATTCCTTGTTTTGCTTTGCTTGGGCACTTGGCCTTTGATTTCCATAGTGTTTAAGAGATGCTGAGTCATGGTTGAGAGTTTTTTGTCATTTTCATATCTAATGACCAGACAGGCCTACCACCCTCCCATTTCCCAAACACAGTCAAAATCACCAATCTCTCTTATATAGAATATTATAAATAATTTCCAGAATTCCTGCAGCTATAGAACCTAATGGAAATATGCATTTATTTTTAGAGTTCAGTGCCAAAGCAAGGACTCAGGTTTGCTGAGGCCGAAGTGTGGGCAGTGAGCCAGCCCCATTTTCAGAGCCCACTGAATGGGGCAACAGCCCCAAACCTGCATGTCTGAATGGGGTTAACTTGCATCCTCTTCATTTGGTGCCTATGCAGAACCTGCTTGAAATTGTCTACACGTTTCTTTTGGGAAGAAGCTTGTTTTATCTCAGTGGCTCTCACCCCATATTCTTGGCTTATTGTTTCTTCCTTCTGTTCAAATTCTTACAGATCACAGTGTAGAAGGAGCTGTAGAAAGGTGCCTTGCTCACCCCCTCACCTGGCTTAGCCTCTAAGGCAATAGCTCATTTACCTTAAAAAAACCAAACCAAAGCCCAAAAACCAAACCTATTGAGAGAAAAAGAAGTACAACTGCAATTCTCAAAAAAGGAAGAATCCCAGATGCTTTTAGACATTCAGGATAAAAAAAGAATGTAATTTAGTTCATCAACTTCTAAAAGTCCTCTCTCTAAAACTGAAATGCAAGGAATTTGTAGTGTCTTTTGAAACCATGGCACAGAGTTATCCTATTTAATGACCTGTGGGATTCAGAATAGCAATATGATAAATGTGAGACAAATATCAAGGGCTTGATCCTGCCCCTTGGTACACCAGTAGAGCATTACCTCCAGCTGTTTAAAGTCAGCTTCTGATTGCATATGGCTTCAAAACGTGGTAGGCAAAACAGGAAAAACTCCTTTGGCTGTGCATATTAGCACAAAAGGTGATGGTTTTTTATTCAGAAATTGCTGCATTATTCTGTTATGTAAGGAATCCAGTGCTGGGTTTTAATTTTCACTGCCAACACAGAGCAATGACACCACAGCTTAAATGTAGGAATAGGCTTTGTAAAGAAAAAAATACCAGCCATCCAAATGAACAGTGCCCACACAACATATTACCCCTAAAAACCACTGGCACTGTTCTGATTTTCTCCCCAACCTTTTTCAGAGATGCTGGTTAGAATTTTTTATCTCAGTGTTTATTTGTGGCACCTCAGAGTTTCACAGAGGTACATGTTTTCAGAAAAAAGGGGTTTTAAAATGACTCATAAAAATAGTTTGGAGGCATAACAGATTTATTCACATGCCTGCATATTTTATTTTTTTCCAACCTTATTGACCCAAAGAACTCAAAACCATCATGCTTTTCCTACATGACCAACATTTCACAATATCTGCTTTAGTGGAAGAAATATAAAAAGAGAGAGGAAAATGAATGATCAAAAGGAGAAGGGAAACAGGACATATTCAGACAAGTAACACTAATAAAATGCCTAAAGTAAATAAAGGAGGATGAGATGAACAGTATAGAGAGCAGAACAAATTATGTACTGACACAAGCTAAACAAAGGGTTTTAAAATCTTCTAAGGGACCACAGATGACAAAAAATCAAAAGAAAAAGGAAAGAATTATGTAAACAATATCCCAGAGGAGAAGGAGAAATCCAAGTACATCTTCCTTTATTTGTACTTTATTTATATAAGCATTATTCCCTTATTCTTTTATTTATATAAGTACTATTTTTCCATTTACTTGCATGGGAATCAGATAAGACTCTTAATGAAAAGCAGAGAAATTGAAAGCTTTCTCAAAGATGAAGGAATGATAAGAATGTATTCCTAGAGAAAAATAATAAGAATTAATTCAGCATTTTGAAGATTAAATGTTCTCCAAACATTGTGCAAATTATTATTGGGATCTGTAAAACTCAAGATGTTAGAAAAGAGAATTTATCTCTCTCTTAACAACTAACACTGGTTTTTATTTTTGTTATAGAAAAGAGTCTCTGTAGAAGTGCTGAAATCACAGAATCACAGCTTACAGTTCTGCCTCTTGTAAAAGTTTGGCCTTTTGTCTTTCCTTTCCTCCTGCCATCCCCAATAAAATGAACCTCAAATGAGTCTCACTGTATGGAATTCCCCTGGCACCTTGATCAGCTGGATATTTGACATTTTCATGCTCCTAAAATGTGCTCAGAGGGCACAGAGGAAATGCTTGCCTTTCTACTTCTGTGTAGCAAATCTGGACAGAAGATCAGTGCCTGGCATGGCTGTAGGGCTGAAAGTCCTTTAATGATGCTTCTCCTGCAGGGCAGTGTGGCAGGTGAGCAGGATGAGGGAAAGGCATTTTCTTCCTGTCGGGAGCCTGTGCCATTGTGCGGGTGCTCCAGGTCTCAGGAGCCCGAAGAGAATGTTCAAAATGCACCCCAGCATGACCCTCCCACTTACTCATGGATGCATTTGTGTCGTTTATTAATTAATATACTTTTATATCTTTATTATTTGTACACTCTTATATGTATATCAAACTTTTGTCTTCTTCTTCCCATTGATTTTGACTCTCCAGTTTCCTCTTTTTTTTCCTCTTGTAACTAGTTTATTGCTCTCCTAAAGGGTGAGAGACCACCAAAATAATGGAAGACATAGAGAACTAACCACACCAGGGAAAATATCAACAATATAGGAAGTCCTGCAGGATTCCCTTGAGGGGAGGAAAGCAATGGACATCATCTGAAAAGTCAAATGCACAGAAGGCAGCAGAGCTTGGGCTGCAGAATGAGGCAGAGAAAACAAAGATGAGTTTGGATCAAGCTCCTTTGCTTAGAGGAATGAATATGAGTTGGGTTTAATGACAACACTATTAAGTGAAATGTTTCTGCTGCAGCAAAGAAGCAAAATGAAGTGGGAACCTATGTTTTGCTGGTAGGGACAGAGAGGAATCACTGAATTTCTCAGATTTATTAGAAATAGCAGCAGGATTTGATGACAATACAAGGGGGAAAGAAAGGAAGGGAGAAGTTAAAAAAAAAAAGCTCCAACTTTGTGACACTGATGACTACAGGAGATGAGAGAGTTGCCAGTGGTGACAAACAAAGCAGAGGATTTATGTCAAAAACATGTAAGTTAGCCTCCAGGAAAATTGGAAGTATCAGCAAAACCTGGGAAAGGAGATCTGTATTGGATCATTCATCTTGCAGTGTATCTTCTAAATGTTGTGGTAACTAACTTGAAGTCCTCAGTTTCAAACTATTTTGAACACTCTACAGACGTTAGTTTTGCATTATTCCCTGAGTGGCCAAAAACCCCTGTAACTTGAGTTGTTTTGGTTTTATCTGAGTGAGTTCCTGGAAGCTGAGTAAATTGATGAAAGGAAACCAACATCACATTAGCTTGAACTTGAGAAAGCTTAGTCTGGTACTGAAAGCAATCACTTTAAAACAACCGTCACTGTTTTCAGCACATTTTAATCTAATGCAGAGGTTGGCTAAAAGTCACCCCTCCTCAGTGACTCAGTTTGTCTGGGTTTCAAGTTCTCCTTGCTGGCTTCCAGCTGCCATTATTCCTGTATGAGCCACTGCCTTGTGACAGAAGAGGAAAGCAGGTATGTGGAACATCTCAACTTGGCATTTCCTTCTATTCAGGATGCATGCATGAGAGGGAATTTGTGCTGGGTTTGAGTAACTAAATCTCATGTAATGAAAAGACATTGGATGTGATTGGTGCTCTGGGCTCTGGTTCCTCCCATAGTTTGCAGTTCTGGAGAGGTATGGAAGCAGTGTGAAATATTGCAATCTTTCCTGGAGAAGAGTCCTCTAGAGCAGAAAATGTGGAAACAGTCATCAGCTCTGTGAAATCAAAAGTTTTAATGACTTCTGCTTCAGTTTTCCATTCAAAATAAAAGACGAATGCTAATTTACCTGCATTTTAGAGATAGTGTGGGAGGTGACCTACTTAAGGTTTACAAATCATTCTCCTTTATAATTTTTAAATAGTGTTGTTTAGCTGAAATGAGAGCACTTGTGAGCAGTCGTAACCATGGTCTTGAATTCATAATTTTGAGGCATCTTTTGTTTAATAAATTCACACTGAGAACATTTGTAGCACCTTCAGTGGTTTCAAGCACCTCAGTGAAGTTTCCAGACCAAATATTTGACTTCATCTAAGTGAATCTTTTTTTATTCTAAATGATGGCTTACAATCTACAGAATAACAAGCCATGGTGGTAGTAGTGACAGCAATAAGAGTAGCAACAAATAATGTCATTATAATAATGATTAACTCTGGCTTTGGTGACTGAGAATTTTTCCATTTATTTCAATAGATGCTAGATATAAGGCCAACTCATCTAGACATAACCTCCTTGACTGGAACTTCATATAAAACTTTGTGTGGAACTGTTGATGTCACTGTAGCAGCAGGAATTCACAAAATATACCTTTCAATGTTGAATGACCTCCAAAAATACAAAAAGCCATTGAGTCAATTGAGATATTAGTGTTATGGCATACTGCAGTTTTTCCCAAGCTGTTTCCTGATAGCTCAGTGTTCCATAGTTGATAATTACCAATTTCTCTTTTTGTCTGACAGGAGCTGATGACCTTATCATCTCCTCTTTTTCTAACATCCCCTTTTTCCTGACTGGTGACATCCACATTTTTCTTTCAGATTGTCTAATTGACTAACATAATTAAATTAAATACAGGGCAGGGACTTCCAGTCCAGAACCGTTTTGAAATTGTTAGTTCAGAACTAAAAAAATATGTATTCTCTTTCTCTGATTTTTTTTTAGAAATAAAGACTGCAGTTGTTCAAAATGAGTTTTCACTTTTCTAAAAATAACCACAATCTCCCTCATTGAAATCATTATCACCCTAATTGTATAGAACAAGAATATAAAAAAAAGACATATTATCTATATTTCAAGCATACTTCTGAGATGTTCTGAAATGTTTTCAATAAACACAGTTGAAGTCTGAGCACTGTTATTTCAGAGAAAAATGGGAGAGCCCTGTTCTGCAAATAGTCACACTTTATATAATGCTGAAAAAAAAACCCCAGAAAATGGAAATGCCTGAAGGTGGTCGTTCAAGGCATCAATTTTCTGCTGAAACATCAGAAACTCTATAACTGGAGTTTGGGGTTTTTTTCCTGTACACTAGTACAGTTGTAGAAAGAAAATAATTAGAGGATATATGTAGCACAAAAATGCAATCATACCTAATTTAAATCAAAATTCCCATTTAGGTCTACATGTACAAATGTAGGTATCATTTTATTATGCTCTGTTATGACACTCACTGTGACATGAAACAAATATTTTCAAAACTGTCTTCTCTGGCTAATGGACAGGAAGGAAAGTAGGGAGATGTAAAGGAAAAGCATGTTTTTAACAAGCAACTGTTTGGTTGTTTGTTTGTTAGTTTATTTTCTACATAGCTTTTTTTTTGTTTTTGGTACTACTATTGTATATCAAATTCTAAGTAAATGGTCTGGTTTTCAAGATATGACATTTGTATTATCAGTTGTCTTGGTTTTCAGGAAATATTATTTCTCTGCTATTCCTTGGGGAAGTTAAAGAGCAGCAAAAAGAGAAGGTTCAGTCACATTTTGTCACACCAGAGCTCACCTCTGCAGCTCGGGAAAGTGTCTGGCTTGGAGAAAATCTCTGGGAGCAGCATTGTCCCCAGGGGAGGAATTGCCCAGACCTTGTTTATGCCCTGGGCTTGGTGGCAGCTCATGGCAGCTTGGCAGCGTTGCCATCCTGGCAGTTTCTGCTGTCAGCAGATCTCTCAAGACTGAAATACAGCCCTGTGATTACTCTCATTATATCTATTATCCCAGATCCATCCAGCTCAACACAGGAATAGAAAAAAAATTATGTTAATTACTCCCTAGTTATGACTGTTGTGGGATAACAAATTCTTTCATATAGGAAGTCATATGAGGAAAACTGGTGAAAGTTTGATAATATAAAGTGCTGACTTCCTTAGCAAATAAATTGTGTTTCATTCAGCTTTTTAAAGAGCAAAATTAGCACGAGCAGACTCTCCCATGTGTGGGATGCCAACTCCATTTGCCTATTTTTCTGGGGAAATTGAATATCCACTAACCCTGTTTCTGAACTAAGTTTTATTTTGGGACAGACTTTAGATGGCAGACCTCATTAATAATTTTTCCAATGTACCATGAATGACAAATATGGGCTTGATATGATAAAAGGCAATTCAGATACTGGTAAATCCACCCATATCAGCCAGGTAATGATTCCTTTCCCCATGTTAAGTTTATTTACATTAAAATAAGAAATTGTAATGCAGAGATATGGTTATGTGACAAACATGCTACAGTCTATGTAGGCAAAGACAAGCAATTAATCTGTGCTAACTGCCCTGGGCAAACTCCTCTCACACAGTGTACTGTGGGGTAGCAAATGTTTTTGCTCAAAGGCCAGCAACTTAACATGAATTTGCATTTTCCAATGAATAATTGTGCAAATGACCTGGCTCTGTAAATTCACTCTCTAGCTTTGTGGTGGGTTGTTCACCACAATTCATATACCAAAGCCTGACTACAAATGAATCTCCACATCTTCATCTCTCTTAGCAGCAAAGTCAATTACACTGGGAAAGTTTGCATGCTACAGTGAGCAAGTTGTACCAGCAGGAAGCTCTGGTATAACTGCCTGGGATGCAGCATTATGTTACCAGCCCCTTTCATGTTGCAATCAATGCAAGCTAATGTAAAAATTGTGCATAGATTGGATCTAATATATATGCTAATGCACAATAGAAAACTGCCACTCCTCTGCTTAAAATGATAGAGCACTATGCAGAACAGATCACCTCTTCAAGAAAAACCACCACCATTTGGCTTTTGAGGGGCCCCATGATTACTAAAATAAAAATGGATCAAAGTTAATTTGCACCCTGTCACCTTGACAGAAGTGACTGCTTGTATTTTTCATGTAACAATTTTTTTTGTCCATTAAATACAGACTAATTTCCTAAAAATTGATGCATACTCTATGACAGTAAATGAATAAACAGCTAATAAGCCAGTCATTTTTTCTCACAGAAAAGCAAAATATACAAAATAAATAATTTTCTTTATTGTTTGGAAGGGGACTAATGAACTGGCCCTTTTCAGATTATTTGAAAGGGAAACAAACAGTTTCACTTTACATACTACAAGTACCATCAATTTAGTGGTAGACATAGCCCTGATTTCAGCCCTGGTGTTTTGCCAGTCTAGCACAATGCTCTCAAATGAAGAATGCTAATGTTTTTAGGCACCACAAAAGATGCAAGGAGCTGCAAAATGTAAAAACCCAGTGCTTTTACATTTTACTAGTGCCTACTATATACCAAGAAGAGGAGAAGTTGCTGCCAATACTAGCTACAAATATTTATTATATAGAGATATGTCAAGGGTAAAGTGAAGTGCCTTGGAGTGCTGCTCTTGGTGTACAGTCTTGAGCATTTACAGCCACACTGAACAACTAGAGAGTTCTCACTTTCCTGCCCCAGGTGGAGCTGATCTCGAAATTGCCACAGATAAAGTGAGAAGGGGCTGCTCCTGTGAGGAGCCTGAGATGCTTCACCCCGAGAAGCCAGGCAAACAGAGCAAAAAGTCAGTGGCAGTGGCAAGCACTCAGCACCTTTGGCAACCAGGCCAGAAGACATTCTCTTCATCTTCCCACAGGTGGATTGAATAAGAAAGACACCATGAATAGTTCAAAGCTTTAGAATGAACAAGTGCACTTTGTCACATTTTCAGGTCTGTGCTCTCTCTCACCTTGCATTTTTGACATCTTTTCAAACTAAAACAGTGAGAGAAACAGCCTGCCCTGAAGCTGGTCTCTCTGGTTTAATTAAAAGCTTTATTTCAGCTTTGTGTAAACTGTGTGTGCTAAATGACAGCGATTTCAGCAAAGAAGAATATTGTTTGCCCTCCCACCAGTCATCTCCAGGTCAACTGCAGAGGTATGGTCCAGTGGAGGGACAAGGACAATTGAAATAACTCTCCAGCTCCAGTCGCTTTCATCTGTTTCAATGCCATATTTCACTTTTTCCTTTTCCCTTTTTGTAGAGCTCAAAATATTTATGCTCTACATTTCTTTTGACACCCACTCCCCCACCAGCAGGATCAGTGAGAGAAGTGGACCAATAACAGTTGGAAGACCCATGGGTGAAGATAAAGGCAGTTTAATTGGAAAAGCAAAAGCCATGCACATAAGCAAAGAGAAACAAAGAATTAATTCACTGCTTCCTGTGGGCTGGCAGATGTTCATCCATCCCCAGGAAATCCAGGATCCTTCATGAGTAATGGTGAGTTGGGAAGACAAACCCCATCACTCCAAACACTCCCACCTTTCTCTTTCTTCCCCCTCACTTTGTGCACTGATCCATGATGTCCCAGGGTCTGGGATATCCCTGTGGTCAGTTGGGGTTCCCTGTCCCAGCTCTGTCTCCTCCCAGACACCCCCAGTCTCCTCACCAGCGTGGCAGCAGGAAAAGCAGAAAAGGCCTTGGCTCTGTGTAAGCCCTGCTCAGCAATAACAAAAATATCCCTAAATTATCATCACTGTGTTCAGCACAAATCCAAAGCCTAGCCCTGTATTAGTCACTGTGAACAAAATTAATTCTACTCCAGTCAAAACAAGAACATCTGCAGAGGTGAATCTTGCTCTTATGTATCTCTGAAAGTTCAAAAATAAATTTGCCAAAGGAAAAAAATACCAAACCAACAGCAAAAAACAACATCACAAAACTCAACCAACCAACCAACCAAAACCAACAAAAAAACCCACCAAAACAACAAAAAAAAACCCAAACCAACAACCAAACCAAAATTATACACAACTATACACACACATGCACACACACACATATATATAAATTTCAATTGTCTTCACATCCTAAATCCTGGTCAATCTTAACAGAATCTAACTGGCATGTGACAATACTCCACATGGGATGTATGTGTCAAGAATATCTGCAATGTTTGCAATGATCACATCACAAATGACATTTACAATTCCCCATTTGAGCCCATCACCCTCAGTCCTGTGCTCCACTGCAGCTCCATTTTTTTCCTGAGCCAATGCCAAGTCCTCATTCTGCCATTCCTAAAGCTGGATGCCAAGTATCATGGACTATCTTTCTGCTCAGATTTGATATTTTCTCACTCATAAGCATCCAATATTCATAGCTTTGAGTGGTAAGCTCACTATGCAATCATATTTTTTTTGTCCCAAATCTGTTTACTTTAGTTTTAAAAGTCAAAGTTTGACCTCAATAGCATGGATTAGTTTGAATAGCATTTATCTTTGGAATAATCTTTTGATATGCAAAAAAATTATTGAAAATATTCTTTTGCAATACACAGTAGATTTTATGACAGGTATAAGGGGATTAAAAATGGGCATTTTTTGACAGACTAAAAATCAATGATATACTAGTTTTGCAAGTCTTTGTAATCCAGTCAAAAATGCATTTAGACATGGTCCTGAGCAGAGAGGTTGGACCAGATGGCATCCAAATGTTCCTTTCACCATCAACCATCCTGTGAGTCTGTTGTGTGCCTTGCTCCTAACAACACTGGGGACACAAGAAACTTCATCATATAAATTCAAGAGCTAAAGGCTGCTTCTGGACTTAGCTGGATCAAACAGGCATGGATGCAGGATACCAAGATTCAAGACCCTGGTTTGAATGACAGAATTAATTCAGAATATCAAACTGTAGGTTTCCTCTCTCACCACTAAGTTACTAACTGCTATGGAAGTGTCTGCTGGTGAGTGGTTGGGTGGAGGGGAATTACAGGAGATCAAATGCCAAATTAGAAATATTTTTCAACGTTTTTAAACCAGCTAGGTTGTTTTTCACATATCAGCATTTTCTGTTTAAAGATTTACACAATATTTTCTAATTGCTAGATAGTTGGGATGTAGGGTGCAGACATATTAGGAGATCGTTACAAAAACCATTAGTGTTAATTACTACCCTAAAAATTAAATGTGTGCAATTACAGTTCAAAACTAAGACAAACAGGACATTTCCTACCATTACATGGTATTTATTTAAGACACCAAACAGGTTAATTTTGGAAGATATTTGGAAATATGTTCTTTCTAGTAACAAGTTCTATGGTAATCAAGAACAAAGAAAAATATTCTCTGACAAAAAACAGATTTTAGGGCAAATGCAAAATCACTAAAGACAGGGTAGACACTGTTAAAAATTAAACAATTAGCAGTAATTGTTACAATGATTCTGGAGTATCCTTTTCTGATTTCAGATTACACTTGTGATTTTTTGCTGGAAAAAACCCAACCCAACAAACATCAAATAAAGAATGAAGAATCTCAACCACTTGGTGCCAAAACAGGAGAGCCACAAAGGTGACATAATGAGCTGCATCTTAGCAGAGTCTTTTTCAATGCAACTGCTGTGGCTGAAAGCTCTAAGTGCCACAGATCAGCAATTCTATTCCATTTAGACCTGCTGGCAATAGCTGGAAAATCGCCATGGTGAATACCTCAAACAAGAACACTTACAGTGCCTTTGATGAGCTGGTTCATCCCAGTCTTACATACACTGAATCATAATTTATTTCAGCTGGTTATTTCAGGAGAGGTCCTGCTGGCCACTGAGGCAGAGCTGGTACATCCAGGGGGATATGGTTGTGTCTGTATGTGCAGCTCCTTGCAGAGCACAGGGGCTGTAATCAAAGATTTTGCTTTCACTAAAAAACAAGTTATTAATAGCTGCAGATGTGAATGAAAAGCAGATATGGATTTTTAGGTAACAGAGTAAAGAGCAAGGCAATGTTAAAATATATTTTTGACTGAGATTGTATGTCACCTCAACAAATTTTGTCCCAGATGTGTAGGTGTCTTCCAGAGAAATCAGGAAACCAAGACCTGACACTGCAGCTTGTCTTGTCTCAGCACTGTTTCTGCTGCAGCCCCATTCTGCTGTTATCAGGTCCCCATTTTGCTACTCCAGCTGTGAGAATCTGTTCCAGTTCCACATCAAGACAGTTTTATTTTTTTCAGTTTCATCATCTCCAGGTGAGCACATCCCTATTTCCTTTCCCACGCATCTTTTGTCTGTCCATAGCAGTTTTCATCAGGGGACTGGAAAGCATTTCTCTCAGCACACAGGTCTGTGAAAGTGCAACTGTGAGAGCCTTTCACCTCCCACTGGCTTTTTGTCCTAAATGCTGATAGCATTTATATGTTGCCCCAGAGCATTGCACACATTTTGTGAGATGAATTGATGGTGAGGAAACTACTGAAGTCCTCTCTCATCAGTCCCTGCTCTCATCAGTCCCTGCTCTGCATTGTTGGCATAATCAGATGCAAGTTCATTCTCTCCTTCCCTATGACACTTGAACCCATTATTCCTAAGTTTTCTGGAGGAAATGTTTAGTAAACCTTAGGAAATCTTCTCCCCCTCAGCCAAACCCATAGAAGCTATCTTAGGAGCAGGGCAGGAGGGTGGCAAGATTATTGGACTTGAGGCACTCTTCCCAGGCAACACTCTGATTCTGATGTGATCAGTGACAAATGAAGACTGGTAATAACAATTGCAATTGCATTAAGCGCTATTTTGCTTAGGTGTAGTAGTTTTTATCTTCCCAAAACAATCACAAATGTCTCTATTTAAATAAGTGATTAAAAAGGACCAGGGCATACCATGAAGCATGTGCTGTGTTGAAAGTGCTGCCTGAAATCACAGAAAGGTTCAGTTCAAGACAAATAATACTGAAAAATAGTTCTGACAGCATCAGATACTCCTCAAAGTGTTTGAGGAGATATAAATTACTTTGGACATTGAAATAAACATTGTTCTTTTTCTCTTTGCAATATAATTTGTTACTCTCAGCACAAAATCAATCTAAAGGCTTGTTTGAATTCATGGAGATGTGCCTTTGCTCTGCAACAGAAAAGATTCCTCATTCCAAAACATTCCTCATTACTCCTCCCTGCAGGGAGGAAAAAGTGGATAGAAAAGCTGTCTCACTGCCTTCTTTCTCTCTCTCTAGCCAATTATTTCACATAAACCTGAAGACAAATGATCTGTCTCTTTGTCTCCTCTCCTATCCTCCATTTGCTTTCACTCTGGAGCATATTTGGTACCTGAATGACACAAAAATCCCCAGGATGATAAAGAAAACACACAGGGCTGTGGGGCTGCCTCAGACAAAATCCTGAGTCTACTCTCATCATTGGTGCAGAGTCCTTTGCACCATATATGCAACAAAAGAAAATTAGCTTTGGGAGCGGAAATGCCACAGTTGTGTCCAAAAGGTTCTGCAGTGGGGAGAGGAAGCCATGCTCACTGGGACAGGGATTTTTATCTCATGGTTATGCTCCTCCTCTGATACCAGCTACTGTCTCTGCTTGAGTTCCAAAAAGGCTGCCCCTGCAGGGAATTTCCAGCATAATCTTTGTTGGTATGCAAATGCCCTAAGTTGTCACAATCCTGATTATGGCAAAAAAATTTCATGTATTTTCATTTGTATATTTATATATTTGTATTTCTATGCATTTCTATATATTTCTATATATTTCTATATTTTACTATATATATAAAATATGTCTAAATTTGCACACATGTCTGTGTACACTTTTATGTACATACATATGTATTTGCTCACGCATTCACACATGTGCATCCTCATGTATCCTCATGTCCTCCCTGTTAGTTGTCGTGGTACAAGTAAACCAACTTTATGACCAGCGAGACAATTTAACCATAGATAACATGAACAGAAGCTTAACCTGATAAAGTGTAACAGGGAAAAAAGGTAAATTTGCCAATCTGAGAACATCTTACTGCACTTAGTATATTAGGTAGGCATTTTGTTCCACCATCTCTTCTGTAATGCAGCTAAGTCTCCCATCGATTTGTACTTGGAAATGTCAGAGTTCATTTAAATAATGATATAGAAGGGAGAGAAAACTTTACAGAGATGGGATTTAAAAGCATTTACAAGATAGAATGAAGGAGAGAATGTCAGTCAACAGTATGTTCTACAGGGAACTGTAATTCCTGTTCAAATGACACCTCCCATAACTGTGAAAAGAGACTTTACAGAGGGAAAGCGCTTCTGCCATGCAGAAAATCAGCTTTTAAAATTGAATCTAAGAAGTTAAATGTCTTGGTCTGGGAAAGTTCTTTGGTAATGTTTGAGGTTTTCCTGACCTTTACTTGCCTAAGGGAAACTGAATCTGGAATAAGTGCCAACTGTGTATATGTGCATCACCATATATTATGAAATAAAAACTTCTTTTTATCCTTTCAGTTGTGCTTGTAGATTAAACATTTATGAAAATTATACTACTTGATCTGAGGTGTGATTTGTGTCTTGTTTCATGAAAGAGACTGCAGCTCAACTCATGCTCCATAAAGCTGCCAGATTTGTTAATAGAATCTGCAAATATAAGACCCTGGTATGTGCCAGCAAATATTTTTTAGTAGCACAGGAATTTGAATGATAAATCCAAAAGAAATCCTGCTGTCCTGCAAATTCAGTAGACTTTACAAACAACCTCATGAAATGTGAAGGCTTTTATTCCCAGGAGGATTTGTGGAATCCCCAGGGCTTTTCCCATGAAAGATGTTATCAGCAAAATACTGGAAAAAGTTGTAGGATAGGGAACAAGTTTGAATAGATGGGAATAGACCGGTAAACTGAATAGTCTTTGACAATTCTACTACTGTCAAAAATTTCCTGGAGAACACATGATGGATTTAGAACAAAAATACAATTAAAAAAAAAATTAGTGCAGCAAAATTTTGCAATAGATTCCTTTAGTACTGTCTAATTTTTTTGGTATATAGATGAAAATTTGATGTAAGAAGTGAAAGTCTTACATTAGACAAGAAGTATCAGTGAGAAGAATATTATGTAGAAAAGAAAAAAGAATGTCAGATTTTATCTTGGATTTGAAGAATTAACCTTTGTTGCATCTAATGACTATTGAAATCTAAAGGAAGATTTTTATCCCATTATTTTTAGGCATTCTGAAGACTGTGTTAAAGTTTTAATATATTATTCTTGTATTTGCATATCATATCATCTAATTTCTATGAATTTGGGATAAAACTCCTAATGAAAAGCAGAGAAATGGAAAGCTTCTCGAAGATGAAGGAATGATAAGAATGTATTCCTAGAGGAAAATAATAATAATTAATTCAACAATTTTGAAGATGAAATGTACTCCAAACATCATGCAAATTTTTATTGGGAATTGTAAAACTCAAGATATTGGAAAAAAGAATTTATCAGTCTCTTAACAATTTACACTAGTTTTTATTTTTGTTATAGAAAAGAGTCTCTGTAGAAGTGCTGAAATCACAGAATCACAGCTTACAGTTCTGCCTCCTGTAAAAGTTTGGCCTTTTGTCTTTCCTTTCCTCCTGCCATCCCCAATAAAATGAACCTCAAATGAGTCTCACTGTATGGAATTCCCCTGGCAACTTGATCAGCTGGATATTTGACATTTTCATGCTCCTAAAATGTGCTCAGAGGGCACAGAAGAAATGTTTGCTTCTCTACTTCTGTGTAGCAAATTTGGACAAAAGATCAGTGCCTGGCATGGCTGTGGGGCTGAAAGTCCTTTAATGATGCCTCTCCTGCAGGGCAGTGTGGCAGGTGAGCAGGATGAAGGAAAGGCTTTTTCTTCCTGTCAGGAGCCTGTGCCATTGTGTGGGTGCTCCAGGTCTCAGGAGCCCGAAGAGAATGTTCAAAATGCACCCCAGCATGACCCTCCTACTTACCCATGGATGCATTTGTGTGTTTATATTTATTTTTAATTAATATATTTATATATATTATTATAGTTATATATTCTATATAAATATATTAAATATATAAATATATATAATTTATATATTAAATATATTTTTATTATATAAAATAAATATCTTTTATTATATATAAATATAGTTATAATTATCATTATAATAATTTATTATTTTAATTATATCTATATATAATACATTAAAATGACAAATTATATAATAATCTCAGCTATATTTATTATATAACAATAAATTCTATATTATATTTTTCTATTATATATAAATATAACATATATATATTTATATTTATTATATATAATATTTTATTTTTATATCATATTTATTTGAATATGCACTTATATGTATATCAAACTTTTGTCTTCTTCCCACTGAATTCTTACCCAACTTGAACTCTGTTCCTAACTCTGTTGAGGTAGGACTTGAAAGTGTGTCCCTCCTCCTATCTTCTGCTACTGCTCCATAAATCCTTAATCTTTAATACTCCAAACTCTCCAGACCAGCACCTGCTTCCCACTAGAAGCTGCCCAAATGGCCCGAGTTTGGTGACACCATCACAGTGCCAGATCACCCCTCACACCCCATCCTGCCCTCCTCCCAAAATCCCCTGCACATTCTGTGCCACTGTCACCATCTGGGGAGCCCCCTCTGTACCTGCTGGCCTGCATCAGACCCCTGTGCCACACAAATCCTGGTGGATGGGTGGTTTTGGGTGTTTTATAACACACAAACACACACAGACACCCAGGTACAGCCAGGGAGCGCAGGATGTGTGCTCTGCTCTCACTGATACTGAGAGGCTGCAAATATTTCTGTTTTAGCCTGGTCAGTGCCACAACTTCAGATATTCTCTTATGCCTATGAAAACTTTTGGTCATGAAGGATATTAGTCTGCATTTTCAGACTTTGGTGCCAGAGCCCAATGCAACAAGATGGAGAGGAGGGATGGAGGGGCAGTGTGGAGCATTAGACACAGCCAGTCACTGTGCAATGTGTGACAGTCCCCTGGACAAGAAATAAGAAGTTACAGCTCTGTAACTCTTGCAGTGAGTGTGTGCCTGTTTCCTGATGAACTGGCACCACTGCTTTGGACAAAGCTTGAAAAACCCATGTGACCCGCTCACAGGACATCTTTTTTTCATAATATAAAAGAATTACCATATAAATTCTACTGTAAGGATGCAGCTTGTATCCTCACGTAATGGCATCCTTTAACTTTGGAATTGTCCTGAATAACTGAAAGAGTGTTAAACATTTTCTAGTAATAATTTTCAAAATAAAAGTAAAAAGGTCTTAAAGGAATAGTTTGGACTGTCAGGCACATGAGGTGATTCTTGGCATGCCCAATGCAGGACCAGGAACTGGACCTGATGATCCTGATGGATCCCTTCAAACCTGGCATATTTTATGATTTCATGATTTTATGATTCTATGAAACTTGCATGGTGATACATTTTGGATCAAAACACTCAGCCAAAATTGGCTATTTTTTTCTCTCTCATAAATCTTCGTACACTGGTTCTTTAAATTCTTCAATTTTTGAAATGAAAGGAAAACAAATGAAATAAATTTATGCAGAAATATATAAGAAAATAAGAAAATAAAAATCAGATAATAATGAGATGGAAAAGTTTGAATTAAACAGTCTGTAAGCATTATTTTTAGTTTGTGTGATTTCTCTTAGGAAACACACATAAAATCTTTCTACTTAAAGGGAAAGTCAAAAAGTAAAATTTTTGATATGTTTGAAGTGTTGCTTTTCAACAAAGTGGTGATTGATGGAAAAATTATTAGCACTTCTTATTCTACTGAAGTCTCTACTGTTTATTTTGAATCACCACGTGAATTTTACAGATTTGCTGTAAATTGTCTAAAATAAGCATTTCATCAGTTTAGAATCTGACACTTTGTGTAAGTGACAAAGAGAGGAGTTTTACAATTATTTGCTTTATTTACCAACTACCTAAGTTTTTACATTCTTCAGTACATTTATACAAAAGTAGGTTAATCTTCTAATTAATGTCTTTGAACTTTTTTACTTTTATAATGGTTCTTATTACTTTTCATGGAACAGTCACAACTTATGTAACATTATATTTTGTTTGGATAACCAGAGCCATGCTGCAAGTCTGTGGTCACACTCCACCATTACCCTTTCTCCCTGCTGAAAAATGACTTTTCTTTTCTTACTTAGTTTTATGTCTTCAGCTTTTCTTACTCCCTAACAGCACTTTATCTTTCATATCATGACAACTTACTAGCATCTTATAATGTACTTTTTCAGAAGTTTTTGAAAATCTGATGAATCACAGATTCAAACTTCTCTCTGAATGTGTAAGGTCCAGGAAACTAAAAGGGAATTTATAGTTTTTTTTGAGGTTGGGATTGGCGGCACTTGAGATGGTAGTTTATGTTTGGACTCAAGTGTTTATTGTTTCTTACCAGTGAAACAGTCTCACAACTATAATTTTGGTAGTTTTTATTTGTAATGTACAAAATGGCTAACAATCACTTGTGACAAAGGTCTTTTAAGACTAAACTATCTAATTAAGAAAGGACACTTAAATTATTTTCTCTTTTAAACCAATTAACTGATTTCTCGAAGCCTGCAATGGGGACTTTTCTGTCCAATTACAAAACATCACCCAAACTCATGAAGAAGAAGGAAGAAGAAGGTAAAGAAGAACAACTTGCCTCTGCCTTAAAACCTCCATCTTGCTTCATATTTTTTCTATATTCTAAAACCCCAAACTCTAAATTTTCTACCTTGTGATATTACACACTTTTAACTAACTACACATCTGTAACACAGTTCTATAAATTAATTTTTGAAGTCTTCTCCACAGCTTCAGGTCAAATGCACTGTTCTCTTGTGGGTCTGTGCCTTTAAGCACAGAAAGTTTAAAATTCTCAGCATCCAGGGTTCCAAAAGGAATTAGCAGATAAAAATAACTTTGAGCTACACTAGTAAATCATAAACTGACTAGTTTGCTTACTTAAAGATATACTTTGCCTTCTGCAGGAAAGACAAGGACTCTGACACATGACATGGAGTCTGAGGATTTTATTTGGATGGGAATTAATGCACCAAATTGCTTATCTCTTTGAAAAAAAGTAAAAAAAAAAAAAAAAAAAAACAAAAAAAGCCCCATCTCACCTAAATATCTAAGTTGTTTCTCTGCTTTTAAAGTAGCAGAGCTTGGTCTGTGTGCCTGAAGAATGGTGGTGGGAAGGGGACCATGGACACTAAAGAATGGAGATGAAGCACAGTTCTGCTGTCTAAGGCTTATGTCCACAGATACTCATGACTGAAAGGCTTTAACAGGGGATTTGTAGAACCAGAATGGGAAATATTATTACTGCTATGGGCAGGCTGTACCTGACTGCCATGAGATAAAGTGCTGATATTTACATTATGGCAGTGCTTGGGGGGATTCAGTTGGAGGCTAAGTTGAATTTCACTGTGTGCCTGCACATAGAAAAGAGGTGTCTTGAGGAATGCTTCAGCCACCTTAGATTTGGAACCAAACCCATCATTGCCTTCTTCCCTAGCACAGAAGTGGGAGCTATTTTCTATGCTGGGTTCAGGTGGGAGCTGAGTGTCACCAGAAACCTGGGTGACAAATTGAGCTGATTAGGAAACAGTTACCTTCTTTCTTCATCCCCTTCTCTCACATGTCAGAAAAACTATGGCTAAAACCCCAAACATTTAACAAATCCATGAGGAATTATCATGTAGTTTACCACGAGAGGATAACAGTGTCATCTGACAGTTGTAGTTCATGGATGTGAAAGTCTAGGTGACCCTAAAGGAAGCAAATATTAAGCTATCTTTCCCAAATCTACTGTAGTTTCCTTACTGCCATGGCCTCTGAGACATTGCTGCCCCCAAGGTCCCACGACCAGAGTGTGTGAAGGCGAGGGAAACCCAGCACAGAACATTTTGTTCTGGGAATACATTTTTCTTTCTTTCTTTCTTCTATTTATCCTTCAGGGCAATTATATTCATATCCCTTCCACTGTTTCTTTTCTTTTCAGTGTTAATTCTGTAATGAAATCTTTTAATACTCCAATTCTCCTCCTAGATTTTTCCCCTGGCTTCCCTACTATTTATCAATGCAAACTACTAAATAAGAAAAATACAGAGATGGCTCCCAAAATAACATCTGCAGTGGAGAACCTGTAATAGCTGCAGATTACATAGGAACACCCAAAGTAGCTGTAAAATTTGCACATTTGGATGCAGCTAAGATTTATGGAGCAGCTTTTATAGCAGCTGCAGAGCCCTTTGCTGCTGCTGCAGGCTCACCCTTGTCCGGTGCTAAAACTGCAGTGAGTATTCACCTGGACCCTGTGACTGCATTTCCAGGAGGTGCAAAGGTACCTTTGGCTACAGTGGAGACAAAACCAACAGAGATGATAAATCACTGCAAGCAGCAAAATTGTCTGGAAGTTAAGAATACAGAATGAAGCTGTTCTCACCTGCAAATTTCCATTACAAGGATGAGAGCTTTTCTAAAACATAATATTCTTGAAGGATAAAAAAGACAGTGGTTCCCATGGTGATGAGAGAAAGGATATTGGAATGAAAATGTGGAGGTCTCTTGAAATAACTAACAAACAAATCTGTAAAGTTGATAATATGGTGAGTAAACACAGAACTATGGTAATGAAAAGAAAACTATTGTATCAAAAGAAAGGCACAAGATATGGGCTGTTCTGAGGGTCAGGAAACACTCTGTTTTGTGGTGGTTAGATACATATGACTTTTGCTTGTGGGAAAGCTATATTAAATTTTGAATAAAAACTATGAACCTATTTTGTGTTGCTAGAGACGGTTGTAAATTTACCCCAAACTGTTTTGGATTTAAAGAAAAAAAAAAAAACAAAACCTTAGTTTTCCATGAAAGTGGTTTACATTACCTTATTAAAGGACTTTTTCAACTTTTCAGAAATTGCCAAAATTATATTGCCTTTTTATATGTTGTCAAATATATTGAATCTGAATTTATATATTCAGGATTTCAAGAAATCATAGTGATGGTATAAAGTTTAAGATCAATCTTGTACTCTTGAACGTACTAACATTTTCAATGTAGCACATCCAGACTAAATATCTTTGAGCAGATATGCTGTTAAAAGAATATTTCTATAACATAATTTCCCCTTTCTCCCAAGAAGTTAGTGCATATTAAAGAATTTATGTACATGGACTTTTAAAATAATTCTGCAGCATGGTAAATCCCCAGCTAATTTTCAAATTTTCAGACATGTTCAATCATCAAATTTGATGTCCAATCACCAGATTACTTGATCAAATGCCAAATCTGAAGCACAGTGAAAGAATGAAAAATAATTCTATGATTTTGCCAAAGAAATAAGACAAATGAAATATAAGTACAAAACTATTTGGCAGAAGAAATATATGTCCTATAAAAGAAAATGTAAAAATGCTTCCAGTGTGGGAGATAATGTGACCTGACAAAGAAAACAAGGAGATTGAAGAGCAGCCTGAGATCATATATCTGTATCACTACCTGGTCAAAGATTTCATGGATTTATCTTGACAACATAAGAAAGTTTTGGTAGAAACACAGATCCCATCTTTAAGTCTCCAACAGCCTGGGAAGAGCACTGCAGGGGGTTGGGTTAGCATGGGAGCTGTATTATGCTTTTTAATTGAAGCTGGATCAAAATGTACCCTTTAAGAAATATTAGCAACTTCCTTACTCGCCTTATGATTCCACTTTGAAAATCCACTCAAGATTTTTTTGTCTCAGAGTCTCTCAGCTGCTGATGGATTTAACCAGGCAGCCTTATTCACATCTTCCTGCTTGTGTGTTCTGCAGCTTTCAGGATCTCATGCAATTCCAGAGAGAGAGCATTTAGAACTAATCTACCAAATGACCTCACACACAGGAAATAATCCATTTTATTCAATTTCCTTTGCCATGGATTTAGCTTGCAGACTTGATATACAAAATCCTCATTTTGGTGTACTAAACAAGATCAAAGATGGCTCTGACTATTCCAAATTCCTTTGAAAAGCTAATCTGAGTCATTATGCTTTAGACAACTTCTCTCCTAGGAGGCTCTTCTTTAATGAAGCATTATTCACCATAGCACAGGATCTGCTCAACTAAAATAAGCCCAAGCATCTTAGAATTTTACAGCTGCTGTAATTAAGCAAACATTGTCAGACCAAACTTTTCTAAAACCATGGATCCTAAATTTTCTTTTTGCTATATATATGCATTAAATTTAGTGGATCAGTCAAGAACATTTTCAGAAACATTTTAAAGTGAGATACAATTATCTGTTGCCAATATGCAAAAAAATTTAATAGGGAACCTAACCAAATTCTGTGTTCATTATGATTAAAAGCACTTTTGAGTTCATTGCTTTGTTCAAGCAGAAAGCAAGAAACGGTCTAATGAAATGATAGGGCTTGATCCAGTGGAACAGAATTAAATTGAATTGAAAATGAAATTGAATTGAAACCTTTAAGGTCTTTGTCTTTCAGCAGGTAATGCTGCAGTTAGAGGTAGCATTAATGGCGTTGGATTTCTTCTGAAAATATCTCTTGCCTGAAGAATATCTCTTCAGTACTCCAAACATGGTAGTTGTAGGTATTGAAACATTCAAAGTATTGTCATGAAAATATTCATAAGACTACTGCTTGAAAAGACAAGAATCCATCTTCGTAAGAGAGTCTGATTCCATTATCTGATTTCCTTTAAGAAAACATGTGGGTAAGTTTTCATGTTTATTTATAGCTGCTTCTTTCATTATATCTTGCTTTCTTATGTGCCATTTCGTGCATTATGCAGGAGAGAAAAGGAAACAAGACCAAATGAAAATTAGGCTACAGAGCATGCCTGGATTTCACCAACTTAAATCCCCTGAAGTATTTGAAAAAGTGTGTATTTAGTGCTGCTGCTGGGAGAGGCATGGGGGTACCCAGGAGCAGGCTGTGCTTCCTGTCTGCTGAGGAGGAGGAGGAGGAGGAGGAGGAGGAGGAGGAGGAGGAGGAGGAGGAGGAGGAGGAGGGCATCAGTGCCCATCCTCAGGGGAGTGCCCTGAAGAGGCAGCATCCAGGGGATTCACACACAGCTAGTGCCATGCCTGGAATATAGTAATTTTTACATCCACAAGGGAACAAAACAGTTCCCTTTCACTCTCATTATCCAGACAGCCTTAAAATGGTACTGCATCTAGTCAGCTGGACAGAATTTCCAGTTGCAGGTAGTTGGTGTCTCCTTCAGCATGCCTCAGATAAAGTGCAATTGATAGGATGCCTGTGTAGATTAACAGCAGAGTATATGACTGACAAATTCTTACAATTCTTTTTAGAAGTCTAAGGACACCCTTTGATTTTAACATTGCTTTAAAAGATAAATTTTTTCTCTTCTTGTTATCTAACTTCTAGGAATTAAAAAAAAAAAAATTATCCCTCTGAATTCACATGACTCTATCCATCCTTTTTAATCCATCCAGACTTCAAGATAATTTTATTCTTTTAACATTTAGTTTCATCACTCTTCTGTACACTCTTCTGTACATATGGAGAAAGCACCATAAGGCATTTTATTACAGGTATTAATATGACATCTGATTAATGCAGCCACCATTATAATTAAAAAGCTCTTGTTCCAAGAAGATAATTGCATTTCCTTTTCTTTTGATTCAAGTACATTAGTATATTACCCTTACATTTCAAATTTCCATTTTTAAGTTGTTACATTATTGTAACAAATTTTGATTGCTTTGCAGTTTTGAATATTTTTAAAGATTATTATTTGTCCCAAAAATTAGACAATCAAGAGAAAACACATATCTCTACATAGGAAAAGCTGCTGTTACCAGTACTACAACCAGATTTTTTCTCTAATCCTGGTCTTCTGCCAAAAATACACAAGTAGAAATGAAATGTTGAATAGATTTTAAAAATGAATCACTTTCTGCTACATGGCAACTAATACTGAGCTTTCTGAGAGAACCTGTCTGAGGATATGGCAACCTTCACTATAGCTTCTGTGAACAGAGCAGATCTAAATAATCATTTGGGTCATTTTCTGTTAAATATAAGAGCAAAACCATTAGCACTTTAACATGAGCAGAGTGAAAAAGTTACTGAGAATGATTATCTTCTAAGCATGGCTACCACTCTCAGGCAAGAATGGTGCTTGAAAAGGCATTTGCAAACACATTATTTTGGGAAAATCTGAAATATAAATAACCTGTCATGCAATCACAGAATAATTTAGGTTGGAAAATAACTCTAAGATCATTGAATTCAACCTCAGTACTGCTAAGTCTACCATAAAACATGTTCCCAAATGCCACAACTACATGTCTTTTAAATACCTCCAGGGATGGTGGTTCAACCAGTTCCCTGGGCAGTCTGTTCCAACGCCATACAACCCTTTCCCTGAAGAAAATTTTCCTGACATTCACAATCTACACCTCCCCTGGTGCAGCTTGAAGCCATTTCCATTGCTCTTGTCACTTGTTATGTGGAAGAAGAGTCTGACCCCCACCTTGCCCCAACCTCCTTTTAGGCAGTTGGAGAGAGCAATGAGATCCCCACTGAGTGTCCTTTTCTCCAGGCCAAACACCCTCAGCTCCCTCAGCTGCTCCTCATCAGTCCTGTGCTCCAGACCCTTCCCCAGCTCTGCTGTCCTGCTCTGCACTCACTCCAGCCCCTCAATGCCTTTCCTTCAGTGAAAGGCCCAAAACTGGACACAGGATTTGAGGTGTGGCCTCACCAGCACCGAGCACAGGGGGACAATCCCTGCCCTGGTCCTGCTGCCACACTATTGCTGATCCAGGCCAGGTGCCATTGGCCTCCCTGGCCCCCTGGGCACATCTGGATCATGTCCTGTTGCTGCTGACCAGCACCCCCAGCTCCTTTTCCTCCAGGCACCTTTCCAGCCACTCTTCCCCCAGCCTGCAGCTCTGCCTGGGGTTGTTTGTAATCCAAGGGCACTTTGCCTTCTTGAACCTCATACAATGGGCTTTGGACCATCCACACATCCTGGTCAGATCTCTCTTTAGAGAGATTCCTACCTCCATTCCTACCCTCCAGCAGATCAACACTCGTAATCACCTTGGTGTGGTCTGCAAAGATCCTCAGGGTACATCTGCTCCCCCCCTCCAGATTATCAGTAAAGAGGTGGAACAGGACTGGAGCCCTGGGGAACACCACTGATGCCTGGCCCCAGCTGGATGTAACTCCATCCCCCACCACTCTCTGGGCCTGGTCCCACAGCCAGTTTTTACCCAGGAAACAGAGCACCCATCCAATCCAACAGCTAGTTTCCTACAGGAGAATGGTGTGGGAAACAGTGTCAAAGGCTTTACTGAAGTCCAGGTAGACAACATCAATGACATTTCCATCCTCCAGTGAACAGGCAACCTTGTCATAGGAGATTAGGTTGGTCAAGTAGGACCTACCCTCCATAAATCCATACTGGCTTGGCCTGCTCCCCAGATTGTCCTACCCATGATGGCATTCAGGATGATCTGTTCCATGTCCTTCCCTGGCACACAGGCATTCTACTTCTAGACCTTCTTGTAGATTGGCATCACATTTGCTGAGTTCTGGTCAACTGGAACCTTCCTGGTTATCTGTGACTACTGGTAAATGACAGAAAGTGGATCAGTGAGTTCTTCCAACTCCCTCAGTATTCTCTAAAGCCAAAGGAGAGCTAAAAGACTGTCCCTTGGAGGACTCTCAAGCAGTCTCCAAAACAAGCCAAAGACTGCCCTACAGTAGTCCAAGGTGGCAATTGTGCTGACCATCCTTACTTCTCTGAGAATTGAGAATTTCTGATCATGAGATGGCTGCCAAACATCATGTCACCCACCAATCCCTCTCTTATCCCAACAGAAAGCCCAGAAGAGCACCTTCCTTAGGTGGGTCTCTCACCAGCTGTATCAGGGAGTTATCTTCCAGAGACTCCTGGAAACTTCTACATAATTTCCTTTCTGCTGTGAAAATTTCTGAAGTGTATTTCCAGATGTCTTACCAGGTGTCTATCTGGTAAGCTGAAATCTTCCATGAGAACAAGGACTAGTGAGACTTCTCACAGCTGGTTACTGTGAAGAAGAATATGAAGAATATGAAGAATATGAAGAATATGAAGAATATGAAGAATATTTCATCTTCCTCCTCCTCCTGGGTGGGAGCTCTGTAACAGTTGTGTGAGTCATACTACCACATCTTGTGATGACAGCTATATGATCATTTTCATTTTCAGTTGCACAATAATTACCAATTTCTCCTGTTTGTTGTCCCTGTGCATTAATGTGGGGAGATTTCAGCTGGGCTGTTAATCCCAGCATCCTTTCGAATGCTTAATTGCCCTAATTCCTGTGTGAGCTGTCTCAAGCACTTCCACAATTCCTAACACATCAATAACCCTCATATCTTTACTGTTTCTTAGATCTCCAGCCCCATGGAGACAGCAGACCAAAGGACATCACCAGCAACCATCTCCCAAACACTGGTGTGGTGAACCCAGGGCTTGAGTGAGTTTTCTTTTATCCCTTTTCCCTTAAAATCCATTTAAAGTTCTTTAACTGACCCCTAATAATTCCTGTGTAAAGATCCTTTTCTCTCTTTGAGACAGGTATTACCTGTCAAGCGTGCAACCTGCATTTAAATCTCACTCACTCGTAAGAAATTTCTGACTGTGGCAAAGTTTTGAAAGCTAGAGAACTCATGAGACTTAGTCTGGGCAGAATCAATGATATCTAGATTTACTTAAATTAGCACAATAGCTAGATGATTGATGAAACTGAGGTTATAAGCATCACACAAAAGTTAGATATTTTTTCCTTTTACAACTTGAAAGTTTTTCATTTTCCTTCCTGCCCACACAATCATTTTCGTTAAAATTCTTCCACAGGAAGAACTTGTGTTTCTGGAAAAATACAAAACTGACATTTTGGAGACATTATCATCCCTGCATGTGCACAGAAAAAGGATCAGCACACAAACAAAAATACAAGTATCAATGCACTGCCCTAGAAATTAAGTGTCAGTCTGACTCTGAACATTTATAAATCACAGAAGTATGAGATTATTATCCACTTGGCTCCTTCTTCTTCAGGGTACCCAGAAGCATGCCAATTAGTGCCAGCTGTGCCGTCAGCTATTCATTAAGTCTATCAGGAAAGTGCTCTGAGATTCAGGGGTTTCATTAATTCCTCTAAAATCATCAGAGCAGGTGCTTTACTCATAGTGGGAAATTCGAATGCTTCCTTTCAAGACAGCTCATGTTTCAGTATGGTCAATAATATTGTTTTTGAGGGCTATAAATTGCAGAATGTATTGCTTTCTTTGCTCTTGCCTAATGGAGTAAAGCAGCAGGCACTTACTGGCAGTCATGGCCTGATGGTGACTCCTCTCTGAATCTCACCATGCACATCCTGCATCTGGGCATGTGCTGCAGTCTGGTCAGGCATAAGTTCAGAATAAATAAGCAAGAAAAATGACAGTAAAAAAAAATCCACTGTCAAGGATTTTCCTATACTTCAGGAAAAAGCATTTGGGATTTGCCCCCCTTCCTGCTCCCCAGAGGGGTGCCCTCAGCACCAGCCAGCTGATCCTATAGAGCCTCCTCTCCTGAGGTAGCATTTGTCACTGCAAAGCCTCAACTATTTTCTGTTCTGGGATCCACCTGGATAGATTCTCTCTTAGCAATAGAAATGACTATGGTTTATTTTCCTCTTTAGTTTAAGACATTAAGGACAGAAATTTAATGCTCAATCCCTTTTCTTGACTGACACAGTATGGATGTTATTATTATCCACATAAAAGTTTCTTGCATGTCCCAACAATTGCCTTTTCCTCCAGAAAGAAAGAAACTCTTCACATTTTGTTTTATGAAACAGGAATATTTGCAATGGCACCTGTTATTTCATATATTCCTTTCAGTATATTTGCTTTGTATGTATTTCTATCATATATCCTTTTTCTTGTAAGCGCATTAAAAAGGCTTGCCCATTGAAGTCCATCACAAAGAATTAAGTTATAAATTTTTTAAACATTTCTCTTAATTACCTTCTTTAGACAGAATGTCAGAAAATACTACTGAAAATACTACTGGTGCTAGGAAAGCAACAGTAACTGTTATAATCTAAGCATCTCCATCTAAGCTCATCTTTATTTTTCTTATTTTCTTCTTTATATTTGCAGAACCTTAGAGTCAAGACCAGAGACACAGAAAACAGTGTTTGCCTCTGAAAATAATATATGCAGGGGTGATACTTTTTCTTTCTTTTTTCCTTTTCTCCTTATTGAAGGCATTTCAATTTGCTTTCATTCATTCAATACCCAGAAGTGTGTATTAAACAAAGTAGTTCCCATATTGTGATTTTGAATGATCACTTTTTTCAAACCTTTCCAAATGGGACAGGCATATTCATTGTTATTAACTTTAATTTCAGTCTCTCCACTTGCATATTGCCATGATCTTACATAGTTTTAACTGAAATTTGTGTATACACATATATTGATATCCATTACATGAAATCAAAAACCGCCTCATAGTGTGATGACTTTTTTTTTCCCTGAAATTTTTAAATGTAGATATCTACCAAATTATAGTTTCAAAAGTAATGGTGTAGCTCTTCAGGAGTCACAGTGAAATTCCCACTGACACCTACAAGAGTAGAGTCATTTTTTGAGAGCAATACTTCAAAAGCATTGTGAAGACTCCATGCTGTACAAATGCTTGCAGGAGGAACCCCAGGCTTTTATCTTCCCAGATAATTTGTAATTTGTTAATTGTTAGACTGTGTTAACTCTGATTTCTTTTTTCTCTTTTTTGATATTTAGGACAGATATTTCTGTCACTTTTCCTCAGCACTAGAAAAATAGACAACTTCAGAAAAATTTTTTTCTATGCAGGCAAGTGTAATTGATTTCTCTTTTTGGCTAGAAGTTACTAAAGCTTTGAGTTTGCCACATAGCAAATGCTTGCAAGGGTTTGGAATGGGACTGTGTCAGTATTTATCCAGCTAAGGGTTACTTCTGTCCATTGTTTGACAGCATTTATTCAGCTGTATCCATGTGCTCAGGTGACATCATCTATCCACAAAAGAATTTGTAATTATTAGACTAAAACTGTGTTCCTACTGAGAAATGTAAAACAGGAACTAGCTCTGAGACTGGCAATGTTTTGTTATAACCCTGAACTTTTCCACTGTAGAACAGTGAGTTTCAGCTGATCCGTTTTATCTGTGAAATAATTCCTTATGCCATAAAGAACCATAGGGAAGGATGGACACTTTTTAAACAACACATGGGTACTGCTGCCAAAATGTCTTTTACTTAAATAGGATTGGAGTCCACATTTAATGATGAAAGTGCCTATATGTGATGAAAAGCCTTCTGTAGTCGCACTGCTTTTCTGATTAACACTTCCCACAAAACGAACCAAAAGTAATGAATTTTATTTAACAGCTCCAAAATTATGACAGAAAATAAGATTTACAGTGCTCTAAATCTTTCTTTTTCTCCTAAAAGAATTAAATGCTTTGCCTAAAATACTAAAAAATTAATTTCTTAAGTTCAGTTGATGGGAGGCATGAGAAATGAGGTTTCCAATCCTTTAGGAGGTAAAGCCATGGGTAAAGTGTCTCATCCTATGGGGCCCTGCCACAAAGGGCGAAGGGCTGAGAAGAGCTGTCCAAGGCAGCTGAAAAGAGAAGAGTAGGTGCCTCATTCTGGCTGTGGTTCTTTCTCTTGAGCCTGATTTGAGATTATGAGCTCATGAGGATCCTCTCTTACTCAGAAACACCTGTAGCTTTCCAAGGAGAGAGGTAAGCAGGGATGGGCAGAGGAATTAGGATTTTAGAAAGCCACACTACCATGGTCCTCTTTACTCAGGCAGGGACCCTCTCTGCCTATGCCTGACTTGGTATAAAAATATTTACAAGAATAACTGAAGTCTCAGACCCTCCATAGCCTACAAGAGGTTATGTGCTGATTTCAATGGAAATGGGTTGTCAGTTAGATCTAGGGAACTTTTTTCACAAATACATTTATTAGATTGGAATGTAGTTTACCATAGGGAGTGTCAAATGCAATAATAGAAATTCACTTTGAAAGCTTTTTTCCATTCAGCTTCTGCCATCCTATGAATATTTTGGTTTCCATTTCAATCAGAGACTAAGAAATTACATGTGTTAGGTGCCCTATTTGGACAAACTCTGCCTTATTAAATATCATGTATTTCACCAAACGAAGAAACATTTGGTTTAAATGGTTTAAATGATGCAAAATTTTCTTTAACTGTGAAAATAATGAGAAAATAGGCAGTGTATACATTTAAATATATAGCCACAGTTGCATGGTAGACCCAACTGATAGGAGAATGTAGTAAAATCACATTTATATTCTCAATCTTATAGGGAATCATTGTCACATTTCTAAATAAATGTAATATATGAAGCATTTCAATTTATATTTTTTAAAAATCAAATTTTTCTGTAGAAGAAGTAATAAAAATTTTTTTAACTAGCACTACTTCTGAAAACTTCATTTATGAAGGCCATTAGTCTGACCTCATTTACCAGCACAGAATTCACTTCAAACTGATTATAGTAGCAACTTATCTGTCATGCTCTTTTGAAATAAAAAGAACAAGAAAAAATGAATCAGTGTAGTAATTATATTAAAATATCTACATTTTTCATAATTGGTTTTATATGTTAACAAGAGAGAACAATGTAACCAATGAAGTAATTACTTGCTTCTATCTGATTGCTATTTTTGTAAGAATCAAAGTTAAACCCTGAACTAATTATGTTAAAATTCTTCTTTTATTTACTTTTTATATTCTGGAGCCCCAAATTGATGTTTTCAGTGGAATAATTAAGCTAAATGCTGCTTTCTTCTGCATGTATTCATGTAATGAGTGTTGAGGAGAGGAAACAACAAACAGGTCAATGAACAGACTACTGTAGAAATTGAAACCTTTTTACCCTTTCCTGCTTGGATGAGCTCTCCTAGGCTGAAAGGAAATAAAATTCAATGCCTTTACTAACACAGCTTTAGCTAGGGTCTAAAGGAAACACTCTTGCTGCTCCCTTTAGCTGTGGCTAAAGGCAGTACTGAATTTTATTGCCTTCACAGCTGCACATACATGTTAATTTCAGAGTCAGGTGGGCCCTGTTTGGCTTCTGAAATGTATAGAATTTGTTTATGTCTCAGGGACACAGAAGGGCTCTCTGAATTCAGCTACAAGTCAGTGTTCTGGGAAGTCTGGTGGCTTGGATTCTATTTCCATGCTTAATAACATAGTCTCCCTCAAAGTTCAATCATGTAAGGAATTAAGACACCATAGTCAATTATTCAGGTCATTCAGTTTGGAACTGTTACTGAAAACTAACTTAGATACAGCCCTAAGTCAAAATTCAACTCTGTGAATACCTACATACATGTATAGATACATATATTTTATACAAATAGATATTTACATATACACAGGTGGGATCATGCCCACTCATGTACCACAGAGACTGCTATTACCCCAGAATGACAACAAAATTCAACTTACTGACAACTGCCTTTGCCCAGGCAGGACCAGCAATGAATTCAAAGCAATCATGAGTCCCTGCTCCCCTAAAATGAATTCCTGACTCTGAATTAACTGTCATAACCTTGTGACTCACATGTGTCTCCCTTGAACATTCCTGTTGTCATTTATTCTCAGTTTGTATTTGAATTTAGGACATTTCCTGTGTAGGCACTTGTGGCTGCAATCTACACTGGAACAAATTACTGCTACAGCAGAGGACCTCAATATTCCCTTGGCTAATATTCCAATGGCAATGCATTGTTACAAACCTTTACTTTTGTCCTGTGGTATTTGAAAAAAAAACCTTAGCATTTCAGGCTCTGCTGAGTCCTAACTCCAAATCTAGCACCAACATCAACATGAAACTTCCAGAGGTGCAGTGAGTCCTACCTGCTGTCAGAAAGGTGCCACAACATTTTGCACTTTCAGAGGCCTCGTGTGAGTCCTCCTTCCTTGAGCTTCCCAACAGATGATTTAGGCCTCTTGCCTTTAACTCAGCCAAACCCATAATGCAACTTTAAACATAATTAGTCTACAAAACGCCATGGGTAAATAGCATATCTCTGAAAATCAGATTTTGAATTATTTGTTTCTGCCAATGCCTCTGACTCCAGTATTGACTGCCCAAGAGGATACAGAAGTTAATGCACCTGATCAACTGCTGCTTTCAGCTCAAGAACTGATCCATGCTGTACCAAAATCATGGCCTAGTTACACCAATACATGTTAGAACCATAAATCATAATCTCAACTCCTGCTTACACCCAGGATCTTGAGTCTATATATTTGGAAGGCTACAGACACAAACCTAAGTCTCAAACTGTAATTTATCTCTGAACACCAAGTAACTTTCTCTGCTCTTCTGAACTCTAACAGCCTTTCTTTTCCTGTTCAGGACTACCCCTCAAGTTAAAACTACACCACTGCAGCTCAGCCCAAAACAAGCCTTGTATCTTGCTTCTCTCAAAAAGCAAAAAGTCTGCCCTTAGCCCAGAGATTATCATATTCCTCGTTACTAAATGCAAAACTTTTTCTGACCATAGCAATAATTGTAGCTACTCAGTCTTTCCTGCCCTGACCCTGAATTGAAGCTGAGCGACATCTTCTTCATCCAGAATTTACCAAAATACATTAAGATTTTCTGTAAATTTTCATCATCTTAACCACAAGGATATAAGATGATTTAAGCAGTAAAACTATTTATTTAGACATTAAATTTAAACTTTAATATATTTTACTGACAAGTGAACCCATCCTGGTCGAGACTAAATATGATACTTATTTCTCTCCACCAGAGCATTCTCACCAGCCTTGTGTGACTCAGTTTATCCATTATTCTTCTTTTGTCAAATGATATCCAAGACATTAAATTTACTGCAATATTTTAATTAGACCTGTGAACTAAATCCTTCTAAAATGTAACCTAGGCTAGTCCTCACTCTGAAACAATTGCACATGTTAGATCAGTAATTGTCTTTCTCATCTGTAAGCACTCTTCCCTCCTGCTTTGGCAAGCAGATGAGCATGGGGTAATATTTGGGACAGGCAAGGTTTGAGTTAGAACTAGAATTTGCTGTACCATTTAAGACAGCAGGGGTTGGGAGGAATGAACTTTAATATATGAAGGCCCTAACCTTCAAGTTAACCAGCATTAAAGGCTATCTTAACAAGTGATGGCTCAGAAGATGAACAGGTATAAACATATAATCATGTGTGAATTGGAAAATGTGTAGATACTTGGTCTTGATTATGTGTCAAAAAGAAAAATTAGAGTTTTCTTTTCTTTTTTCCCTTTTTTTTTTCTTTTTCTTTTTTTTTTTTTTTTTTTTGTGGATGTATTATGGTTAGATTGCTGTTCTTATAGCTATTTATATAAATTTTCAGAAGTGGAAAACCAATGGAGAAAACTTTATCTAACTAGAAATACCTGTGGCTTTCTAAAGAATAAGAATAATTCTTCTATATATAAAATAACAGAGTCGAACATTTCTTTTCCCTCTGCAGGAACCAAGGAGGAGCTGGGTGTTTGATGGAAAGAATGGTTCAGTCATTATTTGTGAGACTGTAATTTGACAATCCAAACATTCCTTTTGATTCATTAAATAAAGCTGACTACTATTTCTATTAAATATACTTGGTTCCTGCCTTTATGAATGCTGCCTGGGTCTCTTCTGAAACTGAAAATCTGAAAGCACAAGATTTCTGATCCAATGACCTGCTTGATTCTATAATGCCAGTATGACTGCCTCCAGGCCATCTGCGGCCTGTGACCAACATGAAGTCCAGGAACTGATAGAGAACTGGAGATATTGATGTTAACAGCAGGATTTTATCCAGCAGAATTTGTATTAGAATTTGTGATTAAGACTGGAGCTCATGACTGCTGCCCTTATGAGGGTGGAAGCTGGTTTTCTCCCTGAAGCCCATCAGAGCAAGGGGGAAAGATATTGTATATTATATTATAAGCACATAAAAGTTACATCCTAACTCTGTGGATCTGTCATGATATAGATACATTTTGTTCTTTAAATCCTATTACTTCTAGTGTTAACCCTAATGAAATTACAGTGCCACCACTCATCAATTCCTAACAGTCTTAAAACATTCACTTGTGAAAAACTCCTACCCCAGCCTCACAGGAGTGAGTAATAAATCTCCCAGTGCCTTCTTGCTCTCCAGTCCTCTAACTCTAGTCTTAATCTCTTCCTGACAGTATACAGCCAAATCTGTCACTGGCTCAAGAATTAGCATTAAGCTGCACATTAGTGCTGCGACTGACTCCTCTGAAAACGCCCAGCTGGGACACTTTGTCAGACCAGGAGCTGTCAGGAGATCTCTACTACCACTGCTACAGCAGCAGCAAAATTTAGAACAGTGGAGACAGCTGTATATCTTGGTACTGCTAAGATCAATAAAGGTTGTTGCTGACATGGGCAAATATCTTACACAGAATTCAGGGGGAGAATGAATTAGAGCAGTTTTCATTATGGCTGTGGTTAGGTGTGGAACAATCCCATGCTTCTGCCTGAAAATGCTGCATGCCTAAAGGTGATGAGCAGTCCTGGAAGAGGGAAGGTGAATCATGGGGTGTTTGAAGACTTCCAGATCATCCTTGGGAGAGGAGGAAAGGCTGGTTTTATCCTGCAAGACTCAGGGGAGGGATTATTAGCCCAGAGTTAGATCTCAGGATAGCAGAGGTTGAAGGACTAACTCCTGGATTAATTCTGCCACATTCAGCCTACAATTTATTCTAAGACTAAATGAGTGAGGGGTGAGTGCTTTGTTGTGATAAGGCTATTTTTCGGCCTGTAGTGGGGTTTGGGACAGCTGAAGTATGAGAATTAATGTCAAGTATGAATTCTGCCACGCACACAGAGTGGGACTTTTAGATACATTTTGTTCTGGTCCTGGTTAGATGGAGCCAATAAACTCCTATGTTAAATATAGGTTTGGCATTAGGCTTTAGGAAGAAGAATTATTGTATTTTATTGTACTAAGTAGGAGTGAATGCCAACAGAGGGCTGCTGATTGACTTTGTTAAAGGTTGTGTTACATTTGAGTCAGACTTAGTGCCGATCTTTGGGAAAACTGGTTGAATTCACCTGGAGTTAATTTAATCACTTGACTATATAAGAATAAACGAGCGTGAGGTAAAAACCATGCTTTTTCTTTAGATTCAGATATAGTCGCTGTAAATAAGGTATGGCTGGAAAACAACAAATCAAGTGAGCTATTTAGTTGTGATTATCACTTGAGTTAATCAAGGACATTACAGTACCTTGTTTTTATCCCAATGACAGAATGTGGTTTAGAATTAGAATCAAGTCCAACCACCGTGTTTCGCTGAGAGATCCTACAAAGCCTGCAGAGATAAGATGAAGGTCAATGCCAGCAGTGGCATTTGGCATTTGATTGATATCAGGACTGGGGAAGGTCGCCGCACTTGCATTTAATGGTTGTGTTAGGGCAGGCACCTGAAAGAGCAGAGCCAGGTTTATCGATTGAATTTCTGAGATTAGCAGGGCTGGGATGATATCTTAAATAGGTCATACTAAGTGCAGGGACTAACAAGAATTGCTGCTCTTCTGAGTTAAGTTTTTGATTAGAATTTTGCTGTGTCAAGAACTAAAGAGCTGAGGCCAGCAGGCTGGAGAGGAGTCAAACTGAGAAGGTAGGCTTGTTGTTTGTTTTGGATGTAATTACCTCTGGGCTGTGACACACCTGATAGGATAACTATGTAGATTAAAAGAAAAAAACAAGGGGGATGGAATACTCCAAGTGATGAAGAATTCTCATAATACCCATGCCTTGAAACTCATTGCATAACCTTACCTTTATTACAATTTATAAAGCTCAGGCCACCACAAGCCCCTTTCACTTTGAAGCTGGCAATGTTGCATAGCTCAAATAAATGTACCAAGAACAGATTTATCCTGCTCAGGTACAGCAGTGGATTTTAGCTAATAAACGTTCTGAAATTTAGAGCACTGGACAGCTCTGGCTGGGCACAGACTCATTCTGCACCTGAGGCACATCAGGACTTATTATTTCAGATACAGATGAGATTGCCCCCAAACACATCACTGTTTTAAAGCAGATCTCAGGAAAAAACAAAACAACACAAATCAAGCATCCTGCTCAAAAAATTAAAGTCCAACCAAAACACACAAATCTGATTATACAAAAGTTGAGAACATAATTGCAAGAAAATTTGGAATTGATGATCCTTGTGTTTCTTTTCCAACTTAGAATATTCTGTGATATGGAAATAAAGTTAAGAATATGCTCCTTTGCAACCATGGTGTGACTATTGTAAATGAAATACGTGGAGTTCAGATTTTTCTACAAATATAGATTTTTCTTTCCTAATTTGTTTTTAATAAAAAACAACTAGACGAAATTATAATCATAATTCCACTACTGTAATATGAATAAAATATTAATAAAATATAACTGTCTACCTTTGTTTCAAATGGAACTTTCAGTTGAAAAAATAAAACAAGTTTTTCTAAAATCCCAGAAATTTTAATTTTTATTATGATATAAATATTCTATATGTAGCCATATAGCAGTTGAAAGGATCTAAATGAATGCGTAAACTCATATAAAAACTTTGTAAAATGGTTTTGAACACTTGCTTTAAAGAGGGATAGACTGAATTAAAATGAATTTACTAAATTTACTAATTTTCTCCATGAAATAAAAGGATTTACTCTCGATTCAGAAGTCATGTGATGTAATTTTGGGAAGGATGTACCACCTTTTACATACATAGACTAGGTGAAGCTCTGTTGCAAAACCAGGAAAATTCAGCTGGCTGACCATGAAGATTTCTTTGCCCTTGGTTCTGTGATGAATGAGAATGTACACTTGTACCAAAGCAGCAGAGAAACCTCCATTCCTACCCATGGAAACACAGGGTAAACAAGGTTAAACATTCCAGGTGGGACAGAAGGATTTAGTGCAGTGCCCCAGCCAGCAGTGCTTACACTGAATTCACCTTTTCATTTTCTCACTGGCACCCGCAGTGCTGAAAAGAGGTTGGTAGAGCAGAGAAGGTCAGGAAATGCCCTGAGGTTACAATACTGCACAAGCTACTGCTGCCCAAAACTCTGCTTCTTCTTTGACTCTGGTCCCATCTGAGCATCAGAGAGCAGCTGATCTGAGCATTTCTGAGCAGTCAGATAATGAAACAGCACTGACAATTACGTTTGATTAATGGAATCTGGGCTCATTCTAGACAAAGACAATGCTGGAAAGGAAGAAAAGCTCATGGTTAAGGGGGACCAGCATTGACCTGAGCTCAGAAACCTGATCAAGCACCCCTTTGTGTCAATGCAGTGATATCATATGTGTGATCCTAATAAGTTAAAAAGAGGAAAGAATTAGCACTTGAGAACAGAAGCTAGCACTGAGAGAAAGATTTTTAAGGGAATTTTCTCATCCACCACAAAAATTTTAAATGAAGACTGAGAATGGGAATTTTCATACTGAACTATGGTTACCTAAATAGTCAGGATATACTACATATTTTGTTCCCTTTTCAAATTGAGAGAAGCATTTTCACAATGGGAATAATTCCTCCTGTTTTAGCTCTTGAATAATCTCTGGTTGGATTACCCTCTGGAGACACACTAGCCTCCCAAGTTTGTTTAAAGTAATAACAGAGCAGGGAAGAAAGTATGTGTTTTTATCTGGATATACCTGTTTGTCTGTTGAAATTGAACCATAATATTTCAGTTGCAAGCACTCCAATATTAGAATGGTAGCAAGTTTAAAGAGGTCATAAACCTGTCTCTGACATTTGGATAGTTTTAAAATTAAAAAAAAAAAATCTGAGCAACAGGAAATATTTTTTTGATCTTTAACTTAGAGATCCAGCTAGATCTTCTGCAGCCTACTTTATTCCTCTCTCACATTATTAGTGCATTCATCATCTTACAAGTGCATGCAAGTACTTTTGAAAATACCATATCAGGGTTCATGGGGTCTGCTGTCTGTAAAATCATTCTGTCTGACATTTTTATCAAACCTTCATCAGAAGTGCTCCCATGAGCCTTTACCCATTTAGATGAGGTCAGTATGCTCCTTTTCCTGTCAGGTAAACCTACTCATCTTTCTGAATATGAAATGATTTTCTAAAAAATATCAATTGTAAAACAATCGTAACTGCTGTAATGTAACCTATGGTAAGGATGGCTGTTCTACAACCAACTTTGTGTAGTCTTGTCCATTTAAGTGAAAAGTAACATGCATATTCTGCTTTGATCTTGATCTTTGAAAAATATCAGGCCAACAGACATTAAGCAATTCCTTGTGAAACTAATTTTGTAAACAGACACTTGCATTTCATTACATATATATTAGCATAGACTGATTCACATCAAGTTTTTCCAGGGTTCATGTTCTCAGGCATTTACATTCCATAACAACTTTGTTTTGTAAGCAGAGTGAAGGAAAAAGAGGGATTATTTTTCTCTTCCTCCCTCAGCTTTAGCAATGTGAACAGCCCTGGTGAGCAAACCAGGCTGAGCATGTGTCCATGGTACACACATTTCAAGCATGGGAGGAAAAGGAGGTTTCAGGCCAAGTCTTGTCTGGTTCCATGGCCTGAGCTCCCACCCAGTGAATACCTGGAGAGCTCACTGAAGTTCAGTTCCATCCAAAGGAAGTTCAGATCAAGCATGCTGAGCCAAATCCGTAGTGTACGCCAAAGCATGGTTAGGAGGGGGCATTGGAGAAACATTTTGACATAGTATTCCTGATCCAAGTAAAGCAGTAATCAATGCTCAGTGAGAATAAGCCTCAGGAAAATATTAATGAAAATAAAATAAATGTTGTTTTCACCTGCTTTGAGCCTTGAAGACACAAGAGTCAATTTACCTCTCACCATCACCAGCTGGCAATGGAGATGAAGTAAAGACATTCCTTTCCTGTTTGCTTACAGAAATTGAATTATCTTAAAGTCTGCTTGCTGGCACTATAACAGGAAATTTTGAAACTTGTGCTAACACTGATAATTGCAGACATGATACCAAAACATATCCAGGTGTAGAAATAAAGTCCTTATTAAGTGAACAGCTGTGGAAATAATCCCTTTCTTATTGAACAAATTGCTGATTCAGAGAGTCAGGTTACCCTCTTCTTTCATTAGCAGCAGAAGTGTTAAGGGCATCAAGGCACTCAGGGACAAAATTACCAGGCACCCAAGCAAAAGTTTTTCCTTTGTGAACTGTTGAAAAACTAACGCTACTTACTCTATCTGTTGTCACAAACCTTTGTTGAAATCATCAAACTGGAAGCAACTAAAGAAATGTATAATATAAGAAGCAGATTGTCCTTTGAGTTTGATATATAATTATGGCCTGAAAAAAATTAAAATATAAGAAGATGAATTAAAAATGACTTAAACAGAATAAATACGGACTATGGAAAATGTCAATGTGAAAAGGCCTTTTACTGATTTAAAATTTAATTGAATTTCAAAATGTTCTGCTTCAGTCAAATGCTGAGGAATCTCTGTTGTGTATTCACAATTTCCTGGATGTCCCAGAACTGATTGATGACAAGTGAGTTATCATTCTGTCACAAGAGACAGTTATATATGAAAAGAGAAAAGAAAGATTTTCTGAGCATGAAAACTGCAAGTGTATTTAGCAAGAGACTTGTTTTTAATATAGTGTCCTTGCACTTTCTTAATAGGTAAGACATCTGTGATCTATCACTTGGGCCTAAACACTCAAATAGATTTTGAAATGCTGGTATTCAGCAGTTTAGCCCAAAATTACACTGGGGATATGAGTTTAAATGCTCTCATTTAGGTCACAGTAACATATTATGGTTTAATCAATACACAGAAGCAATTGTTTACTGTTTGTGATAGTTAATGTTGTTTAATTCTGAGAATTAATGACTTGGATAAAATGAAGACTAAAAGCCATATTCTAATTTGTGAGAAGGGCAAGTTTCAGTTTCATAGAATTGCAAACTGTTAAAAGAATGAAAGACAAGAAAATATCACTGCAATCACTACAAGTACATAATTTCAGCTTGGAGGGCATTTTTTAAGTACTGCAATAGGGAAAAAATAAAAGAAAATTTGTGTTAGTCAAAGCACAAACCAGATTTTTAATGAGGTATAGAAAAGTCTCATAAAAACCACTGGAAGGTTGTTTAAAATACCCAGTTTTGGTTCATAAAATTTACAGCTCTCAAGGGCATTAATTTTTAAGGATTTCACATGACTTACAAGTCAGGTAGCCAGTCATAGTCCATCATGGAATGTGAAGCATTAGCATATTTACCAGTTAATATTGGAGACAGAATTATGGGGTTTATAATGAACACTCTGGGTTTTGTGTTTGGTGTTTTTTTTCTCCCCTTCTGTGGTAAGAAATGCTGAACAGATCATAACATCAAATAAAATAGCAAATAGCATTTGCTCAACTACTGAATCAAACTTGCTACTTCTTCCATTTAAACTTCCATTTTCTTTTCCACAACCTACTGCATTCACTTTTGATTTGCTATGAGCTTGGTTAGCTATCAAAATAAATCAAATGTGATAATGTATTGGTACTGGATTGCCATTGTAAATATAAGTTAGAAGTGTTATTTTTAGTTTTAAAAGCATAAGTCTATAAAATCAAACTTTATATGCTACAGTGTCCAGAAAAACAGGTTTTTGTCTCTAACACAAAAGAAAGATGCAAGGTGCCACTGTATTTAGGGATCTTCAAATAGACACTAGACCCGTGCTTTTCAGGAACTAAGAGATGCGAATATTTTTGTTATTTTAGATTTAAACTTTAGAAGAATAAAATCTTGGGGAACTTAATCAAACACTGAAATTAAGAGGATCTTGATTTACTTTCTTCTCAACAGAAACATTAACCTTTCTTTAAAAGTGCTTCATTAGAATATTTCAAGTCAGGTTCCTGCTAAGAAAAAACTGATCAGTGTCATGGTACCAGGATATGCTCTCAGTGTCATGTGTTTCATTGGATGCTGTGGGTGTCCTTTGAAATGGGAATAGTCATAAATTCCACTGGCCCAAGCCATGACTGTCAGCCTTGCTGAGATGCACATAAGGCTTTCTTCAGGATCCTCAGCTTTTGCACAATACCCAAAGGCTAGGAAAAAAGGCCTTCTGAAATTCATTTTGTTCCTAGAAACTAAAGCAGATAGCTTTCCAACTTCCCATATATGCCCCAAAGACGTAGGTATGCAAAATCTAGAAATGAGAACATGTTTAATTGTTTCAAAGTGATAAATGTAAACTCTATGTGCTTACATGCAAAAGTTGTATAATTATTCCCATCAGTTTTATCTTCAGGAGGAAGGATAAAGTTGTGGAAATGAGTAAGCATTCACAAGCTTACACATTTTCATGATAACCAGATTATTCATGTTTTTAGAGAATATCTTTACTTACAGTGAATGCAAGTCTAAGTTAAGGAGGGCTGCGGGAAAGAGGAGAGGAAGGGAGGGGAAAATTGCACTGCTGCTGCCACTCTTCCCAGCACCTGCCCACATCAGGGAGCGGCAGAAACAGGTCTCTGCCTCCCCAAAACCCTTAGGAAGATGTGCACTGCCTTGGCATGCAAAGAGAGGCCTTCTTCAAGGGCCACAAGGAAATCTATGCAGGCTTCTGAGCTTTTGAACTTGGATCCTTCCACTCTAATTCGTATGGATGAAGGCAATGGGTTAAACACAACCTTACTGTAACTTCTCTAAAGTGAAAGCAAATATTTACCAAGAATTTTAAATTAAAAAGATTTATCCTTTATTTGTGTCCAAATTCCTCTAAAACTTTAGGAAAGACTTTTCCCCCCATGTATTAAAGAGAAGATAGTCCTGGAGACAAAAATCCAGAGGAGGCAAACTGAAGAGGAAAAAAGAGATTGGTGTGGAGCTGGGTTTTCCATTCTTTGCAATATGTATTTGTGGCTCAGCTTATTTTTAGCCACTTTTTCTGTTGCTAATGTAAATATTCCTGTTACTCTCAGTAAACCCAAAAATGTTACCTTTGTCTTAGCTTCATAATTACCATTAGGTGTTCTTGAGGGATAATTCTGGCTGTTGTCATTGAAGCTGAATTATGTTTTATTAAAAAAGTTATTTATATCTAATCCAATTATATTGATGATAAAATGTATGTCATGTATATTAACCAGCCATATATACAGCCTGATATGCAGAGATATTAAGGAAAGTAGTGATGTGTGCCCACACTTGGGTGTGTTCCCAAAAAGCCCTGTCACATTCCATCACTTTTTCATGGCACACAGCCCGAGTTCAGTGAGCTCCAGCTGCTGACAGGCCCAATGCTGTGCAGCCAACATCAGGGAGTTTCTAGGAAAGGCTGTGACAGTCTTCTGCATCAGGTGCCATCTCTGCAAGGGCATCTGGAGCTTTTACAGAGTGCCAGGAAAATCCATTTAATAAGCTTGTGCTGGAAAATATCTCAAGTGACAGAATATTCTAGTGGGTTTCTTAAGGAGCCATTAGTATGGATTATTCCAAAATTTGGCCTCAAAGCATGTTTAAAGAATATGGAAATTAAGTAAACATGGTAGATATCCTGTCTGCAAGAAAATGCAAGGCTTCTCCAAAATATGACCATGAAAGGAACAATAACAATCAACTTCTCCCTACACACACAAGAGAGTGCTCTGTTTTAGAGACCATGATGCTCCATTTCAACTAACCCAACAGCAATGCATCCTGAAAAATATAAGCAGACACCAATGAAGTTTAGTCCATGATATTGTATACGTTTCACCTGAATCTCTGTAGCCACGATATTTTCTGAAAAATCCTTTCCTTAGGATTTTTTCTCCTGAGAAGCTGGGAGGCCTCAGGAACAAAATATAAACAATGGTTATCTGCTGCTCTGGAATGCAACAGCTGCATCTGCGATTGGTCTCATGTGGTTCTTTCTAATTAATGGCCAATCACAGTCAGTTGGCTCAGAATTTCTGTGCAAGACACAAGCTTTTGTTATCATTCCTTTTTCTATTCCTAGCTAGCTAGCTGATGAAATCCTTTCTTCTATTCTTTTAGTATAGTTTTAATATAACATATATCATAAAATAATAAATCAAGCCTTCTGAAACATGGAGTCAGATCCTCGTCTCTTCCCTTATCCTCGGACCCCTGTGAACACTGTAACAAATCTCATTTTCTGTTACCTCATTTTCTGTTGTGTTGGACCTGAAAGGCTGCATAAGCAATAATGTGGTTAAGAATCAGACCCACTGTGTTTTACATTTAGCATAATTTTTATTGCTGTATATATGGAACAACAGGTGCATCTAATTCTTGACAGAGAAAGAGCTACTCTGTTAAAACTGTCAGCAATTTCTGTGCAGCTCTTTTAAAGAGCAATCAAGCAAATTAAAAGTAGAAGTTTTCAACACTTGGGGGTGCATACAGCTTCATGCTGAAGATGATTTTCCATTCCAAGTCCTTTGAATGCTTCTGTCATGGCTGCTCAGAGCCCTCATTTTATTTTCCCAAACTGTAGTGTTTTAATCTAGGTGGTGACATGGTTTGTGGTAACAGTCTACCATGATACTCATTGCTTTTCTGGATTTAGGCTGTCATCAAAGTGGAGCCCCATCCTGTTCCAGTGAATGTATGTCACCTTCCTAGCAACGCTCATGTCTGGAGTATGACAGTGACTAAAAGGGAATTTTGGTGAATTCCTACTCTGTTGCCTCTCTCTGGATGCAAACCTAAGTGACAACTGCAAAGTAGGGTTTAGTTTGTTGCTGCTTTTTAAAGGACCAAATGCACATAAATAGTTAATACCTAGTACTCCATGTCATTTAGGGTAATAATTCTGTGGGTTATGCTGTGTGAGTAATATTTAAAGTCACTCTGGTATTAGTTTCACTTTTCTACATTGCTCAACTGAAGTTTGGATTCTTTATTGTTATTGAAAACAGATATAAACACTGATAGAAAATGATTAAGCTATTTGTATGGGGTAACTTCATGTTTAAAAATTTTAAAAGGTTCACATTTTAAATAAATATAGCAACTTCTTAAAACTGTATAATTATACATTTAAAATTCTATTTCTATTTTAATTTCAAATTCAAAAAGCAATTACACCTTTTCTTAATTTGACAAAAGCAATTAAAGTATTTTTTAAATTAATCTTATAAACTATAAGAACATGAAGTTTGCTGTTGAAACAAGTGAGACTACTGAAAATCTTAGGTCACATGTGTGTTTTAATTGGTCATTGCTGGAAAATTAGTTTGAGACACTCTATTAAAGATGCTGCAGAAATACCGTGTACTGCTCATTCATGTGATCACAAGAATGAACACAGAAGGAACTTATGACTTTGTATTGCTTATGGAGGTGATAATTTAGGTTATGCTCTAAGGTAGCTGGAGAATTACTCTCCCTCTGTTACCAAAATGGATTTTTTCTTACCAGCAAGATGATGATATTGGAAGATACTGAATAGGGAGAGAGAAACAAGGGACAGATCAGCGTTATATGAAAAATCATCCATCTGAAAAATGAATGAACACAATTCTCAACAATAATATCCTATGAATTACCTTCAAAGTACTTTGTTGTGAAATTTCTCTCTGTCCTAGATGGCAGACTCTGATGTCAAGCCTGCCCTCAGAAGATACATGACATTCCTTATTGCTGAGCAAGAACCATCAGACAGAAGAGGAAATCTGGATACTCAGCCTGAATGTGGACTATGCATATTAGAAAAAAAAGTATGATAATAAAAATATATCTATATTATTACCTTGTATATAATAGTAAATATAATATTTTAGAAAATTAAATACATGTATGCATATTTTTTATTTAGTTTTGCTGATGATTTAATCTAACAAGAAATTATGTACCCATACATAACCTTACTGAGAACTGCCTTTATAAGAGATTTTTATAACATTAGGACTATTACAAAATTACTGTTTCATGCCTATACTGCTTTAGTTTAGTGCCGAATCTGCTCAAATCAAGGTTTGTTCTTTTATTCTCTTGGGAATTATTTTTTTCATATGAACTTTTCATATGTCTGCTTGTGCTGTTTTTGGCTTGGACAGAGCTAATTTTCTCCACAGTAGCTGGCAAGGGACTGTGTTCTGGTTTCATGCTGGACACAGTGCTGATTACACAGGGATGTTTTGGTTATTGCTGAGCTGTGTTTGCACAGTGTCAGGGTGTCCCCTGTTTCTCACCCACCCCACCAGTGAGGAGGCTGGGGTGCACAAGATGTTGTGTGGTCACAGCAGGGACAGTTGACCCCAGTTGACCATACGGACATCCCAAACCCTCTGGAATGTGTGGCTCAGCACAGAGAGGGAGAGGGAGGATGTTCAGTGATGGTGTTTGTCACTGCATGGTGGAGCCCAGCTTTCCTGGGATGGCTGAACACTTGCCTGCCCATGGGAAGCACTGAAGTAATTCCTTCCTTTTCTCAGTTTTGCTTGTGTGCACAGCTTTTGTTTACTCATTAAATTGTCTTTATCTCAACCCACGAGATTTTCTTACTTTTACTCATTTGTTTCTCTTCTCCTTTTGACCAGGAGCAAGTAAATAAGTGACTACAGGGGGCTTAGATGCCTGCTGGGGTAAACCACGACAGTGCCACAACAAATTGTATATTTGAGAGGTATGTCATGTATTCTGCACCCAATAGATGCCAGAGAGCTCCAGCTGAAACATGCTATGCTTGGTGCAGAAAACATTGCTGAAAATACTGTGCCTTTTTCAAGCTAGGTAAATGTCAGACCTGAGCTTGCTTGATAGCACAGAGCCTTGTCAGAGTGTGTTTAGAAGATTGTATACAAAAGATATGCAAAGCCTAACATGAGAAAATTGGGCCTAAATAAAGGCTCTACTCAAATTTCAGGTCTCTGTGGGATTAGTGCAGTAGTTGCCATCAGCATTAGTACAGCATGACCAAGAAAACAAGAAGATAAGAATAGTAAAAATAAAGGTTTTTCTGAAGATGTTAAATCAGAAGAAAGAATTTTTGCCCTGTTTTTACAGTCTGTAGCACTGTCTCCTTTAGTGCATCTGCCATCTGTATCATGGTAGACTTCAAGAAATTTAAATTGGTGTGTTTTCTCCATGTATCTCAACCCAATAACAACGAAAACCCATTAAAATACGTATCTGACTCACAATACATTGCAAATTTTATGAAGTCACTTCACCTATATTAACACATCAGATATTTTGTTTGTTTGCATAACTACTCCTGTCATATATTTATAAATTACTTGTTCCTGTTGGGCATACCTTTTCTCCTTAAATCTTTCAGGAAATTCAGAAAGGGAAAAAACAAACATCATTAAAATAAACCCATTTAATTCCATCCAAAGAAAAGGGCTAGCAAGAGATTCTGAGACTTAAAGGTAGACAAAGAGAGAACTGGAAAAAAGTTTTTATTAATATATGGGAATCATCCTTAAAGGTAGGTAGTGTCAATACAGTTTTCTTTTCATGCCTAAGCAACTACAGATTTTTTCTCAATTTAAGAGCCAGTAAATTAATGAATAAGTATGTTTTCCAGGTTTTTATAAAAACCTTCAAACTTCACAACCACAAATAAATTAAATTGAAGAAAGCACAATAAAGTAGTATAAGGAAAAGAGAAGGACTCTGGGGATTTTCTAACCTTTAATCAAGGCTGTAAGAAATCCCTTCTTCTTGAGACATGTTCTCAGATATGCTAAAAATAGCCAAAAATCCTACCTAAGGGATTTTCTGGATACTCACCTCCCACTAAAATCTTTGCATGGTTAAACATCCCTTCTCAGGTATTAGTCTCATATTCTGTCCCATCCATGCATATGTTTTATGGATTTACAATGAAGTCATGAGGGACTTCTGAAAACTCTGCAATAATCTGGTGTCAAATCCTTGAAGAAATTGTATCCAGTTTTTTTTTTCTCAATCTCCAAGTAGAAATAAACTGTTGAAAAAATCCCCAGTGGTATTTTTATCTTGTCTTAGAAAAATAAAATTTGCTGTTACTACTTTACTTAATTGCTTTGGAAAACTGTATGAAACAATATGTGACTGAAGAAAAGAACATTGCAAAAAAATATCCATCTACAAAACAAAAGGAAGGCTGCATCCACTGAAAAAACCCCAGTACATTCTGAAACCCAATGCCTTTGGCTGCCTCATGTTTGTTGGGAAAATCTAATAGTTAATTTGTTGGAGAGGTTGAAACTGCAAACTTTAGGCAACGTTTGAAAGGAATGAAGAGAGGAGGTATATGAATTTGGACATCTTCTTCATAAACAAGCTGCTTACCCACAGGCTACAGTCATTTTTCCTTTGGACTACTGAATATTTAATTACTGTATATGAAGTAGAATGGCTTCAATGGAAGGAATCTACCCAGCCTCAAAAATCCTTACCTGTTAATGCTTAAATCAGTCCCATTGCCCTTGGCAGGAACAGAGGAGGAAAAGGCAAAGCCATCACAAGCCTTGCACCAGTCTGAGTTTGAGAAGGAGTTTTCGTATACACAGAGCTCAGGGGATGAATTTCTGCTGGGGACAGACAATCTATATTGACCTGAGGGAAGTGACTAACTCTGAGAGAAAGGCACGTTTTATTATATATGTTTGTTCTCACAGTTTTGTATCCTCTGGCATAAATGCTCATTACTCAGTGTGTTATTTTCTGTGATTTTCCTTCTTAAACACAAGGTTTTATTCCTGTACAGCGCAAAGAACATAAACCCTTAGGAAGGGCTGTGAATGTTGCCAGGTAACTGTGCACTGTAAACCTGGGCATTGAACTGTCAGTCTGCATTTTGAGATTAACTTCTCCTGAGCTGTGCCAAATTCCTCCATAAGGACTCAGCATACACCTGTGTTTTGACAGGTGCCAGTGACGCTGACACTGACATACCCAGCAATGGGCAGAGCCGGCTGACAAAATGAGACTTTTCTTTTTCCTTCTCCATCCAGCTTGAGGTACCAAAATCAGTCCTTTCCAACCTCCTTCTTCATTCTTTGTTCTCCAGGTCAAATCCTACCCCTGTGTATATTTTTGGAACCCCACTTATTTCCCCATTCCCTTGGTGACAGCTGTGTAGTCACATTACCTTCATTTAGAGTCAGTTGTGGCACCTAGGCAACCCGAGGGCATCAGTAAATTGGATCATTTCCTCAGATTGCACTCAGTGTTATTTTGTTTATTTCTGGGGAGAAACCTTCATTTGAACACAGCTGTATCTGCCTATAACAGCAGGGGAAACAAAATTTTTAACCACATTAAACAGATAATACTCTGAATAAGTAACAGAAATTATTCTGTTTCATAAGTAAAAATGAAAAATTTTAATGTAGGTACTAGTGCAGTCCTGTTCTCTGCCCCAGCACCTTTTCAAGAATGTGATTTAAGCTGACAGAAGATGAAAAGATTTAAAATAATGCCTGACATGTCATCCATAATCCTTACTGTGATGCCATCTTCTTGCCCTCTTTTTATTTAGCTCAATACAGTGGCAGGTGGCAAGGACATGTCAGCTGCCTTTATCTCAGATTTCTGGATTCTCTTAGACCACTGGGAAAATTTGCATTTAATTGGAACATTCCATAACTAGAAAGGTATTTCTGTGTGGAAAAAACAGTACACACAGGTACAAAGAACCAAGAAAGGGATTCCTAAGAGTGGGATGGGGTTAAACTATGTAGAAGCTGAGATAAATGAAAGATGATTCCCCTGAGTGAAGCAAACCAAAATAATATTGAATCAGCTGTGCACAGATTTTACAAGGGAAATATTGAAGGCTCGAAATTCAGTTAAAAGTACCTGAATTGGTATTTCTTTGGCTGTGATTATTTGGTTGATATTAAACCTAGATAACCAGCGCTTTCTAGAGAACATCAATCCTCTTTCAACATAATGCTGACTTATATAAACACTGAAACTCTGTCAACTGACATTATTTTCTTGGCAAATATACACAATACCAACTTAGAAGAGAAACAGGAAAGCTTTCCAGAAAATGATGAGATGATCTCCTTGCAGATCACAGCGCTTCAATGTCCTGGGTGTACCTGTGTCCCAGAGTGACATTATGATGCTTGTATCCCCATTTGTGTGTTCTGTTTATGCTGGATATTATGTTCTGTGCCTTCAAGACTGGCTCTGAAGAGTGAAAGTTTTGTTTTGGTTTCTTATCAGCCGCTCCCCCATGGCTGGTGGGGCACAGAGACAGGGCAGTACATGGTGCTGCTTTGGTTTTCGCTTTTGCTTTTTGCTTTGCTCTCTTGCTTCTGCTTTCCTTCTGCTTGCTCTCGCTTTTACTCATTAGCTAGTTTAGCTAAACATTCCAGATTTCGTCCTGGTCTGTTTTTCCTTTCTCTTTTTTTGGACCTACTCAAACCTGCTCTGGACTGGGGCCTGGGAACACCGAGAGTTTGCACCCTGTGGCCCAGCGGGGCCTACTCTGGGCAGCAGCTGCCCCAGCGCCAGAGGGACTGCGAACAGAGCGACATGCCCAAGAGAGACTTTCTGAATTTGTCATCTTTTTCAAAGTGGTGAAAGAGTGGTGTCATCCTGTATTGCTCATTTTGTGTGCTGGGGGATGCTGTGCCTGTTAAATAAACAGGTTCTTTCTACTTCTCTCCAAGGACTCCTTTCTGAACTGGTTGGGGGAGGGGCCGTGTGGGTTTGCTTTCTGGAAGGGCCCCCTTTGGAGATTCTCTCCCAAATTTGCCCTAATCCAGGACAACCTAACAAGGCTCTGGTGGCAGGGAAGCTTTGATCCCAGAGACCCCACGCTGCACTAGGGCTGCTGGCAGAGCTGTGGCCCCACAGGGGACCCACACTGGAACAATTAATGAGAAACTGCAGCCTGTGAGAAGGGCTTACTCTGGAGAGGCTTTGGGAGAACGGTCTCCCATGGGAAGGTCTCCATCCTGATGCAGAGGAAAAGTATGTGGATAAAGAAATGGCCCCCTGGGCTACTCAGAGATAGGGGGTAAAGATATTGGGAGTGAAGCTGAGCCTGTGAAGAACAGAGATGTGTTTATAGATTTTGTTTCCCCTCGACTCCTCATTCTAGGCCTACTCTCCACTACTCTCATCATGTTCCAATGATGACACGACATTGTATGAGAAAGCACATTCCAAGGCCACCACACTCCCACTGTACAAAAAAGACTATGCTATGGAATAGCCTTAGCCATCACATCAGAAGCGTTCTTCTCTCTAGGCTTCTTCTGGATTTTTTCCACTCAAGCCTGGCCCCTACACCAGAGCTAGGAGGACAATGACTGCCCATCAGAATTAAACCCTATAGAAATTCCACTCTTAAACACTGCCATCCTACTAGTGCCAGGGGTTACTGTCACATTGTTTACATTTCTCATTATTCTACTCTGATTTGATAATTAATAAATTAAACTGATTTCCCCAAATTGAATCTCTTTTGTTGATGACAGTAACTGAGGATTGATCTCTCCCTGTCCTTATCTCAACAAAGAAGCCTTCCATTGAATTTTCTGTCCTTCTTATGTTCAGGAGGGGGAGAGAAAGTTCAGCTTGGGAGTACCCAGCAGTCAGGCAAGGTCAGTTCACCAAATGAGAATGGAGAGAAAAATCTGAGATTCTACAGGAATAGTTTCACAATAAACAACAACCAAACAAACAAAATAACATCACCATAGCAGTATGGATTGAGATATGTGAAATAAGAGAATCATTCAGCAAACCAGAAAATTCAGTTACAATCAAAACAAAATATCTTTAGTGGTCTGTCTTGAAATCTTATCTTGAAAGCTGCTGGTATTAGGAATAGCTGCACAAGAGATCACCTCACCTGCACTACATAGAAATGCCTCATGGGGAAAGAAAACAAAATGATAGCTTCACTTTTTGTTTTTTAACTTAATTTTTAGTGCGTTGATTCAGATTAGGAACTGAAGGATATTTAAACTTCTTTTTGAGGCCTAAATCACATCTTAAAAAAGATTGTTCAATAGAATAAAAACCCCCAACAAAACAACAAAACCCCCCAAAAAGCTAAAGACTGGCATTTCAAATGCAAAGTGAAAGATTTACTGACATCTATCGGCTTTTTCCCCTCTCTTTTTTTTCCCCTCATATTGCACTACTAATAATGTATTTATGTTTCAATTTGTGAATTAGCTGAGTCTCATTTTCAGGTTGCACACAATAAATCTCATGTTTTGCTTTCTAATAGATTTTTTGTGAGTTTTTTTTTGTGGTTTTGGGTTCTTTTTGTTTTGTTGCTGTTGTTAGCTTTGTTTTGTTTTGTTTTTTCTTTTTAACAGCCTTTTAGTTGGCTGTTCTCTCAAACCCATGAAAGGCATGTTTCAAGCATTACTTGTGTTGTTATTTTGTGCTTTCAGTTGATCCATAACCTGTCACGGTTCAATACTTCACATCAGAAGTTGCTGCATCCTTTGAGAAGCATATGTGCTGAATCATGTTCCAGCTCTGTTTTCTCCAGAAAAACACTCAAGATTACAGTTAAATTAGGTCAGCAGTTAGACTGAAAATGCAGAAGAAAATACTCAAAGCACCTTTCTTATTTCTGGTATAGAAATGAGGAGAAAATAAAAATCAGGGTTCAGAATACCTTTTATTGAAAGTCTTGTGTTCAAATAGTAAGTGATATTTTTTCTTTCTCCACTGGTGAATTAAATCAAACAAATGAACAAACAAACAAACTGAAACAACAAAACAAAACCACCAAGAAAACCAAACAAAACCCCAAACCAACCAACCAACCAACCAACCAACCATCCAAAAAAAAGAGTTAGATATTTTTTTTTTTCTAGAATGTAAAGTAAAACTATGCCAAAATACTTCTTTTAGAGTATTTGTGCTTTAAGGTATACTCCAAAATATGTGAAACTCATGGTAAGATCATGAGAATTAAAAACTTTCTGTCCTGGTTTGCAGGAAATGTGCAGGAGGAGCTGGGGCACACAGTGACTCATCTACATGAGTTAATTAAACATTGCCTGTGGTGCTCTATTATCTCACTCTCATGCTGTTAAAAGGGTCTCTGGCACGATTTTACCCTGGGCCACCAAGGGCTCTCCTAGTCAGTGCCCAAGCAAGTCTGCATGATTGCTCCTAATAGACAATTTGGATAAGACACCTCCTTTGGATGCCAGAATAGTTTTAATTGTATTGATGCACCAGCTGACCCCAGGGCCAAAGAATGGGGCAGTCACCATTTTCTTTGGTACTTTCAAGGTGACCAAAGTGAGGAACCCTTGTGAAAATACATTTGGAAAATTTGTAGGAAAAAGCAGTAGGGTCACTACATAAAGAATAAATAAAGAATAAGCAAAAAACTAACTAAGAAATATAATAAATGAGATACATATTCGTAAAGTGAACTTAGAAGTCTATGGTCAGATAATATCAACAACACCAAAAGTCAAGCTGATTTACAACTTGCAAATTAACTTATACCATAAAAATTGTCATATAAATAATCAATACCAATAAAGGTGTCCCATCTCTACCATGACTCCTGCTATATGGCAAGGATAGAGCACAAATTAAAGGCAGTGTTGGCCTGCACCCAAATGTAAATGAAAGCTTTGTCTTTTTTCTGGTATGATTGATGAAAAAGGTTAGTCAACTATCCCCCAAAATAATTGTAGACACAGTAGGGAGGCAGAATTACTAAATCTAAGACTGAAGTAAAACTCAGTTTGGAGATATTTCAATTTGGAGATATCCATTCCAGAGGTCTAAAAAATTTGCACATTTAATCTAAGTCAAATACCAAGAACTTTTAATACATTTATAAGGCTGATAACTGTACCTCTTGGCAACAACTGGAATAGTAGCATCTACATTTAATAAATGGAAAAAGAGTAACAGCTGAATTCAGTCCCTTATCTGACTTAAACAGTAGGCAGGGCTTTGGATTATTTAAAGAAACTTCTGAAAGGTATGGAAGCAAATAAAAATGATGATGAGTAGTGTGTGTCTATCATCTGTGCATTGAGAAATACCATCCAGGTAAAGTCTCTTAGAAAATGAAATATAACTAATTGTAGAGAACTTAGAAAATAAAATATGAAAATAAAATATATGAAAAAGAAAATTAAAATATATGACAATGAAAATAAAATATAATTAATTGTAGAAAACTTAGAAAATAAAATATGAAAATAACATATATTAAAAAGAAAATGAAAATATATGAAAATGAAAATAAAATATAACTAATTTTAGAGAACCAGACCAAAGCATGTTTTTTTCTAAAATTCTGACTGTTATGACAGGAAAAATGCTATTGGAGCAGAGGGTCTTGGGGAGGTGAGGCAGTGCTCGTCTCAGCTGAGTTTCTGCTTCACCTTCAGTTTCATGCTCAGCTCCTGCCACCCCCAAATCACCTCCTGCAAAAGGGCTAGCTGGGTACACATGAGCTAAATGCATGAAAAGGCTAATTTTCATAAGAGGTGTGCACCTGGTGAACTAAATAAGGGAGTGGATTGGGCCCTCTCCTGCTCTTTTCCTCTCTTCTCTTTCCCCTCTCCTTTCCTCTCTTTTACTTTGTCTCTCAATTCCAGCTCTGGACCATCCACATAGCAGGACCAATGTGGGATATAAAGGCTGCTGACATTCTTTGTCTTCTGAGGAAAACATGTATATCTTATTTTACCCCTTACTCCATAGTGAACACTGCTGTGGGAGCTGGGGGTTTATGGAGGTGTGGTGTGACTTGTGAGCCAGAACAGGTGAATACTGAAGGGTGCCATACAAAATTAAGGGCTTGTTTGCCTCCACTTTTGGAGAAATCTGTTATACAGATTTAATGGCTTGTTAACCAGTGTCCTTCCAGTCTAAACAGTGGGCTGGTTGCCAAAATTATGGTGTCTGTACAATAAAGTCTAAGAGTTCCCTGACAATGAGGTCTGGCGTCTTTCTTCAGCCTAATGAGAATTTACCAAACACCACCACTTTCTTCAGCCTAATGAGAATTTACCAAACACCGCCATTGGGTCATGACACTTATCAATCCAGATTTCAGTAAAACACACATGGGACATTATTAGACAGTAGAGAAAAATTGATAAAATAATAGAAAAAGAGGATGATGATATTGAAAGCAAACCTTTTAGTCAGGAGAGGCTGGTAATGAAGCCCTTAGATGAGTACTGAGTCTTTGCATCCTGACCTTGCTTAAATTTGGAAAAGTTCTGATTCACAGCTTTGGGAGGGATGCACTTTCAATGAGTGCATTGGGTAAGAATACCACACTCGAACAACAGAGGGCTTGAAGAATTAACTAAAGCCTGGAAGCTAATGAGGGATTGTAACAATTGCATCCAAAAAACAACCACTTAAAATAATGACCAAGCCCAAAACCTTATATATAGAACATTATGTATAGAGCAAGTAGTTCGCCATTAGGCAATTTTAAGTCATTGTTCACAACATTCATAAGAAAAAAAATAATCAGGAAAACTACATGTGAAATAGAGATAGACATATCAGTGGCATTTTACAAAGCCTTGGTGGAAGATGTCTTGTAGATCTTCAACAGAATACCACACCAGAACCACCACAGAGGAACCTTTTAGATGCTGAGGGGAAAGAGAATTATGGGAAGACCAGACTATCTTTTCATGATTATCATCATTTAAAAAAGGCCAAGATGAATGAATGATACATAATACCTAATATATTGTGAGTAAATGCAAAGAATGAGAGAATTAATTAATTATGCATAGAAACAAAATTGGCACAGAAAAAATAAATTCAGGGTAAATATATAGTGACTTGAGAATGGTAGAAATTGATGGCCTGGAACAATAAATATAAGAGAGTAATAATAAAAAACTACTTGGATTTTAGTTTAAGAAATGTACCACATTGGATACTTAAGGCACTTATAGTAAGGACTGGACTTGACAGCCAGTAGCATTTCTCCTAACACAATATTTGTACAACTGTACTTTATTTCTCCTCTCAGACACCTTCAAATTATTGTAAGACAACACGATTCTCAAGGGAGAAAAGTTTTCCCAGAAATAATTTCACAATTGAGTAACGGGTGGGGAAATTAATTCACCATAACCACTTATTCACAACAACAAATTATTCATTCATAGTTCTGGAAAGAGGGTGAAAGCTTCTCCCTCATATGATTAAGTGACCTACAAGTAGTAGTTAGAAGGAAAATCAACTTGTTTCCTGTTGTTTCTGCATGCATTTTTTTAAATCAAGACTAATATAGGGATGAAGAGTGACAAAAATTCCTGACCTGAGAGAGTAATCTCTTCAGGAACAAAGCTGTCTCTTTCCACACTGAAATAAAAATCTTTGTAACTCTGTCCTATGTTCTCCAGATTCTGCTGATGTACAGAACATATTGGATATCAAATCTTAAAAATTGTCTGGTCAAAGTTAAGCTGGCTTTAAACCACAATAGTTTCTGTAAAATGGTCCATACAGATTTGAACCCTTGTTTTCAGACCTTGTTTTTCAGTCCCACATTACAAGCTCTGAAGGGAACTGTCAGCAGTTGGCATTTTATTTTATTGAGAAAACAGAAATATAGGATAGAATATTCTTTTGTTTTTTTAATATCTGATGTTTTTTGTCACTCTTGAATCAAATCCTTGATGGTCTTTAGTGTTTGTTTAAAATGATCTCACTTCTCCCATTTTAATTAAAAGTTATAAAATCTGTTATTTACCCAGGAGATTAGATCAGAGCCATTTCATCCTATTTACAACAAAGAGAGTCTGTAATAAGTCCTTGAAACCCCTTCTAATCTCTAATATAAATATTTATTTAATCAGTTTAAAAATTATAATTATTTACCAGAGAGACTGAGACAACTTCTACAAAGTTATTATGGAAAAAAACATAGTTTTTGAGGCTTTTTGAAAAAACTTAATAGCTTGAAACAATTTCTTTAGAAGGTGCTCAAATCTTTTTTAGCAAATGATTGTTTAGGTTGTTACCTTTTGTGACAGTGTTCACAGGGGTCCGAGGATGAGGGAAGAGACAAGGATGTGACTCCATGTTTCAGAAGGCTTGATTTATTATTTTACAATATATATTATATTAAAACTATACTAAAAGAATAGAAGAAATTATTTCATCAGAAGGCTAGCTAAGAATAGCAAAAGAAAGAATCAAAAACAAAGGCTTGTGTCTCAGACAGAGGGTCCAAGCCAGCTGGACTGTGACTGCCATTAATTAGAAACAACCACAATAGACCAATCACAGATGCACCTGTTGCATTCCAGAAAGCAGATAACCATTGCTTACATTTTGTTCCTGAGGCCTCTCAGCTTCTCAGGAGGAAAAATCCTAAGGAAAGGATTTTTCAGAAAATATCATGGCTATGAACTTTTGTATTTCACTTACATATAGCCTAAGGAGATATTTTTCCCCAGTCATCTATTGATTACATAAAGTGCTAATTAACTATTTACTTGGAAGAATATTTTCTGTCATTTCAATCATTAGAATAAATACTGCACTAATATCCTGGTTTCAGCCTTAAAATCATTGCATCTTATGTTACTACGATTGCAAACTCCTACCACTTGGGTTTGCATGACAAGGTTTTGGTAGCAGGGGAGCCATAGGGATAACTTTTGGGAGCTACAGGGCTACCTTCTCTGAGAAGCTGCCAGAAGCTTCTCTCATGTCTGACAGAGCCAAAGGCAGCTGCCTACAAGAGAGACCTGCCACCGTCCAAGGCTGAGCCCACCAGTGATGGTGGCAGTGCCACCGGTATAGCAAAGCAGGAAAAAATCCAAAATGTGCAACAAGCAACAGCAGCCAGAGAAGAGAGGAGTGAGAATATTTGAGCAACAGACCTGCAGGCACCCAGGGCCAGTGAAGCAGAAGTGGAAAGAGGTGCTCCAGGTGTCAGAGCAGAGTTGAAGACCATGGTGTGGGAGCTGTGCCCCTGCTGCCCGTGGAGCTCCATGATGGAGCAAGTATCCGCCTGAAGCCCATGGAGGATCCTGTTCCAGAGCAGGTGGATGTTCAAAGGAGTCTGCAACACCACAGGAATCCTGTGCTAGAGCAAGTTCCTGGCAGGATCTGTGGACCCATGGGGGACCCATGCTGGAGCAGTCTGTTCCTGAAGGGCTGCACCCCACAGGAGGGATCCATGCTGAAGCTTGTGAAGGGCTGTAGCCTAAGGGAACGATTCATGTTGAAGAAGTTCATGGAGGACTATCCTCTAGAAAGCAACCCAGACTGGAACAGAATGAATGTGAAGAGTCCTCCCCTTGAGAAGGAAGGAGAAGCAGAGACAATATGTGACAAAATTACTACAGCCCCCATTTCCTGTGACCCTACATAAGAGGAGGAGGAATGATGAGTGATCTCTCCCTGTCCTTATCTCAACACACAAGCCTTTTGTTTCCCTCCCCTATCCAGATGACGAGGGCAGTGACAGTGGCAGGGGTGGGCATTTGTTTTCCAGTCAAGGCCAATCACCACATAACAAGATCCCCTTTTTTGTACAATCAAACAAATTTATACTCTTTAGCTTTACAACCAATTCTTCATAACAGAAATGTCCTCTTAGATGTATTAAAAATCAGGATATCAAAATCAAAACCGAAGGCAGAAATGTAGTGTGTTGATAGCACACAAAATTCTGTGGCCAAGCAGAACTTATAATTATTAGCTTATAATTATTATAAAATTATAATAATTATAATTAATAATAATTAGAGGAGTTTTGGAAGTTAACTTGGAGGAAGTCACCCCTTGCAGTGGGGAGTGTAAAGGTGGCTGCGCTGGTACTGCCTGGAAGTGTTCAGCGCTGTTGTGGCTCAGCACTGCCTGTGGATCTCATTCATTTGGGGCCAGGACTGAGAAAGGCCTGGAGGAGGCAACAAGGAATTTACCTATCATGTGGGATGAGAAGTAAACCAGCATAGGAGCAATAGTCCTTTTTCTTGCATTTCTTTCATAGTATATTCTTCCTTTAATGCTTTTTTGTATTCTTTCCGTTCTCTCCAGTAGATGTGGTGCTACCATCAGGTACAAGATGATGCTCACAGGAGAACAAAAATCTTGTGCTTTTTGTTGGCAGTGTATCCAGTGGTGCTGACAGAAAAGCCACAGTATATTCCCACATCAAATATTTAGGCTGTGTTGCTTCTGACAGCTGTCTCCACCACAGCCAGTACTAAATCTGAAGACAGTCAACGCCTAATTTCTCAAGACAGAAATGAGAGTGCTATATGAAGTAATCATAAGGGGCCCAGGCTTTGTCCTAGCTTTACCTTGCTCAGTGCTTATTTCCCTGCAGTATAAGCAGAGAAAACATGCTGACCTGGGTAAGGTTCATCAGCATTCAGAGAAGAAGAGCTATTTGATTTTGTGGTTTGCATATTGATTTAAAAGAATGAACCCATTCTGCATGCAACTGGAAAGTAAAACACTTTAAAGATCTCTGACTAATTTTCTGGAGCTTATTTTTCAATCTCTAGACAATGCATTTGGACGTCACTTCTACATTACTGTTTTATCTCCTCTGTTCACATTATTCTCAATACTGCAGTTCCTGTTCTGCAGAAAAATATGTTTACTGTTCATTTTACTTTTGACATTTGTTTTCACCGAGCTTTGAAACTAACCTGTGTACAATCTATGAGTCCATTTGAAGTGAGGATGTATTTCCCAGATCTTTTGGAGCAATTTTGAAAACTTAAAGTACAATTATGGATCTATCTTGCATCATAATGTCTCTTTTTCTCAGCATCACCTTTTATAGTATATGACTGTCAGGGTGTCTTTTATGTTTCTTGTTTAACAGAAGACCTTTTTTTAAGATTCTCCAGTTGAAATAAAACAGCTTTTTACTTGCAAACAAGAGTTTTATTTGCACTTCAGTGGATTCTGTAAATACCTGAGCATTTAATGTTCAGTTATGTATGTATTTCTTCAAATGACATTCTGATCTCCCTGATCCAGTAGTTAACATGTAGGCTCCCCGTGTGGGAACAGTTGCATTTCACAGGTCTGTTCATAAACCCATGTTTTAATTACAGATGCAACACTAAATTCCTAACAACACAAATTTAGTACTTAAATTATACTTATTTATTTCATTAAATACAAAATGCAATTATCTATGCAAAATAAATTAAATATGAAGAAAACCTGCTCCCAAATAAAAAAAAAAAACATAGGTTGGATGTCCTGGTTTGGGACAAATTTGGAAGGGAATGATGGGGATATCAGGGTACAACATCATAAAGACACCCCAGGAGATTGGGAAAAAATAAAACATGGAAATAAGTACTCATAAATAGAGGGAAAATTGAAATTGAATTTAATCACCCAATGCAATTGATTATGAGTGGTACATGTAGGGAGAATCCAAGAAAGGTGTCCACAGGTATTCTAAATATTTTGATCAATATTAATGCTTCTTTGGGCTTTTGTTCTGTTTGTTTGTCTCTTTCTTTTTATTTATTTATTTTTTGAAACCAGGACTCCATCACTCTTCAAGCAACAGTCTTGTTTACTTACTATTTTCCTGGGATTGTCCCTCTTCAAGCTTGCAGCCTTATGTTGCTTCCCAGCCTGTTCACACATACATGATTTTGGGAGAGAATACCAGCAATTAATAAAGTTTTTGCTCTTGTACTTTCCTCAGTCATGTGTCTAAGAATTGTGCAGAATGCAGAGTAATGCAGTAAAGAATAGAGAATGATGTTCTTCAATTTTTTTATTAATGTCTGTTAAATAGCAATATTTAAAAAATGTAACTAAATATACATAAATATTTTTTGAATTTACAGTGGATACCATATTTCTGTGCACATCACATGCTGGTAGTTGAGTAATCATAACTCTTATGATGTCTAATCGAATGCTAAATGCATTTCCTGCCACCATACCAGGCCAATGAATCATGTTAATACTGGTGAAACCATGATCATTTATTCAAATGATCTTACTAATATTTTGTATAGCAAAGATAAAAATCTCATGAGAAGTAGATGAAGCAGACAAAGTTCAAAAGGGTGACTGCCTGTAGAAACAATATTTTTTAATATAGTTCACCTTGACTTCAGACTGCAGGTGCAAAATACAGTAATATTAAAAAATGTGTTTAAATATGAGTTGCTGCAGGTGAACCAATTCAGTTGTCACATCTTAAAAGTCTTGTGATACTCATGAGCTACAGAGACACAGGCCTGGCACTAGTCTGCACTTCTGGAGCCAGAGGATCACCAGCCCTTTTGACAATTTAAGCTCTAGCTATGACATAAAATAGAACTTTGTAAGAGCTGCTGTGCACTGGTGCCTGTCTCTTATTGCAAGGCCCCAAATTCTTGTGTTACAGAGGTTCAAATTTGGAGCAATTCCCCGGCATCTGAGGAGAATCACGGCTTTAAAAAATAATAAAAGAGTGGAAACAAGTTCAGTGCTTCTTGCATCTTTCAGGACTTCTGAAGGTGAGGGTCTTGATAGGAAGGCGAAAAATGAAACTGATTGCAATTCATTTTTGTGGTGTAATATGGGTATAAACACATTGCTTTGGATAATGATTTATGCCACTGCACTTTAGATGAGAGCCACAAAGCTTACAGTCTGTTCAGAAACCCAAGGATGGAATTTGCCCTGACCTTGGCATGATGTCATATTCAACAAACTTCAAAAAAGAAAAGCATTCATCCAGGTTTTCAGTAATGCCCTTTTTGACATTTTCCTATTAGCTTTCATTGGTGCAATGACAACATTGCTGTGTTATGAGCTCCTTCTGCTCCACTACAGTTTCTGTATCAGTCAGGGTCTTCCACGATGCTCACACAAACACACCACACACACACATGGAGTGCTAAAAATTATTCCCTACCACGTTACTCTGCTCCCCACCATGTTGTTCTATTCCCCTGCCACCCTGTGGTTCCAGTGGAGCTAAACTGTCACAAAACTTGAGCAGTGCTGTGACAAATCAAACAAGTTTGCGCCACCCACACACAAAGTCTTTGCCCCAGAGAGTTGTGAGACTGCATTTCTTGCTTTACAATGATTAGAACCATAACCCTTAGAGTTTTTAAGAAAAAAAGAGTACACAGGGAAAAAAAGCCCCAAAACATATCCTGAGCAAAATATCCTTAAGAAATAAAGCAGCAGAACAAGAGGAAACAACAAGAAAGAAAATATTAGAGGTCAGATTTTGAGCTGGTGTAAGCTGGAGCAGCTCCGTTGCCTCCAGGGGACCTGTGCCAACTTATCCAATACATAGGCTCTGGCCCAGTATGCCCTTCTAGTCAAATCACTGAACTGGTACCTTCAAAGCTTTCCCTATGATGTTGTTAAATTTGTATTGCTACCAGCAAAAATTTATTTAAAAAAAAAATTTGCATACCCAAATTATTCACATTGCTTTATTTTTTCTTTGTCAGTTCACAAAAGAAAGTATTTCAAGTTGTCATAGCCTTGCATTTAGTCAGTGAAAGAGTAATCTTGAAAGGAGGACATTGTTTTACAAATTGGACACATACCCTGTTTACTTTCCTCTAAAATTTGCACACTATAAAGCAAGTGGGTTTTTTTTGTTTTGTTTTAAAACTTTCTTCATATATTATCATACAAAAATATTCATGTGCAAGTAATAAAGAATTTTTTTTAAACATCCAACTTTTTTAAACCTAAATCAAAGTCACACCAAAAGTTTTTTTTTTTTTGTTTGGTTTTGAGTTATTTTGTTGGGTTTTTTTTTCATCTAGACAAAGTACACCTTGTGCTTTAACAAACTTATGGCATCATGTGCTCTTTACAAGGATTCTATTGAAAAAGCTCATGTGTTGTTACTCATTAAATAATGTAAAACTTGCCTACATTTGTGGGTTTTATTTCTCTTAATCCTCTTTTCCCCCATCTATGTGTTATTTGTGTTTGTATATATGTGTGGAAAAGTTAAGGCAAGTTCAATCAAAGTTACAAAAATCAATGTTTCTATTGCTAATATGTGCAGCATTCATATTTAGTGAGTGATGTCTTTTCTCTTGTAAGAATAAAATTGATGAAAATACAAAATGCTTAATATGTTATAGCTATTACAATAAGGTCTTCATTTTTTTTATACCAGGCTTGGTGAATTTTCCAAAAGTTAGGATAACATAAACCATGTTCATTTTAAAGCAACATACACTGAAACTAGGTAACATTTTGATTATGACTCTCTTGCTTCTCAGCAATAAGTATAGTGTTACTACAAAAATGCAGTTCCTTTTAGCTGTGCCCCATCTAATTTTTTTAAAAAATAAATATAAGTACATCTCTTTAGGTAAAATCTTTAATATACAGTAGGCATAAATATAGGTTGATGTATTTCTACTTAACTTTAGTGCTCATACTTTTAACTTTAATCATTTTGAACAAATTGTATAAAGGAAGAGACATATTTTCCAATTTATAGTCATACTTGTAGCCTTAAAGAAAACCTTGAAAAAAAATGTATATGTTAATTTATGGTTTTTATGGCAGTAGTTATGGACATTTAGAAAAGACAATGATGCTAAAACTTCAATTAAATTGTAGAATAAACAGAAATTCATGTTCACAATGACTGGGCCTGATTCTGCTCTTTATTTTTGCACCATTTATACTGACCAACAGTTAATTCTGCTGACTCCAGTAGAAGTATTTTTTTTTACTTTAATCAGCTATAAAGAGAATTAAGATAAAAGGTGCCAAAGCCTAGCATGACACTTCCTTGCTCCATTCCATCAATGCAAAATTAAAGATGGTAAGGAGACATTTATCTCTTCAATGTATGTGCATGTATTCAACAGGAGCTGCAAAGCAATTCCACTCTGCTGACTCCTCAGATTATGGGAGTCCAGCTGAGAGCTTTATTAACAGAGTGCTTTATCAAGATGCTTATCCAGGTGATAACTTTGAACAGTGGGTTCCCAAGAAGGGAATATCACTGCTTGAGTTGGGTTGTGCATTCTGCTTGTGGACAGTCAGGTCCTTCTGAGATGAGTAAAGGAACTAAATAAAATTAAAGAAACTAAATCCTCTAGAAAAAATTGCTTTATTTGTATTACTTTTGCAGCTTTTTTTTAGGAAAGAGCAGGTGATGAAATTTTTCTTCTAGCATTTGAAATAGACATATGTTCTTTCCATTAAAAATCTTTTTGCTCATTTTGTTTACTTGTTATCTGAAGAAGGTGCAGAACACATAATATGCCAATAAAAAGATTTACTTATGAAATGGTGCATATGCTTAATTTTATATATTATCAAAGGTTTCATGACACTAGTAACTGCAAAGACTTTAATAATATGCTTTTCTTGCAAAATTCAGAGGTGGCTCAAAACTGCCATGAGTGACAACAGGGGATATTTAGCTGCATTGTTGGGAGATAATCCCTTTTACTCTAAAAGCTAAGATTAGTATTCTTTCTTTTAGTATACTCCACTCATTGCCTGTTGCTGCTTCACCACTGCCCAGCACTGGGCAGCTTCCTTCTTTAACTTTATTAGCATGCTGAACATGTATCATTAACAAGTCTTCAAACCTTTATAATGAAGCTGTCACAAATGTTTTATGAGTTTTCTGAATAACATAAAAATATCTTAGGTCATATTTTTACAGGACATGTAAAATAAATTACAGCAAATTACCTAGAGCAGAAGAACCATAAGAGTTACAGGAAGAAAGGGAAGATAGCTGTGTTCTAGTAAAGTATTTGAAATAACCAATGATAATTTTGTAAGTTCCTATGGATTCAACTTGACTTTGAAATATTTTATTTATTTATTTTTCAAGACTTTGGAGAGCCTTAGAAAACCAACAGGTAGCAATCAGAAGGCTGGGAAAACCTCAGCTTTTAAAAGGAAGCTCATTTCTCAGTGAGCAGAGGGAATCAGACTCACTGTGCCTGAGACTCCAAGTATAATAGCACCTGAAAGGACAATTTTCCCTTAAAATACCTATTTTTTGGATTGGCTATAAAGTAGAGAACTGACTGAAGTGGGAGCTAAGGAAATCCAGCAGCTCTTTGAACAGTTTCCATGTGCACATTTGTGCTTAAAGTCTCCTGACTTTCAGACTTGTTTATGACTATTTTACTCCAGTTCTCTGGACTTCCACTCCATTCTTTCTAATAAACTCATGTAGTGCAATGGTATCTCAGTCCTGATGTGTCCTTATGAAAACAAATCAGAACAAAACAAAGCAAGTCCAAGCAAACAAAAACACAATTCAAGACGCTACAAGGAATGAAAACATTCTTGAAAATTAATTATTTCAGTCTCTGTCCAACTTCTTATGCTCGAGATTCCTGTCTGAGGGGATCTTGAAGGTTGTATACCTGGTAAGGTGAACAGAATGACTAAAAAGGAATTTTTCTTCAACATTCCCTAAAGAACATTTTGGCAAGTGTCATTTCAAGCCGATAGCATCTTTGCTGCTGCTTCTCACTCTTCAAACAACTAAAAATATTTAAAAAATGTAGGAATAGTATTTGCTGTGTGGTACTGAAAGCTATTCACAAGCTCTTTTGTTTAGAAGAGTGAAGAGGTAATTGGAGAAAATAAGAGATGAACTGTACTGACAGCATTATTTACAACAGGAAATTTGGCAGATATTCAGGTAGGTCCTTTTAACTAGGAAAAAAAATCCTACATCTAACAAGGTTATATAAATGGCTTCAGATAGCAAACAGTTGGTGAAGGAAGTATCTTCTAAATTTGGGATTCTAGGCAAAAGATATCTGTAATTTCCTGTGGCAGCAGGACTTGATGAATGCTAGTTGTATTAACCTACCTGGTCATGACACGACCAATAAAAATCTTCCCTGTACCTCTCCCACCCCGTGTCACCCCAGCAATGTACCTGTGTCACAGCATCCCTAGCAATGCCTTGGTTACAAGTTTGTCATCTCCTTGCAGCACATGGGAAATACCTTGCTATGAAAAAACTCAGATTTTCAGGATTTCCTTGCCTTTTTTGAGTGCTACTTATTTTATTTTGTTGTACAGTTCTATGATTAAATAACCATTTAACCAACAAGTTAAAATACCTATGTACAGGAATAAAATTGCATAAAGTGCTTTCTGTGATGTAAGTAAGATTTGAGAGTGATTATTGCAACAATTTTGTCCCAGATATCTGCACAGTTTGCAGATTCATGTGTTTTGCTGAGGTAGGCATAGTTTAGTGGTGTCAAAGAAGGAGCCTGGTGTCACTGAAATATTTTGCTAAGATAGATGGAGAGACAGTTGTGTCACTGTTCTCCTCACTGCTTTGTATTTACATAATTGTTCCACATGAAGTTGCCTAGATGTTAAGATGAAAAATGTACAGTGTTCTAATGTGATGCTAAAGGTAAACATATAATACTCATTGTTTAAATTTTCTGCTGAAACATTCCTAAGAACTCAATTAGGGCTGCAGTGAGCTGTTCGCCACAGAATATTAACTCTGGCAAACAACTTCTTGTATGTCTGTAAATTCATTGCCACTTGTGTTTTAAATTTACAATGAATAATGGGATTTTCTAAACAAATATCTCTATGATTTACCTGTCATGCAAAGAATGTAGAGAAAATTCAGAAAAGACTCTTACTTAACTTTCTACAAAACATCAGGAGAAAACAACCTTCCTTTTAAAAAGAATTCTATAAACCCAGGTTAAAAAAGATTAAGTAATTGCATTGCTAATTTGCTTTTCTTTCTTTATGCTTGTTTTTCAAGTGTGTGTGTGCAGACTGCAGCTTAAAGGAATATCTTGAGCCCATAACTGACATTTTAAAGATTTTTTATCTCAGAGAAGATCAGAATAGTATCAGGATGTTGCTTCACATGAGCATTCTATGTGGATGTGAAAAATGGTATACTGAGAACAAAAAATACAGCCTTTTTTCAGCTCAAAGTTTTACTCCTGCAAGTCACAGGAAAGAAGACATCTACTCACCCTAAACATCTCTGCAAAGAGTTTTTGTGTGAACCCCAACCTGAAGCCTTACAGCAAGCTTTGAGTGCTTGTACTTCAGTCTGCAAGGTAAACAGATATGAGAGGAGGGGATGGGACTGGATATGATGGGAGGGACAGGATGGGGTGGAAATTCCTGCAGGAGTGCTCAGGTGTGGTGTTACCTGACTGAGATGGCAATTTCCTGTAGCTGCCATGTAGTGCTTTCACACTAACCAAGCAAGCTGACCTCTTCCTATGCTCGGTGCTGGTGTTTAGTTTGAACATGGAGCAAATGGGAAATATTGCCAGCTGTTCCTGCTCTTCCAGCAGCTTTGCCCCAGGGTACCTGTCCCTCAACATCTGATAGTTCTCATGTTTATTTTCACTAACATCAGTAGCTATTTTCTGCCCACCTTCCCTGTGTGCTGCCTACAGCAGGTAGGACAGTGGGGATGCCAGAGGTTCCTTCTGCACCCACCCACACAGGAGCAGCTAAACATGAGGCCAGAGGAGTCTGTGCTGCCCTCCTCCATGCATAGGAACACACTTTCCCCTCTGTGGAGCTTCTCAGTCATAGACATACAGTGCAGCTTCCTGCTCTGGCTTGCACTCTGTCACAAAATGAGTTTGAGAGTATGGGCTCAGTAGATATTAATTGATCCTGGATGACTTTGTATTTTTGAGGATGGCAGAGGGAGAGCTAGTATTTGATTAACAGAGAAAGAGAAGGTTAAAAAACAGATCTATTTTATTTCTTCATAATTTGTCTCTTCCTTTTGGCATGTTCTGATGGTTAAGAGAAGTCTTTATAAAAGATATCAATAACTCCCTCAAATTCTTAGCTCTCACATTTTTCTTCAAATTATTTTCCTTAGACTAGTGATCAAGAAAAATGTTTGTACTCTCTATAACTCAATACTAGATAAACTATTTAACATTTAGATCCTAGACAATCATGAAACTCTTAGTCCCCCCAAATAACAATATTTGAATTGACTGTTGAATGATTCTGAAATTATGTTATTTAAGGTATTAGCTATTTAATGTTAAGAATGCTGATAAGCTTTTGGGATGAGTCTGGTTGTAATTACAAGTTGAATTTGTCCCTTTAAAAAGTCTCAATAAAAATATACTCGTTTTTCAGTAACCTGAACAGCTTGAGAATGGACATGTTTTCCACATAAGATATCAGACCTGCCTTTGTAATTTCTTCTCTAACTACTTATGACCCTATGGACTCTAAACATACACCAGAGCTTATTAGTCCAGAGCAAAATCAAACTTTGTTATAATGAGAATTTAAAAAAAAAAAAAGCATAGAAAAACTCTTAATAGCTGAAACATTTTTATCATTTTCGCTCCCCAGGGCAACAACTCTGAGTTTTGGAACATCAAGTCAAGGCTCTTTGGTGAAGTGTGATGCTGCCAACGTATTGGAGGATAGGGACAGAGTCAATGGAAAATGGCCCAGCAGAATTACATCACAAACAACAGCTCAATATCCATGCTAAATTCAGTGAATCTGAAATTAAAGACACAATGGTGTTCTTCAACCTCCACTCAGAGGGCTATTTAGGAGGTGAAGAGATGTGCCTATACAAACAAAAAACAAAAAGGCCAAGGAATTTTCAACCCTCATAATACAAGGAAACATTCTTATGAGGTTGCTTACATTTTTTCTGTTGCCAGCCACTTTAACCTATTTCTCAGCTGGGTTAGAAAATGTGTCCCAACAACAACAAACCAGGTAGGGGGTAGGAGTGAAGGAATTTAGTTATTCTAGTTAATAAACTAAGTCTGTTACAGAGATTTTTTTTAGTGCTGACAGATTTTTGCCTTCCTCTTTATAACAACAATGGAAGGACTGTGCTGGACTATCAACAAGTACAAAATCCTTCGGAAGTGTATTAGACATACAGGGACATATTTGTGTTGCTGATCTGTCTGGATGGCCTCCAAAAAAAGCCAGTTGCTTGATGTAGGTCAGCCAGAGTACAGAGCTTTGCATGACAAAAGAAACCACAACACAGTCAAAAAGCAAGTGGGTATTTTGCCCTTTATTCTCCATTGACCATTGTTCTATTTTTGAGCTTACTTTACTATTGTGGTTTTCTTCCTTCTTTGGATTTAATTAAATTCTCCTTAGGCTTACTAGCTTGACATTTTCTTCTTCTTTTTTTTTTTCTTTTTTTTTGGTGTAAAAATGAAGGAATCCTTTTTACTAGGCCACTTTTCCCAAATCTCACTGCTCTATCTATAATTTAAATGAGTCATTAATGCACAATATCCAAATAAAGCCTTGTGAATTTGGATCAGGCGGGTATAACAAGCTTTCTGACTATTATGGAACTGATTATCACCCATTATGTAAAATACACATGGTTTTCACAGCTTTGCAGAAATAGAAAAATCTTAGTTTGCGCCTTAGCCTAACAATGCTGAACTTTGTGGATAGAACATATAGAAAGCGTTTGATGTTGGCTGCCAGGTGAGAACTGGGTCCCCACTAAAATCCAGAAGGCATTTTGCTGTTCCTTTCCTTGCAGCCAAGATTTCAGCTTGTCACAGACTGCAAATATGAATTCCTTTTTTTTTTTCTTTGTTTTTCCAGTTTTCTTCTCCCAACAAATCAATCCTGCACTCATTCAGTTTTATTAGATTTACTCTCAAATCATAATGCTGTAACTGAGAACAGAATCAGACCCAGCAATGCATTTTGTCTTCAAAATAATTAGCTGCATTCTATACAGTCTCCCATTTCTTTCCAGCTATGTATCCTCTCTGACGAACCTATATACTGAATTTACACAAGCTGTGTAACAAGAGTCCTTTTATAATATGGACTACCATGATTGGAGAGAGCCTTATAAAGACAGAGCACCACACTTGAATAATTCACGTGCATAGAATCCACATACAGACCCAAAGTTATTAACCAGGCAGAGTAAGTTTTTCTGATCATCACACTGTGCCTTTTTTAAAATAAAGTGCTATTTGCTTATGGCTAAACCTTATATGTGGCTATTGCATGCACATTTCAGGCTGCATTGTCAAAAACCAAAACACCTTCACCAAAAATGATGGAGCCTAAGCACTAGGGCAATGACAATTTTTGTTGGTTTTGTTTTGTTTGCTTGTTTGTTTGTTTCCATTTTATTTTGCATTCCAACAGAATTTTTGTCAAACATAGAGCACGTGAACACACAACACTTTCCTTCACTGTTCCCCACACAGAGCTGTTCACAGAAGAGGGAGTACTAAGGAGGAATGTTTCTAAAGCCACAGACAACTTCTCCACTTATTTCAGGTTTTGTGGTTTCTCTTTTATCTTGTTTGCTTGTTTTTCTTATATTTAATATTATGACAAAACATTATAAGAAAATCTTCCTTTAAGTAGTGTGAATATCAAATAGTATTTGTCAATCCCTGAATCATGCTATTCAAAGTGCTTAAATCTACACTAAAAATAGAAGAAGAGAAAATTTCTTCCCATGTGGCTAAGGAAAGACCTACCCATTTTCAAATAATTACATCCTACATTTATTCCACATCCCAGTCTTTACACCAGGGCATGTAAAGGGGAAAAGAATAATGCATTGCTTTCAGAGGATCCTGGGGTATTTGGGACTGTTGTGATTTAAGCCCAGATGGAAATTAAGCACCACACTGCCACTCACTCAACCCCTCCCCTTCTCCTCCCCTCAGCCCAGTGAAAACCAGGACAGGCATCCAAATGAATGAAGGAAAATGCCATCAGTGCCTGACAGGTGTCTGTAAGAGCAAATAAATAATAGCTTTTTTAAAGCAAACGTGCAAAGTTCTCTTAAAATTTTATGTGACCTGGCAGCCTAATTTCCATTTTGTGGATGTTTGGCACATGTCCAGAGACACTATAATAAAGAACGGGTTGTAGAAAAGGACTTGAAATTAATCTCAGAGAAATAAACATTTTAAGCAAATGAAAGTGTACACCTCAAAGGTCTATTAGCTTCTTATGCAGATGCTGAGATTTCTTGACTTTCACAACAGAAGAACAGTCATTTCCTCCCACACTGTCAGTTCTGGATTGCTCCCACAAATATCTCTCAACCTGCAGCTTCTCCACTCACTTCTCATTAAGACCAAAATATTATAAGCTCTACTTTTCTTGTTGTGACAATCATGATGAGCAAACCCCACAACATCCATTGTATTGGCCGATATCATTCAGCTGCCACAAAAAACACCTAAAGCTAATTAATTACATAAATAGACTCCAAGGCCTGTTTGCCAGGACACCAGTTACACTTCTGCCAGGGTAAATCAAACCCAAGGCTCTATGACAGTGTGCTGCAACCAGTAGCTCTACTCCAGCTCCTCTGCTTCTGCCAGCAGAGAGCTTGGCCTGAATTTGTTGTAGAGCTGCACCACTCCTCTCTACTTCTAAAACCAGAAAGGACTTTCTGTTATTTAAATCATAAGTATGAGCAAGGTGCTTATTTAATTTGTCTCAAAGGTGTCTGGATGTAAACACAGTGGTGGGCTTTTATTCATCCCTGTCAGCCATGGTACATGCATTATTTGCAACTCCTCAAAGATGGAATCATACATAAAAATAAAACTAATTTATTTATTCATTAAAGTGAATATTTTTTTTAATACTTCCAGGTCTGATTTAAATATTAATTTTGTATAAATAAAGTTTATTCTGAAAACAGTTATATTTCTGGTAATCACGTCATTTTTTCTGCCTGAGTTCTTACTGAAATCATGTTGAAATTAATAAAGTTTTATTTATCGTTACAAGCTAAAACCAAATGAAAGAAGATTTCTTAATCTTGAATATATAATTTTAAAGCAAATACAGTTTTTGGAACATTAAAATACAAGGGACTCTGAAATCCACAGGAAAATAATGTTTTGCTCTTACTTTTTTTTTTTGAAAATAACACTTTCTGTAATACAAAGTGACAAACCATCTACAATACTGTCTTTTTTATTCCCCTTTGGTTTGGAAGTCATCACTGTACATATCAGCAGGACTCTGCACTTCAGTGTCTATTGCCTCACTTGTCTTACTTGCCTGACATTTGCAAATGTTATTTGCAAGATTTTGAAAGTTGAGAAAGGAAAAAAAAAAAGAGTGCTTAAAAAATAAAATCCACAACCACATTAATACTTTTCCAGGACGTGTTAAAAATAGGGTTGCTTTTATATTTATAAAAGGCATACAACCAACTCATTCTTAAAATAAGAATTAAGAAAGAAACCAAACCCAAGAAAGCAAAAACCAAACCGGCTATAGTTTCTACACACTCTAGTGACTACTGTGAAGCAACCAATACAGATTGGGTATTTTCTCTTGTTTGACAGGTATCTACCAAGTTACATGTTAGATGGTCAGACTGTAGTATTACCCCAAATGGGGCTCTTTGTAAGGGCAGGGAAGGAGCAGTGCACATTACGGGAGTAGAAATGAAACTGGAGCTCTCAGTGAGCAGTGGGGTCCTTCTAAGAACAAAAACTCTCCAAAAGAGGTGAGCTGCAGCAGGCATGGCTAGGCAGGCCAACAAAATGGATGGTGCTTCTGATATCAACATAGCTTTGTCCAAGCATTCCCAAGAGAGGTTATAAACAAACAAACAAAAAAGTCTAAAACTATACTAATGAAGCAAAAAAGTTTCCTATCTATACAGCAGTCTCTTCATTTAAAAAAAATGTAAATATACAAATTCCAATGACATATAAAACAAAGTCAAAAATGTGAATGGGAAGAGACATGGGTAAAACAGGAAGACTGATGCTACAAAGAAATTGAAAAAACATATGTACAAGACCCTGTTTTTCCTCGTTTGTTATCGATTGTAATGCATGTTTAACAGCAGCAGTCGAGGATGTAGTTCCAGGCACCAGACTGCAGACTCTGCTCCTGCTCAAGGGGGTTGGCAGCCCCTTGCATGTCGGTCACCAAATGACACTGGATATACTGGTCTCCCGTGGCAGGAGGGGCAGTATGGCACTGTTTGTGTGAGCCTCTTCGGGGTTCTGCTCCCTGTTAGTTTTTGTCTGCGGCCGCTGCCCGTTTATAAGTGTCATAGGGATGTTGCAGTAGGTGTGCTGGTTACCTATTGAGGTAAGAGGCAGGGTGCCAGCAGGAGGTACATCGTACTCATAGCTCCGGTAATAGTGTTTCTGGCGCATCTGTGAATGATATGTGTTATGAAAGGTGGAGCGCAGGTCTGGATGGGCAGTGGCAAGAGCAGTGGAGGTGGCAGCAGCCATGGAAATTGCGGAGACTGTCTGCAGTTCCCCAAAGGGCCCCTGCTCACTGACATCTAAAACCTGCTCGTTTGTCATGGGTTCAATCCTCTTAAAAGGCATTTCGTACTGTAAACGTTTCCAGAACTTGGAATTCAACTTGTTGCATTTTGGTCCGTGCCATTTAATGACAGTGAGGAGCTTGATGGTATGTTTTAGGGCCTCAACCTCCTGGTAGTTCATAACTCCTCGTAGTTCACTGCATTCAATCAGTATCACTTTGATTTCTCCCGTGACTAACATATTTCGAAGCCTTGTTTCCAGTTCAAAGATGCTCCAACCTCTTCTTACCACGTAACTTGGAGTCATGACGATGATCAGTCGCTTGCTTTGGTCTACACATCTTGCCACGTCTTCAATGTAGGCTACAAAACAAAACAATTGCTCAAAAAGCAATCTAAGAAAACAGTCTGCTCTCATAAACTGGTGAGAAAGAACAGAGGCAAATCCCTGCTCCCAGATGATCTCACTGAAATATGCAAAAAACATCATTTATAAATGTGCCAGGCTGGCCTGGCAGAGCATGATCTTGAGCAACCTGCTCTATGTGGACCTGCTTGAGCAAGGAGGTTGGAAAATATGACATCTACAGGCCCCTTCCAACTTCAGCCATTCTGTGATCCTGCAAAACATCTACTCTCACATGTGCTATGGATTGTGAGTGTTTCTTCATGAGCTGTGGCTTTGTATCATCTATATTGATATTGGAACAAATATGCCCATCATGATTTTTACCTTTTAAAAGGCAAGGTCACGCAGTTAGACAACTGAGCAGCAGCCATGTGCTTCTGGACCTCAGTCTCAAATCCAAATGATATGCTAAGTTGTTTTGGTAGGCTAAGATTCTGTTTTTCCTACATGCCCCTTCCACACGCATTCATAAAAATTGTTATTTCCTGCAAATTAGTGTTTAGTGTGTTGTAGATTTAAAAAATATCCATTAGATTGCTTGATGTTCTATGTTGTTTGTCTATACCAAGCATCCTTTCTTTTCTCTTTCATTAAAGGTATTAAACTTAGTCACTGTCTATATGGTTACACTGAAGTCATGAAGAATATTACAACAACTAACAAAATATTACTGCACTTATGTTGGAATATGTGAGAGGAACATGAAAAAGATCTACTTGTACCAGCTGGAATCAATTCTAGTATTCAGTCTCTGAGAATGATCAAGTACATCCACTATAGAATTGGCTACAGTGGACACTGACAGAATTCACTACTTTTTTTTTCTGGTGTATTTCTCAATCATTATCTTAGTCCAAACACAGTTTTTTCCTTCCTGTGTGAATTTCTGTAATATTTAGAATCATGGATATATTTCCAAACAAAATCTAAGGAACTGAAAACACAGAACTTGGTATTCATTCCTAGATGTGCAAGTTCTCAAAAAATCTGAAAAATGTTAGTTTCTTTCATTTCCTTTACTTATGCATCCCCTTTCTGCACTGTTTAACCTTCAATTAAAACAATACAATTACTAAATAATGATCCTCTTATCTGGGAAATGCACATTAAGGTTTGGTGGCTTATCCTCACCATTCTCGAAGACATGGGAGAAAAGATCACATTCTGAAGGAGTAGATTTAGAAGCAAGACTAAAACAATCCCTGCAATCACTCATTTTCTCATTCAATATCATATGAAAATAAAGATATTACTTACTTCCTGTGGGAATCAAATCTCTGTCTGGTATGAACAACTTGTATCCATAATGCTTTTCCAGCATATCTGGTAGAATCTCAAGAGCAAATCTTTCTTCTTCTCCAGTTTCTTGATTCCACTGGTCAGGATCCACTTTGGTATAAGATAGATATGCATCATAATCTTTGTTGTCTAAGGAAAGAGGGAAATTAAGTTAGTTTATTCCTTATTTTAAGAGTTTTCCCAGATATTTCCTCAGGTATTATTTCTGGGAGAATTTTCTGGGAACAGGAAATGGTTTAGATAAAATGGCAAGCTTTCACCCAGTCTCCAGATATGCATCCATTCAGCTTTCCTGTTTCCCCTGGTAGGGATAATCCTGAGTTACACAGACACAAGGAAGAAAGGCTCCATATCCATAGACAGAAGTCAGTTTATGTAAGGATCTGAATGAAGGAAATACATTCAACAGCAGGGTGACAGCTCATGAGCACAAAAGTCAAAAGTCATTCAGAATTTGCATTCTTCTCTAGCATAAAAGGAGAATGAAGAGCATGGAAATAACTGGGCTAATGTAAATGTCTCTGATGCATAGTAAAAGTATTTCAGTTTTACCAGAATATTACTATAAATTTAGGACCTAAGGCTGAAATGCTGTAAGTGTACATATAGCACTCCTTGTAAAACTCTTTAATTCTCCCGGTCTGAAATTATTGCCAAGCTCAAATCTTTCCAGCATCAGCTCCTGATAATGTAATTTAAATTTCTTGAATTCTGTGCACTTAAATTTGCAAATTTAATGTTGTATTAATGTAAATTTCATTACTTAACAGTGTGTTACTTAAATATGAGAAATAACCATGCCTGTGTTTTAAATGTGCTTGGTGTGCCTACTTGAAAGACTGAATCAAAAGGGCTGCCATTAATTTTCATTAGGAGGTCAATAATGCCAAGTGTTCTGGAACTAATTCAGTGGAATAAGAGGTCACGTTTTGACTTTTGTTGTGAAGAAAGCAGAGGAAAATCAATGACAAGAGTAATGAAATGTTAACATCCTTCTAACTCTCTTGACAACATTATGAACAGACACCCAGAATATCAATCGCTTATAAAAGAGATCTGATTGAATATTCTAAATACTGTGTGTCTTAACTAATGTTATATTCAGTCAGTGCTGACTTCATTTATTTATTGAGCAGCTCCTTTCTTCATTTTACACCCTTTTGTAGTCTAGTAGCATTATTTTGTAAAACCTGCCAGCTGTAGGGTAGACTGAAAGAGTGTAAATGAAATTAATGGAGCGGTGCTAATCTTGAGCAGTCGTCTCTCCCTTCTGAGGAACCATATCCCTTCTGATATGTTCACCATGCTAATTAACATTTGCAGATGACAGAACAGATGTGGTTGCACTGTTACTACTTTTAAACTTTCTAAACCTGTGAAATGGCCATTCTGTGCTCATTCTGTTCCCTGCACATCTTTTGTGCGATATTATCTAATGCATTGTTATAGCCACAAGAAAAAAACAAACAAACAAACAAAACAAGTGAAAAAAAACCCCCAACCAAAACAACAGCAAAAAAGGGAAACTAAGAAAAAGAGAAGCACTGCCTTTTATGGGTCACACTTTCCAGGATTTTTTGGGATTTTTATTTATGATAACATGTCCTTTAACAATAGAAAAGCATTTCCTGCCTTTGATAATGCCTTAAAATAAGATGGATTTGATCAAGTATGATGTAGAAGGACATACACTGCAGGTTTTTGTTTCTGCAGTAGAACAGTGATAACTCAGCAAAAGACTTACCACACAGTGAGGTCAACAAATACATGGGGAAATTATTACAACTGAAAAAATGCTTGTGCTGCAATGACATATTCTATTGTCATACATTAATGGTCATGACCATGGTACATGCTTGAGACAAGTGCTGCTCTGTTCAGTAAAGATGAGAATACATCATTTTTCAAAGAGGTAAATAATAAGAAAAAAAGCAGAATTCAAACTGTTTTAAAGGCTGAGTATTGCCTGCTAAGATACAAACACACATTCTTACTTGGAGGGGATTATTTGTGCTGTGACATTGTTTTACTGCATATGCAAATATCGCACTTATGCATTTAGTCAAAGTACACATTTTTTTGTACCATGGAGGCTCCAGCATCTCTCCTAACTACAGCTGCATCACCCTGTATTGCAGGGAAGATATCTTTGCCTCCTAGTTTTACTAGTATTTGTAGGGCAAAGAATGGTTGGGGTCTAGGGTATATCTGCAGAGATGTTTTCAGGCATCAGGTATGGGGCAGCTCTGGATTAATTCATCACAATGAGTCAAATGCAGCTTGTGCTCAAGGTGTGATGCCTTCAGTCCACAAATGTTTCAGTCAGCCCCAAACCACGAGTACTGCAAGACTGCAGGCAAAACAGACTGAGTTACAAACTGTCCTATCAACTCAACCATTCTATGGAGCTAAAAAGGAGAAGATTTTAAGTGAGCAATGGTCATGGAGCCACACTCAGCCACAGGTTTAGACAGACCTTAGGGGTAAACACTGAGGGTCAAACCTCATCTCTATTAATAACACATGGAAAGATTACTTCACTTAGTGGCCCAGATTTCTAGGCAAAGCACCCATTGCATCATTGGAGCATGCATTCTTTAATCCTGCCCATTCCTTTTGGTACTCATCTAAATGCAGGGTATGCTGTCATGCTCCCTGTAACTTTCTACAATGTTAATCCAACAGAAGTGATATAAATTTTTAGGGGATGAAGCTGTAAATGCTTCTTGTTATTCCAAGGATGTGCTCAGCAGCAGTCACTTAAAGACTCAGTGTAAGCATAAAATGAAACCCAGACTCTATATGCATCTACTTTTTCACATGCAAATGGGATCTTTGGGTAAGTAAATTGCTATCAGACATCTAAGAACTCATCTGTATGCATGCTCTCTTAACAGCTACACATGAAGAAATGATAAGCTGGTGCCTACAGAAAGAAAATAAAACTCCCTCTTCTACAGGGACCACCAAGCACATTTAACATCAAATTTGCATTATAGATGTATGTGTTTTCTAATGATTTCCATGTTACACTGCAAGAAGTCAGCAGTTTTGGCCTTTGAGGGTTTATTAAACTTAAACATTGAAGATATTCCTGCTAATGTGGGACAGAAAAATCATAATGAAAAATTAAAAAAGAAAAATCCAAAACTTTCTAGAGTATTTTTTTTTTCTTATCAGCCATGTTCAAGCCAGTCACAAATTCTGACTTTTAGCTGGCATGATAGATTTTAGCACATGACAGATTAAGGGATCAAAACCAGGAGAAATCCCACAATGTTGTCTTTCATAATGAACCTTATTTCAATTAAGCTCTAAGACCTAGAGGATAGAGTCAGTTTATGTGCCTGTGCATCCTGAACTCCTCAGATTATTTTGCAGTGCCTTCAGACACATTCAGTGCAGTGGAGGCAGCTGACCATGCACAGGATTTCAAGGGGAAACAGGATATTGGATCCTTCTATATGCTGCAGGGAGCTGGAGTCAAACTGATACAGGAAACTTTTGTCTTCAAAACACATGATCTGTTCAGGAAAGGTTACAAAGAACCTGCCAAAGTTTCTCAGAGACTGTAGTTGCTTAAAAATTATGGCATTTCTTAATCTGTATTTGCTTCACTATTTTAGGGGCTACATTTAATATATACATTGGGATAGTGGTTATCCTTAATATAATGAAAAAATGTCATTTAATGCTGAGTTGAATAAACTACTCAAATCCTAGGTCTTTCAAAAATACTTCTACTTTTCTTCACACTATTTACTGTTGCTGATGTAACATTTTCTATTATTTTTAAATGTCAAGCCCTTTTAATGTTAATAAAAATTAAGAACTACTCACACAATTTTTCCATAGCATAGTATATTTTAAATGTAGCATTCCTCATGATAGTTCACATTCTTGTGCAAGTGAGTGATGTTGAATTGTATGGGAATATCTTTTTTTTCTACTTTGCATCTGAACTTTTTAACCTATAACAATCTCTTAGTTTGAAATTCAAAGATGATCTTGGTAATATTTTATTTTTAAATATATATATATATATATATAAAATAAATTGCACATGCACTTTAAATTCTGTGAAATAGAAAGAGAGAAAAAATAAGGAATTTTCCTTTGAATTAGGACATTTCATGTACAGAATCCAGAAAAATCTCATATTCAGTAGAGACGTAAATTCAGTTTTTATTGTTTGAATTGCATTTCAGATGTAAATAAATAGCATAAACAAGAAGAGTCAAAGGAAACAGTTTTCCAGCAATAAAATTGTAATTAAATAAGAGAAAAATCCCTTTTTGTAACCAGTAATGTTTAGAAAGAAGAGAGCTGCATTTTTCTAGGGTGATTTTAATAGAATTTTAAATTGATATTCATAGAGCAGGACTTCTTATCGTCACAATTTGCCAATAGCCAATAAGAATATATAAATGAGTGGTGAGACTGCTATTGCAAACTTATTTTGTGCATCCCCAGGGAAGATTCAGTAATTGCAAAGTCACTAACTTCAGCAGTAATTTCAGTCTAGCTATACCTGCATAGCATAATCATTAACACAAGTGCTTTGGTGGTGCTTAAACCAATGGTAAAAGTTATATTTGAAACTTAATAACTTAGTCACACAGAAACCTGAAGAATCTTAAAGCACTGCCAATACTTGCTGCTTAAGAGTTTCACTGGGATGAAACCCAGGACACCACCAAGAAGTATCTCTTATCTGCTCTTGGCCTGGACAGTTAATAAGACATTATCTGGGCATTCCCATAGGTTCACCCAGGAACCCTGCTAGTCTTTTGCAGCTAAATAATAGCAAGGACAAAATCATGATTACATAAGGACTCCCAGGTGCAACAGGAACTACAAGGAAGAGCCAGTTTCATCAGTCTCCTAATTTGAGCATTGATTTGCTTTCCCTCAGCACGAAGCAGAAATTCATCTCTCATGAAAGGGCAAACAGCCCAGCCAAGAAACATTACAGATGTCATGTACCAAACCCAAATAAGATTTCCAGAACTGGGAGAGCTCAGCACTGGCACATTTTGATCTTATTGGGAGCACTTTGCTTTATTTCTTTATTTCAGAAATATGGCGGAAAACAAACAAACAAACAAGCAAGCAGCCACTTTTCCAGAACTGAAACTCCCCAGGCCTGGGCCCAGTGGCCTCCCCTGTAACAGAGCTGCACAGAGGCCATGGCTTCCTTCAGTTCAACAAGGTTTCCATAGCACAGAGAGCTGAGCAGAAGACTGAGGACACCACAATGAGCCCCTGACCAATATTTTAGAAACAGCTGATGGAACCTAAAAGCACCAAGGGTCATTGCGAAGGTCATAATTTCAGCTCTCAAACAAAACTCTCGCTTTTTAGCTATCAGTGGCCTACAGTCTTTTTTATTCCTTGAGCCTAAAGTTTGACTTCTGTTTAAAACACTTTTAGTCAGGTTTTGTCTTCAATTACTTCTTGTTTTTGCGAGCCTCCTAGTGTAAAATATCTTCTTTTCTCTTCTTTTTCAAGATTGTGTTCACCTTTGCTTAGCAAATCCTTGTAAAAAACTTTCACTATTTTAAAAGGTTAAAAATCTACCCAGATAATGGAGCAGCAGATATCAGCAAACTGTTTCTATTAGCTGTACCGTATGGTCTTGCCTCTGAAACTAGAATCTAAAACACAAACGCATGTAGAAGTTTTTTGAGTATGTTTGCCTATCTGACCGTGTCTAATGGTTTTTAGCTTGTCACCCATAGACTTCTGGGTTTATCCATAATGTAAATTAAAACTGGCATATAGTCATTCACATATGCACTGGAACCTCTCAGATCTTGACATGGCAAACAAAAAAAGTCAAAATCAGCTGTTTTGGTCACTTTGAGCCTCCTATCCACTCTGAGGCAGGATCATAACTGCACTACTGAGAGAAATTATTCTCCTCTCCACCCTCACTGTGGCTGATGTGGCTGTCATGCCTGGGGACTGCTCCTTGCACAATTTGATGAGCAGGAAAAGTAAAAAAGTTGTCCCAGGTAAAATAATGGGAAAATTTCCCTGACTTTAGGGTGTCTAGAAATCAGCTTATATTTAGATAAAAAGCAAATTTCTGTGTAGTAGTAATATCTCTTCTGACACAATTAGCTTTTAAAGTCACAGAGTGCAAGCTAGAAAGAAGTCAGGGCATGTGTTGATCACTGGTACTTGTAAATGGCTATTTACATTTTCAGTCTGTCAATTAAAGTACAATTTTTTTTTTCATAAAGTAATTTAAAAACTGGGAACAACAGCAAGAGAAGGTCCTTAAAGTAAAAAATACATGAAAAGCCACTGCTAAAAATCTACACAGAGAATGCACATGGTATAAAATCTGTTTTGTTGGAGCACAATGTGCAACAAAACAAAAGAAATCATCACATCTAAGAGTGGCTTTCAGTAATATCATTTTAGTCCCTAGAGTGTGCTTTATGGACAAGCCTTTTTAAAACAAGCTTTTAAGTTTAAAGCTGCAAAGCTATAAAGGTTACCTGACATTTGACAAAGATTAGCCCTTCGAAGTTCCCAGTGAAGTATCTATTTGTGAAAATGTTGTTGTTTTCAGAACAGTCAGGACATTGCTTTGTTTGCAGGGCACTTCAAGCTATCATCTTTACTGTGTATGCAGAAAGATCTTAAACTGGATTTTTCCTCCTAAACAGATTTGGGAGTTTCTGGCCACCAAACGACCAGTAGTGGTGAGTTATGGCTCAGAGATGCAAGGTCACACCAAACACTTGCAAGTAAAAAAGCTACTGCTTTGCCAAGGGTCAGAGTGTTTCTCTTTTCCCTGTGCTCCAGTGACTGGGGAGCTGTCAGACACCCACAGTGAGGTCCCTGACTGGACAGGGCACCCTGTGCTCCTCTGCACTGAGGGACACATTGTGGTGTCCATCACCCCATCCCCTGGTGTGGGGCCATCTCCCAAGCAGTTGGAAAGCACAGGCATGGAGTGAGAGGAGAAGCAGCAATATTACTGTATTCCAAATTAGTAGGAAAGGCAGGGAATCAACCATAAAAACATAAAAGGGGGCTTCAATTCCCATTGTCAGGACTGAGCAGGAGTGTCTGAAGGAGAGAGAAAAACAGGAGAGTTTTGTCCTTAGGCTGAGAAAAAACACTGGGAAATTCAACAGTGTAAGTTAGAGAAATGAGGAATTGACAGCTGCAGCCACTTCTTTATTCTGCAGTATCCCTACAGAAAGTAATAAATTGAGTTGCATTAGCTGTAAGGGTTAAATACTTTGTTTTCAAATACTTCTCACAATTTACCCATGCCTCCCACAAAAATGCGTATTTTAGTTAGCCTCAGAAAAACTGATGTGTCTAAGGCTTGGAAAGGAAAAAGGAATTGTGATGAGATTTGACATCCTGAAGGGCTTGTTCTCTGATCAGGGAAGAAATGAAGCATTGAATTTTAAAAGAGATTTTCAACTGAAAATTTTAATTGGACCTCACCTTTAAAGCATTTCAAATCCTCTCTGGGTACAATACAGTGCATACAAAAAAAAAAAAAAAAGACTGTGATATTTTGATGTTTGCTTATCTCCATGCTGTCCTGAAGTATGACAGAACATGGTGTAAATTATGAATAGAACGTGGGCGCTCTGCTGCTGCACTGCAGGAGATGTGGTTAGAATAGGATTTTAGAGTTCAGCATTTTGTGTCTGTCAGTAACTAACTAAGCCCAAGGAAGGGATCTCGGTCTATGTCTGCAATTTATTTCTGCACAAGCCATGTCTTGGGCTTATGTGGAACATTTTCTCTCCATCTTCCTTCTTTTGCACGAGTTTAAGTGAAAGAGACAGAGTGAAATGGGCAGCTACAGTCACTTCATTAGCACAATGGGTTTTATCCATGTTGCCAGCATATTGAACATGGTAGAAGCTACAGGTTTTCATTAGGAATTTTTACGGAGTATTTTTCTTTTTTTATTGCTGTGGTTAAGCACCCAAGCGATCAGTGTTTACCCTGATCTTCTAAGGAAAATCCATGCTTGACCTTCTTTAACAGTGACCTTTGCTCAGAAGGATAAACTGAATGGATATTGGCTTTCCTCCTTTTGAATCATAGAATCTTTTAGAGGTAACTTGTTTTGATGTTTAAAATCCATTATTCAAGTATTGCTGTTCCTAAGTGACCAATGTTTGGGATGGGACAAGACAAAGGGGCAAGAATATAACACCTGGCAGTGTAATTCCTCAAGTTAATTCGAATTATTTGAGAAAATGATAAATGACAACTATAAAAGCAAGAACTACTGATACTAAGAGAGGAAAAAAATAAATTACATCTATCTAAAGAATTTTTAAGTGTCTATTTCTGCATATTCTAATATGGCTATTATTAAATTCACATAATTTATGGAAGTAAGCATGCACATTTAAACTGGCAGCTGCTTTGTGGATAGGAGAGGATCTCAGCTTCTGTAAAAAAAGGTGTCTGTCAAAATCCTCCATGACTCACAGTCCCTCTGGGCCTCAGTTTCTTCCTCAGTAAAATAAATAGAATAACCTGGCTTTTTTCCTCACTGAGCAGCTACATTAATGCATCTTTTTGTAAATCCCGTAGAAGGTTACAAAATGTTCTGATGTTCTTTGGCTTGTTGTTCTGAGCATTTTCTATTTTGAATCCTTGTGCATTTTTAGATGGGAGGCAGAAATGGGTCATTCCCTAGTGATTTTATTATGGAAGTCTTATATAAGGACCTGTAATTCTGCAACTGCTCTTTTCCTTATCAGTGACAGATTTAGCTATCACTTGTTTATAAGTACATATTTATTTTAATATATCACAGATATCACAGTGGCTTCTGTCTACAGGCTATTATCTTGACCTGTAAAAAAACCTTTTATTAGTATTTCTGTAGGAAAAAAAGGTCCTGTCACCAAAGACATAGTGGTAGCCCAAAACATCAGGAACTCTGACCCAAGAAACCAAATCTAATTAATCAGAGCCTTCAGCTCAACCCAGTTTGCTGTTCAACAAGAATTTTGATTAGTAAGGCTAGAGGCAAAGATTACCTTTTCCTTCAGTCCTTAAAAAGGTAAAGCTGGAAATTTGTGTATATGTTTGACAGAGCTGGTGCCTATAATGTGGATTACTTTTGTTTAGGCTGGAAGTCCTTGAACCACAGAACAACTTTAATGACCATTTGCAGCCTGCTCAGTGATTAAGTAAATGAACTCAAGCAAATGAACTACTGGGTACATTCCCAAACACTCAGTACAGGTTATTGAAACTGATCAGTTTAAACAAGCAGTAAATTGAGATATACTTCAACCTCTACCTATTTGTTCAATACAATTAGGAAAAACACCCCCTTGCTCACAGAAAAGTAAAGCTGGCTTTCAGTGCTGACAGGAAGTGAAAATCTTTAATGCACAGATGTTGGCAATTTACATTCAGTGTTGGGAATAAAAATCCAAAAGACATGGATGTCTTCTGGAGCTCCAGAGAACAGCACATACATCAGCTCAGCAGTGACTGTGCTTATGTACTCCATGAGGAATGTATATTCAAGTCAGCACCTAAAATTGCAGCTGTTAATACATCTTGAACTGAAATGAAATTTGGGCCTTGGTGGAAAGAAATAAAAGACAGATATTCTTAGAAAGTAGGAAATGTGCTAAGAATCTGCCTTACCTCCATCTAGTTCTTCAGCTCCAAAATGATTTCTGTAGAAGAGCATAATCTCTATCTTGTAACACTTGTAGATAGTCACTAAACAAACAAGCAGCAGCAGAATAGCACCAAGCCCACCAGCAAGCTCAACTGTGTACATCAGCTCTGCAAAGAATTACAAAATGCAGTAACAACCACATTCCAAACCACAGAAAGATTAGCAGCAGACCTTGCATTTCTGTTAAACATTAAAATAAAATAATGAATGATGGGTTATTTTATGTATTCATTTAATTATAAAGACCTTTAATGAATACCTAATTGATTGGTTTTTTATTCTTCAATAAGCTGTTTTTTCCCTCTGATACATCATATGAATTGCTCATTTAAAAAGTAATTTCTGCTGGGGATGTGTGTGTGTGTGTGAGTGTGTGTGTGTGTGTGTGTGTCTATGAGTATGTACATATATGTGATATATTTTGTAACTCTCTTCCTTTTTTCTTTCTGTAGATAGATCATAGTTTACTTTAACTAGATAAATGTTGCCATTTGACTTAGAGTGAAACCAAAGGTGAATGTTTACTTCTTGAGGACTATAATACAAAATCAGCTCTTCCCTTATTCCATACACAAAGAGAATGAGGGCAAACTGGACAAGGTTAAGGTTTTAATTTTTTTTTTAAGTAAAATGAAAAATAAATATAATTTTAAAACCTCACAAAACACTTGAGAGATGTGAAGACACATTATCCAAGGAATCCTACAACCTCCCATCTCAGTTATATTTATGTTAATATTTTTAACAATTTCCCAGAGCTCTGCATTTTATTCTCACTTTTCTCCCAGTGGGCTTAGCTGATGTGCAGACACAGCAAACAGTCCTGGTTTGTCTGTTGTGACATTCCCATTCAGACCCCTGGTGTCTCTGCTGCATCTGGTCACAGGATGGATTGGGATCACCACCATGGAGCTCTATTCCTGAGGGCAGGGACTGGTCAGCTGTGGCCATCATAAGTGTCCAGCACCAGCACTGGAGCCACTTTTCAGGCCAAAGGAAATACACCACCATGGACTTTTGCCTCCCTCAGCTTGAAGAAAGATCACAGAGCTTCGTTACTTTTCATTTGCTCATTGACTGAAAACTGGTAGTGGCAAAAAAGGGGGGTAAGAGGAGAGTTGTTAACAGTTTTGTAATTGGAAATCACTAGATGGCAAGTCTGAAGCCCTTCCATGCTTTTCCACATCACTCAGCTTTGAGGAATGATGAAACACCAGATCTTGGACATCTGAGGTACAGAGTTTGTTTCATAAAAGATCTGTGCTGGAACAAGTGTTATTTTCACAGTGTCCTCTTCAGGGGGGCAGCTTCTGTCTGAGTGAAGTAGTGTGGACTTGGAGTAACCTTTTCTGTGTCTAGTTGTGTAGATTTGATAATCCAGCACAATGCAATTCAATTAGAGAAATAAAAGGTTCGAGGAAAAATTGAAAATTGCATTTATTTGACAGCATCTACTGAGAACAACACACCTTTTTTATATTATTATGAGGCAACTGTAAGAAGATTTCATTGCTCTCTAGAAGACACTAAAAGTGTAATAAAATAAAATAAAAAGGCATTTATATTCCATGTCATTCGTTCCAAAACTGTGCTGGAAACTCTTTTGTGTTAGATATTTTTAAGACTGGCATGGTTATTTCAAACTCCCAATACTTTTCTGGTCCAGAGAGGGAGATGTTATTAAAAACATTTGATAAAATATGGTTTGCATAGACAAGTAAGGCAGTATTTTAGAATATAAATGGAAATGGAAATTACTCTGCACTGGCTTACTATACCCTGTTTATCATTTTGTAATACAGGTGATGCAGCTGTTCAATGGTAACTAGAAGAAAGGCTTTAATATTTCGGGTTGCTAGGCACAAAGTACTCTATTTATGTGCCTGCTGTTATGACTCAGGCAAAGAAGAAAGGCAAAGAAAAACTTTGCAACTGGAAAACAGAAGTTTTTTCTCAACTAATGATTTTTATATTAAATGGAAAGAAATAACTGCAGGTATTCATCTGTTTTCTGTCATTGTGCATGAAATCAGACTAATACACTGCATCACTTTTGCCATCAGAGTCCACCTTAGTTATATGCTTCCCCATAAAGATTATGCCTTTATGTTTGCTTCAGTAAAATCTGTCTGAAAGCACATGAAAGTGTCCTTAATTAGGCCATCAAAGCAAACAACAAAATTCTCTAGTCAGCCTGAAACATATAAGCAATTACCTTTTCATGTGTTGCTGCTGCGCCATCGTGATGGTACACATAAAGTGGCTCTTTCTTAAACAGATTTTTTTGCAAAGGAAGTTTCATGGTCTATTGATCTAGCAGAGCCAGCTTGTGCTTTCCTCTGTGCTGGATAGCATCTACCAGCACATGTTCACTCTGTGTTTTGGGCGCAGTTTGTCAGGGTTCAGAGGCAGCGAGGGGCAGTGATCAGCCCAGCAGATTGCTGCATCCTTACACCCAGCCCACGGGGTGCCTGAGCTCGCCCCAAAGTGCTGGAAGTGGGAAGAGCTGGAAATGGGAAGTGCTGGAAGTGGGACAGCCACATTCATGCAGCACCATGGAGGGCAGGGGGTCTGGCCTAGGCACAGTGTCACACCAGGTTGATTGTTTTCAGGTCTTGAGTTTGTTTTTCTGCAGGATGCTGAACTGTGCCCTAAAAGGCCACTGGCTGGCTCTGAGATGCCTCAGGGGTTTTAGGAACAGTGTTACTCTGTGTTGAGCTGAACTGAAGGTGGAAGAAGCAGAAGGCTTGGTCCTGCCTCTGCTGTGGACCCCTCAAGTGACTGAAGCCATTTCACATTTCTGTGCCTTGGTTTTCCCAGTTGAATTGAGGAAGGTGCTCTGGCTCCTCCCTGGCAGAGCTTACTCCTGAAAAATGCTCTGTGGGTGCCAAGGGTGTTGGTGATGTGTCTATCAGCAGTTTCAACAATGATGTAGTGACTTTTAAAGACAAGGTAAGGAGTAGCACCGAGGTTGCAACTCATGGCTACCTTCACAATAGCATTTTTTTCTGCTGCTTTATTCTGCCTTTTACAGCATGATTTGAGCACAGTTGCTGCAGCAGGCATTACACTCCTTTTGAAGTGTGATCTGTTTTTCCTGCTGAAATTCAAGATTTCTGTAGAGGCTACATACTAAAAAGATTCCATTTCTTCACAATTCCACATCAGAAGCAAGATATGAGAAGTGCAAACCTTTTAAAATCTAGTTAGCCCCAGTGTTGCGTTGCTCCAATTACAGACCTGTCTCTCCTTAAGGAGCTGAGACTGAATATAGAAAATAGTAATGGAAAATTACTTGGCTAACCCTTAGGGCGACAGGCATCCTGTTAAACACAACAAACGAGCAAGTGCCAGAGAGTTACATCCAGAAGCACAGCAATCATTTAGTTACAGGCAATTAACAAGAGTCTTCCAGTAGCTCAGGAGTAGCTCTACTCCAAGGAAAACACATTGATTGCTGCAGCAGTAGTAGATTGGTTTCTGAATAAATAGCTTCAATTTAAAACAAGATTTGTTACAAGCATTTTGACCAATAGCTACAATTTTTTTCCTTATCAGGAGGCTTTGGCCAAGCAACTGAGTGAAAGAGACAGCTAATTAAAACAAAGCACTTGTCCTCCCCAAATATCAAGCATATATGGCTTGTAATAAATGCACTCATTTTATACCTTTTCCTTCTTAATTGTTGGACACATTTGTAGGTTATATATTTGATCTTCACCTGGATCTAATATTTGATAAACTTCCTTTCACTCTGTCATACAAGTAATTCACTTATCATAACTGAAGTTGTAAGAAGAAAGTAAATAAAAGTGTTCTGTCAAAGATTCATATCTTTTGACTCATATGACATGCTTCAGGGCTTTACATTTAATGATCTGTAAAAATTTAAAATTAATTTTATTCACTAATTAGCCCTCATACAGCTGAACTGCTAAGAAAAAGAATTATATTTCAAACATTCTTTTTTTTGTGATTTATAACACTTTGAGCACATGTGATTTATAGCTGTGTATTCAGTTTCTGAGCCTTTTTCAAAATCCAATTACAGTCTATCTAAGGTTTCAATTTTGCAATCACTTACGCAGATTGCTCAACTTCATGGACTATAAGTAATCCCTCTGAAGTCAACAGAACTATTCACAGAGCTTCAGGTTAGCACATAAATAAATCTTTGCAACTTTGTGGCCAAAACTGATTTCCATTCTCTGTGCGTCTTGGATAATTTAACTCACAAAGAGATAGGGCTTGGTTAGAGGCAGTTCTCAGTTTGTTTGGGTATACTTTCACAGACTTCAATTATTAAAGGAACCATAAAGATAATAAATATAATTTGGAAGGGGAGCATGGACTGCAGTGTTGTAACATGCAGGTTTGGTTACAAAGAGGTGCCTTTCTTCTAAAGGAAGAAGAAAGCTGCCTAGCACAGGAACACTTGTCTGAGTCTCATTTCAGAGATCAGCCATAAACAGTAGGCAGACTTTAAGCTAGCAGCAAAGAAACCCATACTCACAGTTTTAAAATTAATAAGCAGGTATTTTTTTCTTCTTTTTTTTTTTTTTGTTTGTTTGTTTGCTTTCTTTCCTTTTTCCCTGCTTAGTACAGTATTTGTTATGGCATAGCTGTAAAACAAATAATCTTCCCATAGTATGTGGAACCACAGCTTTATACAGCATACATATATCCAATACATGTATGTATAAAATATATTCTCTACTTTTTAGGACTTTTGTTTGCTTGTTTCAAAATGCAAAAAGAAAGAAATCTGGTTGTGCTAAAGGTACCTAGATGGGTATGTGTGAATATCCTATATGGATATCCTACATGGATACTGTTATGAATAATTACTGATTGATTCTGTAGGACAATAGTACTTCTGATTGCAATAGAAGCAGATTTGAGCTACTTATTACCTTGATTATGAAATAATTTCTTAGCACAAAGTATATGCTTTCTGCCAGCATGGGCCACCCATGCCTGTGTATGTCTGCAGAACTGACTGAAGCTGGCTGAATTTAGTTATGCTTTTCAATATGGTTTTCAGTGCAGTAATTTCATTTTATTCATTAGAACTATTGGGACCTCATTTTCTTTCTTTATTTTTTATAACAATAAATAATATATATTCCTAATTCCCTTATGAAAAAGAACTAGTCATGTTTGGGATTATATATACATAAACATGTATGTGTGCAAATGCAACACAGGGATCTTGTTAATCTATTCATTAGTAGGGCAGAAAACATATTTGAGCCTTGGTGCTGATGGATTTCCAGTGTTATTAGAAGAGAGGTTGTAAATTATTATAATAGAAATATATTCTTACTGATTCTTACTATCCCAACAGTATGTTAGCTCAAAAGAGGACAAGGTTGGGAAAATATGAATGCTGCAGTGTTACTGAAGCTTACTACATTTAAATATATAAAAATGCATTTTAAAGGCACTTTATGGTACAGATTGAAGGGGAAAAGTGTCATAGTGTGGAGCTGCAGTAATCTTTGGTTATCTTCCCCAAATTAATGAATTGTGTATGACCTGAAATTTTCCTCATTAGGAGATCTTTTACGATGATCGCATCCCCATTCATCTGTTTAGCCTAAAAATAAGTTTTGCACCCTTAAGACTAGTTCCAAGAGCAAAAGAAGGGAGATAAGAAGTGCTGAGTTTGTTATCAGACACTGCATCCTTCTCCTGGGCTGTGTTGTCTCCCACACAGACAGACAGCGGGACAGAGCTCTCCTTTGCTTTTAGTTAATTTTTAGCTAGCTAAGGTAGAGATCTTCCCTTGACTGTGGTTTTTCTTTTTCTTAGAATTGTTCAAACCTTCTCTAGACTAAAAGCCCAGAAGAGCACCAGGAGCTCACACCTCTGGCCACCAGAGCCTGGCCTGGGCCGTGGCATTTCCAGCACTGGAAGGACTGACAAGAGACTGGGAGAGCCAAGCTACAGCCCACAGAGGGACTTGGTGAGTTTGTCATCTCTTCCGGGTGACAAGAAATTTTATTGTTTGATGTTGTTCATTGTTTTATTGTTTAATTTTCATTTTTTGTTCTAGTGAATATTTTGCCTGTTAAATAAACATTTTTTTCCACTTCTCTCCAAAGAAATCTTTTCCTGAATCAGTTGGAGGAGGGGCTGATTAAATTTGCTTTCTAAAAGAACCCCTTTGAAAATTTTCTCCAAAATTTACCCTAAACCAAGACACTTCTATTTGTTAATTGTACTACAGAAATCACACAAGCCCACACTATTACTCCACTAAGAATTTCTGAAAGAAATGAATGTAAGAGGCACCGAGGAGTGCTAAAAATGTGGGGAAAAAATTGAGTACTGAGTTCCAAGGATGTAAGATCATAAAACATACTGTTTGCTTTTTTTTTTTTCTGAGGATAACAGTAAAGAATAATTTAGCTATGCATGGATTATGTGAGAAAATTTGTGACATTTTATTTGAAAATATTTTCATCCTTGCCATTCAAGGTTAGACTTGCACTTAGACATTACATAAAAGGAAGCACTATGACAAAAGTAGTACAAAAGTTGTTTTAAAAAGTAATCTGTTAAACAAACCAACTTGTTTGACACATTGTCAGCATGAAGAATTTTGAGATGAAAGTTACACGTAGGCATATGCTGAGTAATCTTACAAACTGTTTTACTGGAGTTCTCTTAGTCCAATTTTCTAAAGGATGAGAAAAACCTGACTGATTAAAAGAATGGTCTTATGAAGAGTTACTTTCAGGCAAAGGTCTTTAGTATTCTATTCCTTGACTGATTTTAGATGAGGTGGAGTGTGAAAGGACAGTCACATTTAGTTAGGTTTGGGACAAGAAGGGAGCTGATATTTGACCTTTGGGCCTGTGTCCTGAACCTCTTGGGAGAATGAACATTTGCACTGCTGAGCACAGTGACAACGTGAAGGCTTCTTCAGTGGCCATAGGTGAATGAAAAATCAATTTCCGTCCAATCCAATTTCAATTCCAGTTCTAAAACCTGATGAAGGTCTTGGAAAAGCCTTTCCTGCAGTGCAGAATAAAAACTGAATACTTTATGCAGTGGAAGATAGACTCATGTAAGGTCGGAACTGACCAAGTGGATTGGAGTTCTTCCAGTTAAGCTTCCACTGAGACTCAGAGATTCACTGCAGTGAACAAATACTCAGGTCCAGCTAGCAGAAGCTGAAATATAACTCATTGTTCTCATATTTCATATGATGAGTTTCCTTTCAGAAATTTCAGAAGCATTGTGAAGCTTTTTGGTGAAAGGAGATATAACACCTGGGGTTTCTTTGCAGAGGTTAGAAAAGAACTAGTTTCTTTTCTCTTTTAAGTCTTAATTGTCACTCATCACTACCACTGTGTGAAATTGTGTCTAACTGACTGAAAATGCATATAACACATTCAAGTCTGTAAGTAATAAACCAGATATTCTCTATTATGTGAATGAATGCAATTTAAGGTGCTTGTCAGCCATTCTGTTATCATTAATAACCATATGAAGATAATTTGGAATTACTTTCTATTCAAAATTTTCTACTACATTGTACAGGAAATATTAATATAGTGTTTATGAATTAAGAAATGACGAGTTTAAAAAAAGGTAGTATTCCTCAAGATGCATTCCATCCAGGAAATATTACCTTGCATATTTTTCAAACATATATTTTCATGGGCAATTTAAACATACTCTTTCTCTAAACAATATATTTCAGTGAAAATATTTATTTTTCTTGACAGGAAAAAACCCCAAACTTGTTTTTACTACCCCTCATTAACTTACAGTCAACAAGATTCATATATGCCCACTGAGAACACCTATGACAGAGAAAAACAAACTGAAACTATAAAAGAGGTAAGGGTAGGAAATTAGATGATAATGCTGTGTTGATGACAATGGGAAGAAAGGGAAGTAGATACTTTTAAAAATGCATGAAAGCATGTTACCTTAGTTCTGGTGTCTGTCCCAGGAAAAATGCCAGTAATATTATTAAGCCTTTAAAATAATATCCATACTACTTAAAGAATAATGCCAAGATAGAATTTGAGATTATTTTTGCTGTAGAGTTCTACTTGAAGACATACAGAGAGGACTTTCAAAAAAATAATCACATAATTAGATAATAAACTGTATTTACAACACAGCCTATGATAAAAATATGGAGACTTTGATCTTGCATGAAAGTCATACTTGTCAACACATAACATTGCAGAAAAGTATTCTTTTTCCTTATGCATTGAATTTTAATCTACTATATTGATAGACTATAAGTTTTTCTTCTTTAATTAAAAAACTTATGAAAAAATGGACTTGTAATCTGTGATCCACCCGTCTGCAGATGGTCATCTGCAGTCTGGTCCGTCATTAATAAATTTCTGCTTAGCTGCTGTCAGTACCACTCTCAAAATTGATTTCTAGAAGGTTCCTCTACCTAGCTGAAGATTAATTGCTGTAATTGCTCTGGATGATCAATGCCACCTACCACCAGTAAGTAACAAAATCAACCTTAGATTATAACAAGTAGGTTGTTTTTTTCCCTACATAAAAGAGAAAATAACTTGATTATTGTAAGAGTGACAGGGATTTGGTCAGAAGGTGCAGAAAGGGATGAAAGTTATATCTTTTGGGTTCTGATTGATTTTTCCTATTTTTTACAAATTTTGTTGGAATGAATGAGAGAAAGGAAACAGCATTGTCATTGTCATACTTAAAATACTCTACTGCCTTTAGCTTTGAGTTAAATGCTCCTTTTGCAGAGTATCTGAGAAAATTAAGGACTCTAAAAATTGTTAGCTGGCAGCAGAAAAACATAGATCATAGGGTATCTCCACTGATGTCAAAAAGTAGCAGTAGTTCAGGAGAAAATGAGAGCTGGGCTCCCTGAGACCCAGAGCACTGGTGTTTGCACCAGAGGGAGGTACCAGGCCCCCAGCTTTTCCCAGTGCTGGATGCTGAAATTGGGTTCACTTTTCCTGCACAGGTTGTGGTGGAATCCAGGGGCACTGAGCTCTGCTCCTCTCCTGAAATGAGCTCATGGGCAGGAGAGGCCCTGGCTTCCCATTCCAGTGCCACATCAGGGGAAGAGCAGCAGCCCCTTGTCCCTGGGGAATGTGCCAGGCTCTGGTTTGGGCCAGGACCAGCCTCTGGTGGAGCCTGCTCAGGGTTTCTGTGAGGTGAGAGTGCGTCCCTGTGGGGCTGACCAGGGGGAATATGAAGGAAGATGTATCCAGGTTTTTTTCTGGTGATTTAGACTGTCGGCTTCTTATGCTTTCAGGGCCTAAGTGTAGGTATGTCTAAAATCTCCACCTGGACTTTTACGTGTACAGAGGCTCCACTGACCAGGGTGAAGCAGCAGTTGCAAGGGTGTTAGAAAGGCTTAAACTTTGTACCTGAATACCCACTGCAGCATTTAGCCCTAAATAGCTCTTTTCTCAGGAACTCTCTGTTCAGCAGCAGAGTTTTCTGCTTTGCTATCCCTTCTGATCCTGGTGATAATGCTCCACACAGGAAGTTGAAGAAAGATTATAATTTCTTTCTCAGGTATGCAATGAACATTCCAGATTCATCATTTTTGTACTCTTATATTGCTGGAAAAAAGGATAACTAGCTAGAAAACCAGCCAAAACTACTACATCTGCAAATATCTTGGTGTTCAGGAAGCAAGTTTACCTAATCGTTAGGTCCCAATTGGTCTAAGTCAGCCAAAAAATCAGAAATTAATAAACAGCTAACTCATTCCTAGCAGAGGCTAAATATGGATCTAAACAAGGAAACCTAAACTGAAAGGTTGTCATGGTGATGTACAGGAGACTAAGAAAGCAGTGCAAACCTCCTCTTCCTAGGAGACCTGAGAGACTTGCTCAAATTTTTATCTGCCATGCTTAATTTATCATTTCACTGAAACGCTTGTCAACATGCAAAATGTGTAGAGGGCTTGTATCTGGCACCTCTTGTCTTTCGAGGGCAAAACAGATTTTGCTTCCTGATCTATTTCAGATTCAGCCTTACTTAAAGAGGAAAAAAAATATTTTTGGGAGTTTTTCTGCTATTTTTGTCCTTTTACTATTTATAAGGGCAATTAAATATTGAGATTACTTCCTCTTAAGCATGTTATCATGAGGCCACATACTTTAGTATGTCTGACTTAGTTCTCTAAGAAAGGGAGCAAGGAAAGTAGATTCTTGCAAAATTCATGCATGCACAAAGTTAAATTAGAGATCTGGTTGTCACAGAACAGAGAAGACTTACATGTTTTCAGTCTTGGAGCTACTGCTTGTATGGAAGAGTAAATAAGGACTAAGTATCAGCATGTGACTTAATAGGTGTCAGTTAAATAAGTATTGCTTTTAAAGTAATGTGAGCTTTCAATTTTTTTATTTTCAGTATTCCATCAAGTAATTTGATTGCTTAGAGCAAGTTGTTGGATTTCAGTGTTTTTTGGGTTAAGTTCTTGCTCTGGGTTCAAATGCCTCTGAACCAGAGTATATGACTACTAGCTGGTATATTGTTGAGGTTCAACTACTTAAGAAGTTAATTCCTCATCTCAGAAAATTCAAGAAAATATGACAAATGCCAGGCTAAGCTGAACATCTGGTAATTCACATCTGCATCTTTTTAAGAAGCAAGAGAACAGTTTAGAAAGATGGCGACAAATGAAGTTCTATTCAAGCAATTGGAGGTACCCAACAATACTTTTAAATAAATTGGGTACACTCTCTTGATTTATGGTTTCTGTATAAGCTTAGACAGACTTTGCATACTACAAAACTAAATTTAGGGAAGCTACCACTGCTTTGATATAAACTGAGATGCCAGAAGTACTTCAGCACGACAGTAAGATCCTGGTTTCCTCACTTTTAAAAACAATCTAAAAAAAGCACAGGAATGTCAGCAAAATGCCGACACTGCTCCTGCTTATTCTCTGCTTTCTGAAGTCAACAGGAAGCTTCATGAGAGTAGGGAGTGTCAGTCCCAGGGATGTGGAGCCCCCTCTGGGAGGTAAAGTGGACAAAATGTGTCTGGGAGCTTTGATTTGCAGGAGATTTTCCATCTCCCTGTAATTATCTCGGTGGGAGATCCCATTAGGCAGGCTGGGATCATGGGATGTGAGTGGTGAGGGGAAACAGGGGGGTTCTTAGGAGCTTCTGTCATGATGTTTCACTTCAGAAATGTTGATGTAAAACAAAAGTGTTGGAAGGAAAATGTCCATGTCAGGCTATGCAGGAACCCCCCTGGCTTGGGGTTTAGGTGGCATTTCTGAGAGATGTAGAAGGTGGTTTTATTTGGTTTTCCTAAAATTTAATTTCTTTTTCTTACAGAAAAGTACTACAGTTGTATCACCTGTGGTTTCCTACTATTCTTTCTCTCATGAGCCTTCATAAATTTTAAAGTGAATGAATTATTATTTGAATTTTTTATAGAGATCTAGTTAAAAGGGATTATTGTATTTTTTTTCCAATTACAGCCATTATTAACAACATCCTTCCTCTTTTATTTTGCAAGTTGTACAAATTCCTTCGGGAAAAATAACCATTGACTATTAATTCTTAGGGAGCTAAAATTCAAGCTTGCATCAGAGGGAATCTCTACAAACTGACCACCCCTACACTTTACCCTTTATGGAGAAAAGCTGCATATTTACCCCTTTTGTGTAGAAGAATACTGGCATGGCGGCGTCCGTTCCCATTCTCGACGTAGCAGGAATAATTTCCCAGGTCTGCCTCTTCAACTGAGTCAAGAATCAATGAGATGGAAACCTCCTGTTCCCCGAGATGTTCCTTGAGAACCCTGAGGAAAAAACAACCATTGCTGCTGTTCTGCTTGTACCACAGTGAAGCATTAGATAATCATGACATAACAATGCTACTTATAACTCACAACTCTCTGGCTTCAAATTTGGTTATGGTTTGATGCAATCTTAATTTAATTATATCATGCCCTTTTCTTCCTCACTCCTAATGAGGAGGTTTGGCTTTGTAAATGTTAATGAGAGCTGCAGCTCATTGTCTTTTTAAAGAAGAATGATATGCACATGGATAATATATCATTGCACACTTTGATGGAGACTGATCCATGAAGTCTTGGAATGGTAGAAGGGAGAAAACTGAAAACAGTTATTCTGGGCTTTTAGACCTACACCAGGAGTCTGGGCCAAACACAATATTTGTCCTTTTTCTGAGGCATTTCAACATGCCACTCAGGAACAATGTGTTCATGCCATGGTTGGAAAGATAATTTCTGGAAGAGATGACAAAATTTTATAATGTTTTATCAAACAGTAGGAAGAACTGGTACACCAGGTGCTGCTAGCTCATAGAGATTATAAATAAAAAGCTTTCTATGTAAGACTCCACCTGTCTTCCCATTATTTTCTTTCCCTCTTAACAAGACCATCAGTGGTTTCATGAACTCAGGAAAGGAAATGACAAATGATTGCAGACCTGACAAATGAAATGAAAATGAGCTTTTCTACTCCTCCCTCCACAAAACAAGAGAGTTGTAACAGGTTTATTGTCACTTTTTTGTCAGTCATCAGCTAGCCAAGTCACTGGATGAAGGACTTGGGAAAGTTTTAAAAACAAAATATAGCTGAACTTATTGTCACAAGCCATTTAATGTATTGATCTTGACTTTTGTAGAATAAACTTGAAGTACTCTGGGATAAAATACATCTTGCCTATGTCTGGGGATCATGACCTTGAAGGTCACTGAGGTCTACTTGATTTTTCTAATTGTGACTATATTGTACATAATTTCTTTTTCTTGGGTTCTATTCCTGTATGTCTCATTTTCATTACAATTATTATTAATATATGTTTACTATTATAATTAATATTATAGCTGCAATTATAATATCTTATTTTGTCTTGATTATTAAACTATTTTTATCTCAACCCACAAGTTCTATTCTGGTGCTTCTCCCCACCTGAGGGGGTTATCAGGGGAGTGAGTCAGTGGCTGTGAGGAACTTGCTGGCTGAGGTTAAACCATGACATGCACACTGAGATTTGCCTGAATTTCCGAGTTTTAATTTCTGTGATACATAGAAACAGTGATATTCACACATACAGAGTTATAGATGAATAAGGAATCTCTTCAGATCCAAGCAGATATTTCATATTGGATAGGATTTAGTATGCTATGTCAAGCATGTAATTCTCAATACGAATGCACATTTGTCCTTAATTTCTAAATGGGCCAGCACTTTTAGGAGCAGTAGAAGTATATGGCATGAATTACCAGATCCTCTCCAAAACAAGTATTTCAGCAGATATAAGCAGCCCACATAACAGGATGTTTGGCTCTCATAAGCCGGATAACATCCCCGGAAACTCAGGTTTTTTTAAAGAAGAAATCAAAACATTCCAAAAGGGAAGTCAAACTTCACCATTTATTTAAGGTTTAATGTTTGAAAATACTTTTTAAGACGATTTTCTGAAGATATTAATTTTTCTTTATTTCATCTTACTAAGTGTCCTTGCGTTTTTGTAGATTGCCACATTTTGAAAAAGGTAAATTCTAGCACACATTTTGAAAAAGGTAAATTCCACCTGGTAAACATTATAGCTCTTTTTGGGTAGCTATTCTGCTTTTGCAAGTCTCTAACATCAGATTTGGCTGAGGAGGGCATTTTTCTGTTCTCTACGGGTGAAGTCAAAAAGCAAATGGATGATGTTGCAAAAAAGAAAAAAGCATCAGACCCAATATTCTCCTTGGTTAGTCTGTGATTAAAAGTATAACATTAACTATAAAAAAGTATAGAGAAAAAAAGGAAAAAACCTTTTTCTTTTACCTAATGTCACTTTCCCAGACTCGATTATCATCCAAATCTTCAATAAACTTCTCCCCTTTCATCCAGTAGATTAAAGGACTGACATCTCCACTGTATCCAAAGAAAGCTCTGCAGGTTAGATTAGCAGCACCACCTGTTGCAAAAAATGTAAGAAAATATGTTTATATCAAAACTTAAAATCAGTTGCTTTTAAAAAAACATAATATTCAGAGGGCTCCTCAATTTCCAGCTGCTGTTGAAAGTTTCCAAGACTATCTGCTTCTCTTGACACAATACATTTTCTGAAAATAAATGCAATAAAAATGAAATTAAATTATATGTAAAAACAGGATTAATTTTTTTCAATACATTTTCTGTTTGGTAAGGATATCAGAGATTACGTCTTTTAAAAAGGAGTTAACTAATTTTTTTTTATGAAAAAGATAAAAGTTAGGTAAAATAGACGTGCAATTACATCTGTGTTAGTTCAGCCTTGCAATGGTTTCTGCAAAGAGGCTGGTATATTCCTGTCGAGTTCCATTCCCAAGGGGTTTCTGGTAGAAGTATGTGTGCTCATTGCTATACTTTAGCAGGAAAGTTTGAAAAAAGCTACTGTGAACTAATTCTGAACATTATAAGCCATTAGAATGGGAAGAAGTATTAGCAGAGCATGCAGCGGGGAGCATAAATTTCATATATATGCAGAGTATACTTATTTAATCATTATAATGAGGATTTAAAAAATTAATATGTCTTCACTTTGTTTATTTTCATACAGAACCTTACACTGTTTGTACCACTTGGCTTTGGGCTTTACCTGGAGCACATGCAGGTAAAATGGCAATATGCACACTTTTTGTGTGTTGGCAAGACTTGATAAAGCAAGAGGACAGACACAGCTGAAGATCTCCCATTGGCTGCTGTAAAGAGATTTGTCTCAACATGCAGCAACTCTTCTAAACTGCCACACACATTCCTTTAGGGGATAATTGCACAGTAACTTAAGGAAATGTTGGGATTTAAGAAGAGGTCTCTTCCCCTCATGAAGAGAATATTTCCATGGAGTTTATATTACTGCTAAGACCAAATTAACATTTTATTGACACTTTCAGTTTTTAATTTTTGGACTTTAAAGCTAACACAGACCACAGCTCCTGGACAAAAAATAAGAAAAAAGTGTTTTTACCACTACTACATCTGTACCAAGATGCCATAAGCCCATCTGGGTTCAATTAATTTCCTCAAAAATACCCTGTTCTGGGTCAGGACCTGGACTTTCGCAAACATACAACATTAATATTTGAATTTCATATTTACTTTTTAGCATGAAAACAAATGCAGGATTCTGTGTAACAAGACAAGTAATTATTAAATAAATGTCTTATAAATGACTAATAAATAAACATTTCTAAAACAATAAATGTCTTATGACTGGCTTGAACTCTCGCATCCATGGCACGAAAGGTACAGAATCAAATGTTTTTGTTCCAAATGTACAACATCAAGGCAAATACCATTTGTGCTACTCTCACAATGCGTTTTGGAACTTTAGGATCTCATTTTTTTTTTACTCATTTCAGGTTTGGTTGCTACCATACCTTTTGCAAGCAATGCTTGCTAAGAAGACAGGAGTATTCCAGTACTTGAAACTAGCATGGAGAGAAGAGTCTCCTTCAGAATCAAAAAGTATGAAATGGAATCTCTGAATAATGAGAAATTTTAATAATCTCACTTATTCTAGAACAAAGCTGCCAAATATAAGATGAGTCTCTTGAGAGAAGGCAAAACCTCTCTTTCTAAAGACAAGCATAGCTCCTGTTTTCAAACCCCAGGGAGCCATGGTCAGGACACCTCCCTGGAAACTCAATTTCTCAATCTCTTCATGGCTCAAGAAGTGCAATTTGGAGCCACCGGGAGAAAGATTTTTGGGATCTTGAAGCCATTTGGAGGGAATGAGATGAGCATGAGGACATATTGTGGGTCAAGTGCATGAAAATCTGTAGTGGAACAAGATGAATTTTTTGGTTCCTTGCCATGCAAACCTGTTTTCTTATAACAGTTGCATTGAAGATATATACCAAGTGGAATGTGGGGTCGTTTGGTTTTGAAGTTTGCTTTTGTTGTGGCTTTGCATCATAATTATGATGCTTGAACCTGTGAAAATGAAAATATAAAACCTTAAAGAATTATGAAAGTCTTGGCCACAGTGGAATCCGTGCAGTCTTGAAATGGGAGAAGGTACCTGCACATGTAAAGCCAAAGAAGGTTTCTGTGATAATTGGACAAACCCTATGGCATTATCCACCAGACTCAGAGTGCTACTTAATGCATCACTGCCACTTCTTGGGCTTTTTCCAGGGCTTTCCTACCAAGCCAAGGCTTGGTTGAAACTTTATAGCTTTTAAGGGCTGGCAAGATCACAGTTAGAGAGGCTGTAACTTCTGGCCAATTTATCCACGATTCACAGAGATTACACACCACAGGTGCAGAACCATCAAAGCTCTCCAGGCTCCTGCAGCTAACAGGTACCCCTGAAAGATGATTTTTGTTCTGGCTGGGCTTCTGAGCCTTTTATAGAAGAATGTTATGACCATAGATTTGTTTTTTTTAAATAAACATCTTATGATAAGGGCAAAACTTAACAAAACCAGAGAGTTTTTAAGATTAAGGTTGTTTTCTGTATAAAATTCTTAAAGAAATTTTCTCCCCAAATAAAACATGCAAACATATCTTTGAGTGTAGAATCTGGTCTCCATTCAACGTGAAATAGTTGCAAGGGAGAAATAAATTAGGAAGAATGCAATGCCACTTAGCAGCATTGTGTTCATTGCAGGCACTCAGGGAAGGCCATTATCATGCTGGGGCTTCAGCTATAAATTACCTGTTCTGTCTATCTTGACCAACCTTCACAATAAACCAGTGGGATGTTCATTAGCTGGCCATCAAGGAAGATTCAGTGACCAGCTAATGACCAACTGTGACCATTAATAAGGGGGTCTGTTATCCAGGACTCACAGCTCTGGGCAGAGGGCATGGAGCTCCCTTGGAGAAGCAAAGAGGCTTCCAGCTGCAGGCACATGTAAATAAAACCTGACTGCAGGGCCATGCTAGGAATGGACACAGTATTTTGGGACCACATCTTGATTTATACTCAGAGCTGCCACCATGAAAGTGATTGAATGCTGTAGGAGGGGCTGTGTTTTTCCCTCAAAATTCAGCTTTGAAGTGAGCAGACACAATCTCTATTGTGGCACCAAGCAGCTGCTCTACATGGACATCCTGCTTTTAAAAGTCTGCAGATTTGTAGAAACATGAAACATATAATAAATACAAGAGCTGCTTTGCTTCATCTTTAAGCTAAGGTATAAAAAAACCTGTCAATCAATTAATAGAAATCCCTCGCAGTTAACCTTAGGCAACTATTTCTCTCTATGTCTTTACTGCACTGAGAAAAGGAGAGGAGAGAGGAGAGATCTGAAAGTCATACAAGTTTCATGAAAGGATATATAATGCTTTCTATGCCATGACTTTAAACTTTTCTGTAAATGCTGGATTACTACAGTTTCCTAGACTGTTTTTGAAGGATTTTAATTTCACGTTTGAAATTTACTAAATGTTTTCAATTAAATTACTAGGGAAATTCATCTATTTCTGTCCCCTTTGCTGTAAGATGTAAATTCAAGTTATATCCTGAGTTAAATGCTTTGTTTTGGTTTTTTTGTGGTGTTTTTTTGTTTTGCTTCGTATTTTTTAATGGACCCTGGAAAAATCCAAAGGCATCAGAATAGAATTATTAAGTGAAACTTACAGTGTTGCTAATTTTATTGGCATCCCCTCAAAACAACAAACAGAAAAGCAAAACAACTTAAAGAAAGCCTAAAGAGAAAAATAACACTTTTGACTTCTCAGTATAATTATAAATTTTTAAATCTGTGAAATAATGCACCAAAGACATGCAAGAGAACACATAAGAAGTAAATTCAACTGTGTTTTTCTCTACACAGAAAAACAGGAACTTTTTCTGATCAATATGCTCTTACAGTATTGAGTTTATTTTTGTAAAAATTTGAATGTATAGCACTACATGCTCCTGCTGCTCCCTGTGATAAAATCACACTTAGTTCAAGCCAACTGGGTTCAAATTTAATTAGTAAAAAGCTCTTTGTCATCCAAACTCAGACTCGTTTTTGTTGCACAGTAAGCTTCCAAGTAGAGCAGAATGCAAGAAGAGACCACAAAAAGGTGTTTTTCCTTGAAACCAGCAAATATCTCGAGCAGAACAATACATATTTTGTGTTCATTTTCACAAATTATCAACATTTGGGGCTCTAGGCAAAGTACTGCTGGACAGCCTGTGCCCAGCAGAGGGCACTGTCTCACTTCCAAACATTATTAAAAAAAAAAAAAAAGGAAATTCCTAGTGAATAACTTCTCATTAAAAACATCAGCCTGCTAAGAACGGGCTAGCTGTAATTAGAAAATAGTGAATGTTTTGTGATTGCTGAAATGCCATCTTGTGTGGTCAGCTGAGATTCCGCTCACACTGCTGCTCACACAAGTTACCATAGAGCAGGACAGCACCTTCCTCTCCTTTGATTTGACAGATTCCACAGCGAAGGGCAACTATTGTTTTGTTGGCAGCAACTGTAATAATAAAAAATTCTCTGCAACCTCCTTTTAGAAGATTTCTCAAAAACATATTATAGAAGTGTTTGAGAGCCATGTTCAACGTCCAGTAATATTGAGGGCCAAAAGACTGAAAATGTTAAGTGCACTGAAATGTGGGACTTTCTTTTACTGTACAATGTAAAGCATTTGTACAACTTATATACAGGAAATGTCTAGGCAATACCTACACACTTACAAGTATGCCATTTATTTGAAATGTTAACTTCTCAAAATGAAATTGTAAAAGGCCAAGACAGATGCCATCAAAATCTTGCACACAGGAATTAAATACTACTATTTCCATTCATATTTGAGGAAAAAAATACTACCAAATTATCAGTCTTCCAAGTGGAGGGCTGTGAAAGCTGGTAACTTCCCAGGTGTGACAGATCAGCACTGACAGAAACAAGTCAATGACCCACTTGTTTTGCCAATGTCATCTGACAAGGCCAGCAGGCACGTAAGTAGAAGCTGCTCTCATTTTCAGATAAGTCTTGTGTCCTAAAACAATTCAACAGTATTTGAAAGCCTTCATGCAAATGTGATTAAGAAAAAAAAAAAAACAAAAGAAAAAAGAGGTACCATAGGTACCATATAGTTTTCAGCTGTGTGACTTGATCAAATGATCATCTACCCTTGATCAGTAAGGATCCTCTTAGAAGAGGGTGAACTGCAGAGATTCTTTTGGGTTCCTTCCTTGCATGCACAAAGCACCCTCTATTGCTGTGTGCCCTCCAGTTTCCATTCTTGCATCTTGATATCTTGTGCTCCCTTAACATAATGTAAATGTCCTGCTGCATGTTTCCCATTGTGAGTTAGGGAAAATTAAACAACCAACCAACCAAAACAAAAGCAAGCAAAACCAAATATTATTTTCTGAAACATAACTGTAACCTGGGAATTGCAATATTCTAATCTCAGCACTGAGTAGTAATTTCTTTGTGTTTTTGGCAAGCCAGGTTTTGCCTCCATAGAGTTGTGAAGATACAATGTACAAATGCTGTCTATTTTGAATTCAGTGTATGTAAGTTTGAGAGGGTTGGACATAATCATTCACTAAGTTTTATCATGCAAGCATCATACAAAGTGCTGAGTGTAATTACACAGATATATTTCTTCATTAATAGGCCTGTCCATATTTTGCTGTGCTGCAGAGTGGAATTTTGATTACATTGGAATCTAAATAACGTTTTGAATATGTCCTTCAGGCCACAATGGTGTAAACTCCACAATAAAAAAAACATCAGGAGAAGGTTTTCAACAAGACCAGAGATTGTAGTTTTTTAACTTCTACAGAATTAGTAAATATCACCGTTTAGGGAAGATGTTAAACAAATCCCTTCTTTCAGTTTCTGTTTGGTTTTTTGTTGTTGATTTTTTTAATTGGAAAAAAAACCCCAAAAACCTAATTCTTGTTCATTAGATTTTTCTTTGTTTTTTTTTTTTTTTTTTTTTTTTTTAATAAGCAGATAGTCCTGGTTCACCATAGAGCTGAAGTCATTCCCCTGTTCACAGTTGCCCATTACCACATGAAAAGCCCTTTGCCTTCCAGGGTTTCCATCTGCTGAATTCCAACTCAGAAGCAGGACCCCTGAAGGAAAGGTCTGTATGTTCCTGTCTGTGTGTTCCTGCTGATCAGCCCTGAGATAGGGCTTTCAAATATATACAGTGAGATCCAAGATTCACCAAAAATTTTGTAGTGGGTTTCTTCATAGCTTGTGAAGGAAAAGAAACCCAAATCCTTTCTGCTTTGAATGGGTCAGAAAGACTCAGAAAGAGTCAATGAAGACAGCAACAACCAGAGCAGACTGCAGAAAACGCAGCAATGTATGGGACTTGGGGCTCAAGATGTCCAGAAATCTCTCAGGTGCATAGGTTGTCAAACTTGCCCTCGTTTCACAAGAGGTAACAAAACCTCTGAACCAATAATCTTGATTTTCCTAACAGCAGGCCTCTCCTCTTGATAGATGGTAATGTCAGACTGATAAATTAGCTGTTCAGCAAGCATTTTTCACTCTTCAGAAGTAGAGGCTGGAGTGGAAGACAACTATCACAAGCATAGAGCAAGTATTCCTAAAGGAAAGGAAAGCCAGTGCAATTATTTTACAAGCTTGACTTAACTTTTACTCTAGAAATCATTATTTTACTTTTTTGAAAATGCATTTATAAACACTTTTTTTACTGTGCCCTGTGAGATCTAAAGATAATTTGTTTTTTAAGAGCTAAGCTGTTTTAGATAAAAGTCACAAGAAAATATTCTAGGTAACAAAATATCTCTAATTGAAAAAAAAAGAAAAGAGGAAGAGGTAGCTCTAAATGTCAAACTTCACATGTTTGTTGCCACTTACAGACTTGTGTCTTGGGAGCTTTAAATATGTTCATGCCATGCACAGCTTAATATTGTTCAGTGTTTTGTTTCTGGATTCTCTTTAAACCACACTGCCTTTGATGGTATTTTCATTTGAATGAAGTTACATGGTAAAAAAAAAAACAAACAGCTTTTGTGCTGCCAGCCCAAAGTTCCCACTGCACAAAGGAGTCCAAAAGAGCTCCCATAAGGGACCTTGTGGCTCCTTCCTGTGCCTGCAGAGTCCCCAAGTCCCACACCTGGGGCTGCCACTGCCCCTCAGCAGTCACTGACCTCCAGAAAGGCCTTGTGTCTTTGGCTTTGTGAAGTCCTGCTCTGAGCCATGTTTTTATGCAAGAGAGCCTTCTTGCTTAAGGCCTTCATGTTTTGGAGAGTAAAAAAAAAAAATAAAAATCAATGTGTGTCCCTCTGGTAAAGAATATTTACTGGCAAGAAATGCAATAGGACCTATAAGCTCCTGCAGTTCTGTTAGTGACTCTGGGCCTCAAGAAACTACAAAGCTAGAGTAAGTTCTCTCACTGCATATTTCTCCATCCCAAACAGTATCCAGAGGTAAAGCAGCAGCAGGCTCAAAGAGGGACTTCAGCCGCTCTCTTGCTCAGAACACAGCTGTTGCTGGACTTGTTTTCTGAGGAACTACTTGAATAACACATAACAGCACAGCTCCCTTTCTGCTTTATTTTGCTTGTGGAAACTGTTGATACAATTGCCTTTCTTTTTTTTTAACCTGAACAGTGTTGTTCCAGCCGACAAAAGCATTCAAATGTCTTGCTGTGGAGGTTTTTTTTATAAATCCTGTTTTCCTCTTCTCTCTGAACAGACTATGGTGGGTTTGCTTAGGCCTCTGGTGGGTGCTAGTCCATGTCAAAAACTCTGCTCATAAATCATCACAAGCAGTACCTTCTCCCAGCCTCCCTCTCAGGTGCACTGCACAATATGCTCTGTACAAAGAATAGCAGATGATGCTCTGGATTCTAGATAGTGATGAATTGCATACTTCTTTTCTCAAACTTTGCAAGCAACCTAATGTCAGATCACACTTAAATGTAGATATCAACAATCTTAAGGATCAGCTTTATGAATTCAGGCTAAATACAAATTCAACTTCTTGTGGCTCTTTCATCTCCTACCTGTTCATCCTGTTGATGTCTTTGGACACAGAATTTAATAAGCAGCATTAGAAAATATGTTTTACTGGAATGTCTTATAATAGCTGCTCTTTAGCTGCTTTGAAGGGAGGGACTGTAGTGTTTATACCATCATTAGGCAATTTGAGTGCATACATCAAATTCTCAACTTTGGAGTCATGCACATATACTACATAATAAATTGTGTGTTTATTTTCCATTGGTCAGCCTGACTATTCTTTTCCTCTCTTTGCTCTTTCTTCATAAACAAGTTTACCACTGAGTAGGACTGAGTAGGCTGCAGGGAATTATTTGGGTAAGGAGGTATCTGAAAAAAATGCTGTAGACATGGGCTGCATATTGAAGATATAAAAAAGAAAATAAAATTAGAGTCTTTGAAAGTAGCATGCACAGTGTCACATACACCTGGGCTCCTATAAAGGGACTCCTGGGACTCCAAGCAACAAGTAAACACTCTGTCTTTCTCTCGTGGTCTTTCTCTTCAGCACACACTGTGAACATCACCAGTTCTAAGATTTTAATGAATTAATCTGTTCTTTGAGATCAACTCATGACAGAAAATGTCATTTGGAAAAGACCTAGACTAGTTTGGCAAACATTTAATGGGGAAAACTACTGCTCCCATGAAGCAATGTGGCACAGCAGGATAAATATAATTGAAATAAACCACATCTATTATGTAAATCAAAATACTTCAATTTGGTTCTAAAATATGTGACAGCACTACTCTGTTCAAATTTTCACCAGGAAAGCCATTAAGAACCTCTGAAAGTTGGAGCCCTGATGAAATGAACCTACTGATTACTAATAAAACAGATAAATAAAATCAGCACCAACTTTCAGTTTACTGCAGTAAAAAGCCACTTATGGTAGAAAGGGATTTTATGTTTATTCATACGGGGTTTTCCTATTTGAAGAAAAGAATGAAAAGGGTGTAGTTTAATTGTGCTTCTGCTTTAAATCAAGAAGGTGTAAAGCAATGGACAGAGAAAATACTAATTCTTAGCATAACTTTCGAAAAAATTTGCCATTTAATTAAATATCATATGGACTAGTATCTGCTCAAAAATGTTAAAATCCTAGCACATCAAATGTTTCTATTGCATAAAATAGAAATGCATAATGTTCCTACGAGCACTAGGCTTTCTGCTTTTACACTGGAGTCATTACATTATGTAGTCTTTCTATTTCTCTTACATGTGTTAAGAAATTAACCTTTAGTTAATAAGTGCTTTCCTAAGAAAACACTGAAACAAAATCCATTAGAACAAAACCCTCTGGTTCACAAAGATGCAAATGGAGAAACTCATTTTCTTCCCAGTGACAAATGTGCCATACTCTTGGACCATACACGTGCTGGAATAATCCAATGCTATTGATTGAATCCCTTTCCACATGAAAAGCACCCAGGCAGTTTTTGATTATACCTCAAGAAATTGCAGATTGATGGACAATGCTTGGTGAAGGCAGCGACAAAAATACCACAAATGGAATAAAAAAATACAGCTAGCACTGCATATGTGCTACCTGAAGTATAAAGAAAACTTAAACTGTAAAGAAGTTTATAAATGGGAACAAGGGTGAATTCTTGATGCTGTACCCTGCTTTCTGACCTGGGGAGCAGAGGACCTGAGTTACAAGAATTCCCACAGGGGAAAATACGTGTCTGGCCAAAGGGAGGATTCCTGCCACACATTCCTGAGCCATACAGCTCCACCCTGCAGGTCCTCACTCTGTATAGAAGCTCCTCTTCCATGGCAGAGCCTGCCCACTGCTCCCAACCCCTTATCTCACTCTGGTTTTGATGTGAGTGAAGACCAGAGAATTTCATTGTCCTCTGCACAGAGCAGCTATTCCTGTATCTCTCAGGACAGAGGGGGAGAGTTTCTTGTACTCCTAAATAAGACCTGATCAAGGGCTGGCTTCACACTGGCTTTTCCTCTTTAACAGAAAATGACCTGGCCAGAATGGAGGCACTGTAGGAGGAAGCAGAGCCTCATGTCCCCATCTGTGTTTGAAGTAGATGCAGTCCTGGGCATCATAAAATGTGATTCTTCCAAAACAACTTCCTTCCCAATAACAATTAGTCATTAAATTATTTTGGTTTGTTGAATATTTTTGTGAAGAGGAGATGCTCTTCAATACTGGAAAGTCTGAATATCAGCAAGGCAGAAATGTATCTTCTTGCAGCAGCCATGTGGGCCAAGTTTCTCTAGCCCACCTTCATTCTCCTTTAGTTGTAATTTCCATGGTTGCGCAGCACAGGGTCTTGGCAGCAAACCTTCTGAGAGGTTTAGGGCTCCGGTGCCTGAAGCCAAATGCTTGAGGTCAGCAAGCAGGATATAAACCCTATTTATTTACATAATTGTGAATTTCCAGAACAATCTACACAACCCACCCTCCTTGTGCTGCATGCCCACCAATGCTGTAATTTCTCCTTGTTGTGTTTTTTGTTTTGGTTGGGTATTTTTTGTTGTTGTTTTTCCTCTTTTTTGTTTGTTTGGGTGGCTTTTGTGTGGTTTTTTGTTTGTTTTGTGTTTGGTTTTGTTGTTGATGTTTGGGCGATTTTTTTTTTGTTTGTTTGTTCTTGTTTTGTTTTTCTTTTTATATTTTCTAAGTGTTCTGAATTATGGCATTTCTAAAAAGTAGAGGAAAATGTAGGAAAAATTCACCTTGTTCCATTCAAGCTCTGGGAATACAGAACACTGTCTCTACAATGCTGTTTGTGCTTTTAACAGTTTCTGGAGGTCTCAAAGCAAGGACTGAAAGCAGGGTTTGAGTGACAATGGAAATATCAGGTACGACAGCTGCTGGTTACAGGAACAGAGACAAATACTCATGATGCATTATTTATGACACAAAATGTCCAAGGAGAGAGGTGGCAGGCTGGTGTCTGTACAGCACAGGTCTGTGCAGAGCTGGGTGTGCCACCACTCACCCAGTCCCTGTTCCCCAGAGCTGAGGCTGACACTCACCCCAAGCTGCAGGGTGGCTTTTTAAT